>NC_053036.3:468248585-468548588 GCF_002575655.3 Aegilops tauschii subsp. strangulata | reverse complement strand
TTAGGTTTAGTTTAGTTTAAGGAAAGAAGAAGAAGAAGAGAAAAAGAGGAGAGGAGGAGAAGAAGAAGAGGAAAAAGGAAAGGAAGAAGAAGAAGAGGAGGAGGAGGAGAAAAAAGAAGAAGAGGAAGAAGAAGAAGAAGAAAAAAGGGGAGAGGAGGAGAAGAAGAAGAGGAAAAAGGAAAGGAGGAGGAAGAAGAAGAAGAAGAAGAAGAAGAAGAAGAAGAAGAAGAAGAAGAAGAAGAAGAAGAAGAAGGAAAAAAAGGAAGAATATGAAGAAGAAGAAAAGGAAAAAAGAGGAAAAAAACCCCGACCCGACAAGACACCCCGACCCCTAGACCCCGACCCCGACACCCCGACCCCGACCCCGACACCCCGACCCCGACACCGACACGGCACCCCGAGCCCGACCCGGCACCCCGACCCCGACCCCGACACCCCGACCCCGAGCCTGACCCGACACCCCGACCGCGACACCGACACGGCACCCCGACCCCGACCCGGCACCCCGACCCGACACCCCGACCCCGAGACCCCGACCCCGACACCGACACGACACCCCGACACCGACACCCTGACACCACACCCACCCTTACCCCGACACCGACGCGGCACCCCGACCCCGACCCGGCACCCCGACCCGACACCCCGACCCCGAGACGGCACCCCGACCCGACACCCCGACCCGACACCCCGACCCGGCACCCCGACCCGACGCCCCGACCCCGAGACCCCGACCCCGAGCCTGACCCGACACCCCGACCGCGACACCGACACGGCACCCCGACCCGACACCCCGACCCCGACACCGACACGACACCCCGACACCGACACCCTGACACCACACCCACCCTTACCCCGACACCGACACGGCACCCCGACCCCGACCCGGCACCCCGACCCGACACCCCGACCCCGAGACGGCACCCCAACCCGACATCCCGACCCGACACCCCGACCCGACACCCCGACCCCGACACCGACACGGCACCCCGACCCCGACCCGACACCCCGACCCCGAGACCCCGACCCCGACACCCCGACCCCGATCCTGACCCGACACCCCGACCCCGACACTGACACGGCACCCCGACCCCAACCCGGCACCCCGACCCGAGACCCCGACCCTGACACGGCACCCCGAGACCGACACGACACCCCGACCCCCGACACCTCCCGAAAAGGTGTTCTTTGGCCTTGCAGAAGCCGACGGGGTCATATATTTGTGAATTATTAGTTAGGTCATATATCTTTCGATTTTGTTATGAAAAACATCAAAAAAATTGTGTTGATCGGGTAGTTTTAAATGTGCAGTTGTTTCATTGCTGCGAGGTTTGGTGTTCGACGACCTCACCGTGCGTTTGACGAGATCTGCCCCTTCGTTCATGGGTGAGCACAAATGACACGTCCTCCTCCCCCATCAATTATTTGATCTATTCCGATGAAACTTGATAGCTAGCTATATATGTTTCTTGAAGCATCAGTATGCGTAACCAATATGTGTCTCCTGTTCGAAAGCGTCATAGTTATAAATATGCATGCATTTGCATATTTATAACCTTGATTCTTTCAAATTGTCCAACGCTATCCATGGACAGCCCGAGTATGTTTAGATTGGGTTCGTTTTCCCATATGCTTTGCTCCGGATCCGACGCATAAATTTTGTCAGTGCCTCCCCTGTTGTTCTTCGGGTACACGTCCTCTCTGTTTATTGCAGAGACGTGTATCAGGAGAACAGCGGGGAGGTGCTGCCGAAATTTTGCGTAGGATCCGGAGCATAGCATGGGAAAATGAACCCAATCTAAACATACTCGGGTGGGATTAGGACCTATCATTACCTATTAGAGTGTAGGTTGCATGGACGTATAAAATTGACAAAGTAGATCAACTGATGAATATATACATGGTGAATTATATATATATATATTTGTTGTGTGTCTAGTAGCTCTGAAAGTCAAGATGAGTGATCATGCATGGATGTACACCGGTCACACTGGTCAGAACAAATGGAGCACTGAATGGTTCACAAAAACCAAGGGGTTTGTGCGAGCCGCATTTGCAATTGGCCAGAGGAAAACCTGGTGCCCCTGTTTATGGTGCGGCAATTGGGAAAAGAGGACAGAGGCTGAAATGGGCAAACACCTGCAGAAGAGTGGTTTTACGCCCGATTATACGGTGTGGACATTTCATGGTGAGCCTGCCAAACGTGACCGAGCTGAGGTGGATCGTCGTCGCACCGACGAGCATGGTACCGGGATGGAAAACATGGTGCAAGACTTCGATGATGCTCGGGATTCGGACGAGGAGATGGAGGAATCTGCAAAGACCTTCAATGAAATGTTGGAGTCTTCAAAACGTCCGCTCCATGAGCACATTGAGCTTTGTCAGTTGGATGCCATCTCACAAGTAATGGCTCTGAAGGCTCAGTTCAACTTGGTCAGAGAATGCTACGATGCGATGATGACAGTATTTGGACGCTTTCTACCCAAAGGCCATGTAATGCCTGCAAACCTGTACCAGTCGGACAAAATCCTCCGTGCATTGAAGATGCCCTATGATAAGATACATGCCTGTGAGAAAGGATGTGTCTTGTTTAGGCTTGACTATGCGGACTTGAACTATTGTCCCATTTGCAAGTCTTCCAGGTATGTTGTGGTAGACAACGGTATGGGTGGGACGACACAGACCAAAATCCCCATTAGTGTTCTTCGGTATATGCCAATCGTACCAAGACTTCAACGTCTTTTCATGGTCGAAGAGACGGCCAGACAGATGACATGGCACAAAACGGGCAAAAGAACCGAACTAGATGCAGATGGGAATCTGATGATTGTACACACATCGGATGGTGTTGCGTGGAAAAAGTTTGATGAATTACATGGTGACAAAGCGGCAGATCCGAGGCATCCTCGAGTCGGCATCGGCACGGATGGGTTCAGTGTGTTTGGTATGACGGCAGCCCAATATAGTTGTTGGCCCGTATTTGTCTTTCCACTCAATCTCCCCCCGGAAAGATTATGCAAAGAAAGAACATTTTCCTGACGTTGATAATTCCAGGGCCCAACTATCCGGGGAAAAATATGAATGTGTACATGCAACCGCTTAAGGACGAATTGCAAGAAGCCTGGGATAATGGGTTCAAGACATACGACGCCTATAGCAAACGGAACTTCATAATGCGTGTCTGGTACATGTACTTGACGCATGACTTGCCGGCGTATGCGCTATTCGTTGGCTGGTGTGTGCATGGAAGGTTCCCGTGCCCCACATGCAAGGGAGCTCTTGAGTTTCGTTGGCTTCAGGCCGGTCGCAAGTTTTCTTGCTTCGACATGCATAGACAGTTCCTCAATCCTCGCCATAAGTTCAGGAAAGACAAGAAGAACTTCATCAGAGGTAGAGTTGGCAAAAACTCTGCACCACCTGCATTGACAGGCCAACAGACCCTAGATCAGTTAAACGCTCTCGAGCCAGATCCAGAGCATCCAGGGTACTTCAAGGGGTATAATTCTAAGCACCCCTGGACTCACAAAACATGCTTATGGGATCTGCCTTACTTCAAAGACCTCCTTTGCCCACACAACATCGACGTGATGCACACTGAGAAGAATATCACCGAGGCACTTTTTGGTACATTGTTCGGCATGGATGGGAAGTCAAAGGATAATACTAAGGCTAGAGTCGATCTGGAGGCGCTATGTGATAGGCCGTTACAAAACATGAAAGAACCAAAAGGAAAGTAGAACTGGACGAAGCCAAAGGCATGGTTCAATCATGGAAGGCCAGCTATGAGGGAAATTATCTTGTGGGTGAAAATGCAGTTGATGTTCCCCGATGGGAATGCAGCGAATCTACAGAGGGGAGCCAGTCTTGATAAATTGAAGATATTTGGTCTCAAGAGTCATGATTGGCACATATGGATTGAGCGGGTAATGCCGGTGATGTTGCGTGGCTTCATCCCTGAGGATGAATGGCTAGTACTGGCAGAACTCAGCTATTTCTTCCATGTTCTTTGTGCGAAAGAACTATCGCCTGGCGTGCTAGAAGAAATGGAAGAGTTGGCGCCAGAGTTGATCTGCAAGTTAGAGAAGATCTTTCCACCGGGCTTCTTTAATCCAATGCAACATTTGATTTTGCATCTCCCGACCGAGGCAAGATTGGGGGGGCCCGTGCAAAATCGTTGGTGCTACCCAACTGAGAGGATGCAGAAGACACTTCGACAAAAATGTAAAAATAAACGTAGAATTGAAGCATCGATGGTTGAGGCATTCATCACTGAGGAGGCGGCAAACTTCGTGACAGCACACTACAAAGCCAAAAATCGTCATTTGCATAATCCGAAGCCTCGGTACAATGCTAACGACCCTAAAAAGGGTGGATCCAACCTCAGCCTATTCAAAGGGAATCTCGCACCAGCCAGTGTTTCAAGTCCAGTATCTTTGGATAACGAACAATGGCGGACCATTTCGTTGTATATCTTCAACAACCTGATAGAAGTGCGGCCGTACATCGAGTAAGTTCTCGGCACATAGTTTCACAACTTCTATTTCCTTTGAACTGCTCTTTTTCCTGGATATTTCATACAGTCGATACGTCGCCTTATTCTCGTATGGAGCGGTGATCCAAAAGGATTCTGTCGAAGAGTATGAGCTTCTCGCAAAGCAAGGAGGCGGCTATCCCGGTTTCATCTCTTGGTTCAAACAAACGGTAATTTCTATTAGACTTGTAGGCTAATTTGTAGGCGGCTATCCCGGTTTCATTCGCTAATTTGTGCGTAATGCAACAATCCTTTCATATTAAACTTGTAGGCTAATTCAGAGTCTATGGAGGCCGAATTGAGACAAGTCGCTAATGGTTTTGACTATAAGGTCCGTTCATTTGACAAATACGACATCAACGGGTATCGCTTTCGTACCTATGGCAAAGAGCTATCTATGGCCGACCGAAAGTCTACAAATTGTTGTGTATCTGCTACCGGCGAAGGAGGTACCGAGTATTATGGGAGAGTTGAAGCAATTTATGAACTTCTATTCTATGGTGAAAACCCACCGAATGTTGTAGTCTTAAAATGTTATTGGTTTCAGCCGAAGGAGACTAGAAGGACTCATGAACATATAGGGCTAGTTGAAATCAACCAAAGCACCCATTTAGATGTTCCTGATGTCTATATTACGGCTCAACAGGCGACCCAAGTATTCTATCTACCGTGGGCCTGCCAAACTAATCCAAATCTGAAAGGTTGGGATGTCATTTATGAAGTGCCGCCACGTGCTAGACTATCTCCCCCAAAGGAAGAGGATTATGAACCTCACATTAACCCAGACACATATGAAGGAGAATTCTTCCAAGAGACACGTCTTTCCAAAAAGCGTTTCAAGAACCGCTATACTTCACCCCAAAACATTGAAGTAGACAGCGATAGTGAATCCGACATCACCCCAGAGGAGGAACAAGAAGAGCCAGAACAAGAAGAGGTTACTGCTGCGGATGACCTGTCATTGCTTGACCGATTACATCAAGGTGGCCTTGCACATGTTGATGCCACTGAACCCTATGAGCCCGTCATTGATTATAGTGATGATGATGATTATGCATTTATTGATGATACTGATCGGGATTATTAGTAGTGTCAGGTATTAAATTTTTTAATGTTGTACTTGATGATGATACACTTAAGTGATACACATATTATTATTCATGTCGGTCTTTTTTTATGTTGTACTAATTTCATTTACTGTTTGTCATTGCAGGTGTTGAAAGATGGTGGGCGCTGGTCGGGAGCGCGCCAAGGCCCCTTCTTCGTCGGCGCGTGGTCTGAGGTCTTCCATTCCAGACGCACCTCTCCGCCGAGCGTTGCTGGACAGTATGGCCGCACCGCCGGGCCCTTCTTCGTCGACCGCGGTGCCCAGCAGGGGACGAGGTAGGAAGAGAGGAGGTGGGGCACGTGGTCGCGAGAGAGGAGGTAGGCTGACTGCTACGGCACCTTCCTCGCCGCCACCCCCAGTTGTTTCACCCGAGCACGTGACTGCTAGGGTGGACTCGTCCGAGGAGGAGGCTACACGGACTCCGGTCCACGAGCCTCCGGTCCACGGGTCTTGGGCCCACGAGCCTCGGGTCGACTGGCCTTCGGCCCACGAGAGTTCGGCCCACGAGACCCCGGAGGAGCACATGTCCGGATAGGGTACCTGGCCGGATCAGCCCGAGGAGCCGAGTGGCCATGCTGATGATGGTGGGGAGCCGACTGATCTTGAGGAGGAGGGGGGCACCGTCTACCAGCGTGGTGCTACATGGCTCCCGTCCGTGCCGGCGACCCGCGAGCAGAGGTGGTTGATTTTCCCTGATGGGGAGAGGTACGTAAGTGCATTTAATATTTTTGTACCTTGTGCATTCACGTTTCTTCAAATAACTAATGCGTTGGCCTTGTCATGCTGCAGGGGTTGGGACCACCATCATAGTGTCTGCCGGCCCAACTCCGTCCTTGGAGTTCTTTGCCAGCAAAACTTCCCGGGGTTTGTCACGTTGCCTGGTGAGGGTCGGCTTCTAGAGCTTGGATTGAGCTGGCACTACATGGCTGCCCTGGCCCCGCCAGATGAGATTATCGACGGTGTCGTGTGCGACACGAGGGCAGACATGGTGATCAGAAAGTTCTGGGTAATTTCTCCTTTACACATTTAAAAATCTTCAACTAGCTAGTTATTAATTGTACTAATCAATATTGTCTCATTTGATTGCAGACATTCTACAGGTGTGAGGAGGGATACGAGGAGGACGCGGCACATGTTATCGAGAACGTCTGCAAGCGCCTACTCCAGAACTTACGGCACGAGGCTCGGGTGCAGGCTGTTCGAGACTACTACGCCTTGCGTGGTATCAAGAAGACCAAGCCGGCGTGCTGCGATAAGTTCCTGAGTAAGGAGCAGTACATGAAGGTAATTCTTAAGGCCTTCAACTTAAGTTCCTTCATTTAGTAATTCTTAGCCGTAGCGCTCAAGTTTCTATTTGCTAACTTAGGCGCCTCCGAGATGGTGTGCGGATCGGATGGATTGTTGGCAGGTGTTGGCCGATGAGTGGTGCTCAAAAGAATGGCTAGCCCTCCACAACGAGGCCAAGGACAAACGTGCCCAAATGGAAGGTGTGCCACACCATCAAGGCAGCTCCAACTTATATCAGTTCGGGCGCAACTGGGTATGTGGTTTTCTTCATGAACCATGTAATTCATTCATCATGCTAGCTTGAGCCCTTTAATTACTAATTTTCATTGTTTCTCTCTTTCAGGCACGCCACAATAAGGTGGATAAGGTGCTAGAGGTGTACGACCTGTATGCCATGGCCCACACTGCCTCTTTCAAGAAAGTCAAGGCTTTCTCTCGATGATGCAAACAACTTCACCAACATCTCCTCCCACAACAAGCTCGTGAGATATGGAGATGAGGGGAAGGCGAGGAAAGGGGAGGACTTTAACCCGAGCCAGGGTCCCATTGATCCAGAGCTGGTGATGATATCTGGTGGAGGGAGGTCCCATGGCTCCATAGCCATTGGAGATGGACTTATCCGTTGTCCTAGCACTCTCCCGGAGATCAAGGTGCGCCAGTCGAGCTCCGCTCCTGAGATAAGGCCTCGTGAACGGCCAGTGCAACTCGCCATCAAGGTTAGTGATACGTACTCAGTTATCTTTCTCCATTACATTGTGTGCGCTTCCATCAATGATTACAAATGGTCGTGTGAGTGGTGTTGCAGGCTGCTATACAGAGTGAGAGAGATAGAACGGAGAAACTTCTGGCGGAGGCGGCGGAGAGGCAGCGGGAGTTGGAGGAGAGGACGACAAAGATGATGGAGGAGGAGAGGGCACGGAATGACATGCAGGCAAGGGCCATGTACGAGCTCCTTGTGGTAAGTTTCTTCTGCAGATTAGCCAAAACATTCATGTAGTGTTTGTCTCATTACTAACTAGTATGACTGAGTCGTCGAAACCAAATGTGCAGTCTGTGTGCGAGAAGACAGGTCAGACCGCTCCGCCGATGCCAGTGATTGCTCCTGGGACCACGGTGAGTTTTATTTGAATGGACATTACTTGCTAGTCTTAACATTTGAGTGTCATCATGCTAACAAGACATTGGAAATGATCTTTGGTGCAGCGTAACTCCAGACAAGCATCGCACGATGCTTCTCCAGCTACCGACACGAGCCACCCCGCTCCTACACCTCCTGGATCTTGGTAAGTTTATCTAGTGTTTTGCTTAACACATGCATAAAGACATAGACTTAGCTTTAATTAGCTTAGTTAGCTCATAGACGATCCATTTTACTTAAGTTAGCTCTAAAATGACCCATTTTACCTAGGTTAGCTTATAAATGATCCAGTTCATCCAAGTTAGCTCAAAAATGACCCATTTTACCTAGATTAGCTCCTAAATGATCCATTTTACCTACGTTAGCTTTAAAATGAGCCATTTCAACTAGGTTAACTCCAAAATGACCCATCTTACCTAGGTTATCTCATAAACGATCCATTTCAACTAATTTAGCTCATAAACGATCCATTTCACCAAGTTAGCTAAAAAACGATCCATTTCACCTAAATTATCTCTTAAATGATCCATTTCACCTAAGTTAGCTCAAAAAGATCCATTTGAACTAAATTAGCTCATAAATGATCCATTTCACCTAAGTTAGCTCAAAAACGATCCATTTCACCTTAGTTAGCTAAAAAACGATCCATTTCACCTTAGTTACCTCAAAAACGATCCATTTGACCTTAGTTAGCTCATAAACGACCCATTTCAACTAAGTTAACTCATAAATGATCCATTTCACCTTAGCTAGCTCATAAACGACCCATTTCAACTTAGTTAGCTCATATATGATCCATTTCACGTAAGTAGCTCATAAATGACATACTCTTCTTGTTCTACTCTTCTTGTTCTACTCTTCTTCTTGTTCTACTCTTCTTGTTCTAGTCTTCTTATTCTAGTCACCTATTTCTAACTTTCTTATTTTTCATTTGCAGATTTCATTCACTTGACGAAAGCTTGCATAGATGGAGTGCTCCTTATCCCTTTCTCTGTTTCTCTTGTATCGTTGAACTATGCATGTATCTTGGTAGTTGGATGAACTATGCTATGTATGATGGAACTTGGTAGTTGGATGGAACATATGTGATGAAGTTATGTGATGGAACTATGTATGATGGAACTATGCATGTTGGATATCTTATATGTTTGCTATGAAAATTGTTGTCATATATATCTTATGTGATGGAACTCTGCCTTGTGAAATATATCTATATATGCCATATATATTTTCTGTGAAAATTGTTGGATTTAATAAAAAACAGAAAAAAGACCCAATATGCAGGCTCTTTGCCGTCTGCCACCGACGGCAACGGGCCCTTTGCCGTCTGCCGCTATCGCTATGCTTGCGCTACCTACCACTTGTTTATCATGCCTCCCATATTGCCATGTCAAGCCCCTAACCATCCTTTCCTAGCAAACCGTTGTTTGGCTAAGTTACCGCTTTTGCTCAGCCCTTCTTATAGCGTTGCTAGTTGCAGGTGAAGATGAAGTTGGTTCCATGTTGGAACATGGATATTTTGGGATATCACAATATCTCTTATTTAATTAATGCATCTATACACTTGGTAAAGGGTGGAAGGCTCGGCCTTATGCCTGGTGTTTTGTTCCACTCTTGCCGCCCTAGTTTCCATCATACCGGTGTTATATTCCTTGATTTTGCGTTCCTTACGCGGTTGGGTGATTTATGGGACCCCCTTGACAGTTCGCTTTGAATAAAACTCCTCCAGCAAGGCCCAACCTTGGTTTTACCATTTGCCACCTAAGCCTTTTTGCCTTGGGTTTTCGCGAGCCCGAGGGTCATCTTTATTTTAACCCCCCCGGGCCAGTGCTCCTCCGAGTGTTGGTCCAAACTAGAGCCACTTGCACCGCCACCTAGGGGAAACTTGAGGGCTGGTTTTAGTTGTATGTAGTGTTCATCCGGTGTGCCTTGAGAACGAGATATGTGCAGCTCCTATCGGGATTTGTCGGCACGTCGGGCGGCTTTGCTGGTCTTGTTTTACCATTGTCGAAATGTCTTGTAAACCGGGATTCCGAGACTGATCGGATCTTTCCGGGAGAAGGAATATACTTCGTTGACCGTGAGAGCTTATAATGGGCTAAGTTGGGACACCCCTGCAGGGTATTATCTTTCGAAAGCCGTGCCCGCGGTTATGTGGTAGATGGGAATTTGTTAATGTCCGGTTGTAGAGAACTTGGCACTTGACTTAATTAAAATACATCAACCGCGTGTGTGGCCGTGATGGTCTCTTTTCGACGGAGTCTGGGAAGTGAACACAGTTTTGGGGTTATGTTTGAACATAAGTAGATTCAGGATGACTTCTTGATCAATTCTAGTTTCACGACCGTTGCGTTGCTTCCCTCCTCGCTCTTATTTGCGTCTGTTAGCCACCATATTTGCTTAGTGCTTGCTGCAGCTCCACCTCATTACCCCTTTCCTACCCATAAGCTTAAATAGTCTTGATCTCACGGGTGTGAGATTGCTGAGTCCTCGTGACGCACAGATTCTACCAAAATAGTTGCAGGTGCCGAGGATACCTATGCAGGTGACGCAATCGAGCTCAAGTGGGCGCTCGACGAGGACCGTGGTCGTTACTATGTTTCGTTTCCTGATGATCAGTAGTGGAGCCCAGTTGGGACGATCGGGGATCTAGCATTTGGGGTTATCTTCTTTTCATTTGGATTTGACCGTAGTCGGTCTATGTGTGTATTTTGGATGATGTATGAATTTATTTATGTATTGTGTGAAGTGGCGATTGTAAGCCAACTCTCTTTATCCCATTCTTGTTCATTACATGGGATTGTGTGAAGATGACCCTTCTTGCGACAAAACCTACAATGCGGTTATGCCGCTAAGTCGTGCCTCGACACGTGAGAGATATAGCCGCATCATGGGCGTTACATCGACGCACATGCGTTCCTTTCCGCCCTTCTTGGGTACGACAACGGGCTTTGCCAGGCACTCCGGGTACCAAACTTCGCGGATGACACCCGTTGCCTGTAACTTGTGGGTTTCCTCGGGGATGATGAAGGACTGCTTCTCTGCGGACTGTCGTCGCGCTTTCTGCTTCACTGGGCGTACATTAGGGCACACCCTTAAGTGGTGCTCCATTACTTCCCTTGGGACCCCCACCAGCTGCTTGGGCTCCCAAGCGAATACCTCCTTGTTCGCGCGCAGGAATTTCACCAACGTCTCTCCTTGGTCCGGGACAAAGTTGGAGCCTATGGTGAAGGTGGCTCCCGAGGTCCCATCCTCATTGACCAGTACTTGCTTCGTCTTGGCCCGATCTTGTGAGAACAACTGCTTCTTCTTTGCCGGCGCTGCCCCCTGGGCCCCAGATACTGCTTCATCAGTGGGATGAGATGCCGCCGCAGCCCTAAAGGCGAGCCTGAGGGCCGTCAGGGCCTCCTTGGTGTCTCCGGCCATGGTGAGGACACCATTGCTCCCCGGCATCTTAATGAGGTTGTAGGAGGGGTGGGTTGCCTCCATGAACTGAGCCAAGGCAGGGTACCCGAGGATGGCGTTGTACGGGAGGCCGATGCAAGCGATGTCGAAGTGGATGAGCTCGGTGCGGTAGTTATCGCGGGTGCCGAAGGTGACAGGTAGGCGGATCTGTCCTAGGGGGCTGGTGGAACCACCACCAACTCCGGAGAAGGGCTTGGTGTGGCGGAGCCGGCCGAGCGGCACATGGAGCAAGCTGAAGGCTTCCACGGAAAGCACATTGAGGCCAGCTCCTCCGTCGATGAGGGTCTTGGTGACCGCTACGTTGCAGATGGTGGGCGTGCAGAGCATCAGGAGCACGTCCGAGCCTGCGGTGATTGCTGGATGGTCCCCTGAGTCAAGGTGAGGTCGGCCTGGGGTGCCGCCCATCCCAGGGAGCCCCCTGCTGTACACGGGCGACGCACATCTGGCGGACGAACTGCTTGACGTGGCGATCCGAGGGCAGCGCCTGCGAGTGTAATGCCCACGATGCTGCTATATGTCCCACGTGTCGAGGCATGACTTAAAGGCATAACCGCATTGTGGTATTGTCGCAAGAAGGGTTATCTTCACACAATCCCATGTAATGAACAAGAATGGGATAACGAGAGTTGGCTTACAATCGCCACTTCACACCATACATAAATTAATTCATACATCATCCAAAATCCACACATAGACGGACTACGGTCAAATCCAAATAAAAATAAGATAACCCCAAATGCTAGATCCCCGATCGTCCCAACTGGGCTCCACTACTGATCATCCGGAAAAGAAACATAGTAACGACCACGTTCCTCGTCGAACTCCCACTTGAGCTCGGTTGCGTCACCTGCACTGGTATCGACGGCACCTGCAACTGTTTTGGTAGAATCTGTGAGTCACGAGGACTCAGCAATCTCACACCTACGAGATCAAGACTATTTAAGCTTATAGGAAAGGATGGTGTAATGAGGTGGAGCTGCAGCAGGCACTAAGCATATATGGTGGCTAACATACGCAAATGAGAGCGAGAAGAGAAGCAACACAACGGTCGCGAAGCTAGAAATGATCAAGAAATGATCCTGAAACTACTTACGTTAATGCATAACTCAAACCGTGTTCACTTCCCGGACTTCGCCAAGAAGAGACCATCACGGCTACACACGCGGTTGATGCGTTTTAATTAAGTCGAGTGTCAAATTCTCTACAACCGGATATTAACAAATTCCCATCTGCCACATAACCGCGGGCACGGCTCTCGAAAGTTTATACCCTGCAGGGGTGTCCCAACTTAGCCCATTATAAGCTCTCACGGTCAACGAAGGATATTCCTTCTCCCGGGAAGACCCGATCAGTCTCAGAATCCCGGTTTACAAGACATTTCGACAATGGTAAACAAGACTAGCAAAGCCGCCCAATGTGTCAACAATCCCGATAGGAGTCGCACGTACCTCGTTCTCAGGACACACCGGATGAACACTATGTACAACTAAAACCAGCCCTCAAGTTTCCCCGAGGTGGCGCTGCAAGTGGCTCTAGTTTGGACCAACACTCCGAGGAGCACTGGCCCGGGGGGTAAAATAAGATGACCCTTGAGTCTGCAGAACCCAAGGGAAAAAGGCTTAGGTGGCAAATGTTAAAACCAAGGTTGGGCCTTGCTGGAGGAGTTTTATTCAAGGCGACCTGTCAAGGGGGTCCCATAAATCACCCAACCGCGTAAGGAACGCAAAATCAAGGAACATAACAACGGTATGACGGAAACTAGGGAGGCAAGAGTGGAACAAAACACTAGGCAAAAGGCCGAGCCTTCCACCCTTTACCAAGTATATAGATGCATTAATTAAGATAAGAGATATTGTGATATCCCAACATATCCATGTTCCAACAAGGAACAAACTTTATCTTCACCTGCAACTAACGACGCTATAAGAGGGGCTGAGCAAAAGCAGTAACATAGCCAAACAACGGTTTGCTAGGAAAGGTGGGTTGGAGGCTTGACATGGCAATAAGGGAGGCATGATATAACAAGTGGTACGTAGCGCGGCAAAGCAATAGAGCGAACAACTAGCAAGCAAAGATAGAAGTGATTTCGTGGGTATGGTCATCTTGCCTGAGATCCCGCAAGGAAGAAGAACGAGTCCATGAAGAAGACGAACGGATGTAGTTGAACGAATCCTCACAACTCCGGAACGAAACCGAAGCTAACGAGAGAAGCTACCTGGAAAGAAGCAAGCAACACGGTAAAGAACCATCACATAAGCATGGCATGATGCAAAATCAAGTATATGATGCATGTCCGGTTTAAAGAGGCATGGCATGGCAAAGTGCAACAATCAATACTACAAATTAAGTGGAGCTCAATATGCAACGAGTTGCATATTGACGAAACACCACATTTCAAACATTTAGTTTGCTCTTGTTTATGTACCCAACAATATTAAATGTTATTAAACATGCCAAGGGGTGAAGCATAAGTAAACTAACTATTTAGGCATGTTAAAATGAGGCCGGAACAAAAAATAACAATTCCGGAAAATCCTCATGTCCATATTTTAGATTAGGTACTGTTCTGCCCTAAACACAATTTTAAAGTTTTTAACCAGAAAAATAAAGTGCACCATGTTAAACTAGGCATTTTTCTACCCCGTTTACATAAAAAGTTTATTTAAAATGGAGCTACGGTTATTCAGTTATGAAATAAAACATTTTAACATGGCTTTTATGCAAAATAAAACAAACAGCAAGTTAAACATTTTTAACATGGATGAAAGTTGCAAAATATGAAACTAGACGAAATTCTAAGCATTTTACATGTTTAAATTATTTACATATGATGCACCACTTGTGAGTTATTAAATGCATGAACTCTAGGGGGTTTTCTGCAATTCTGCCAATTCCCGGGAAATTAGGAAATTCACAGAACAGGGAAAAAACGTAGCAGGCCGAAACTGCTGGGCGCTGGGGCGCTCACCACGGGGTGAGGCCCAGGTCGGTGGAGGCGCGGCTGGGATGAGGAAGAAGGGGTGTTGGGCTGGGCCTTGACTGCTGGGCTGATGCGGGTGAAGGGCGACGTGGTGGCCCACGCACGCTGGCGGCTCGGTCAACGCGAGCGGGCGGTGCTGCGAGCGTTTTCTCCTGCTCGAAGCAGAAACAGGGGAGGCAGCGGCGCGATGCAGAGGACAACAACGATGGTGAGGGACTTGAAGGGGAGCGACGGCGACTGCAGGGAAGGCCGGCGAGGTGGAGACGGGGCGGATCCGGCCGGCTGGCGCCGGATCTGGGCAACGACGGCGCGGGCGGAGCTCAGGAGCGGCGTCGGTTCCCTGTGGAAGAAAGACAGGGAGGGAGCATTCAAAGTGAGAGAGAGGGAGAGCAGAGAAGGAGAAGGAAGCAAGGTGAGGGCAGGCGCGGCTTTGATCGACCTGCTGGTCGGGTGCTGGTCGTGGCAGAGGCTCGGGGCAAGGAACCTCCAGCGGCGCCATGACCATGGAGAGGTGGCTGGAGGCGGTGGGTTCCTGGATCCGATCGAGATGGGGAAGGGCGGCCGGCGTGGTCGTCTCCTCATGGACCCATGGCGGGGTGGAGCAGAGCTTGGGGAGGCCGTGGTGTGGGGTCGACGGCCATGAGGTCCCTGCAAGAGAAACGAGGGAGGGAGATGAGTCCCAGAAGAGGGAGCAAGGAGAGAAGAAGAGGCGCGCAACGGGTGCTGCCTGGGTGGCGAAGGCGTCGGCAGGAGGAGATGGCTCGCCGACGTTGGGGAGGACGAGCTCCAACGGTGGCTGTCCTTGGCGGCGGTGGTGGTCCTGCAGGCGAGGTCCGGTACGAGACGATACGGACGGAAGGCTGCAAGGAACTCCATGGGAGGGTTCGGGCGCTCCTGTCTGAACAGAGAGGGAGAGACAGGGAGGTCAGATGAGGAAGGAAGAGAAACCACAGGAGGAGGAGAAGGGCAGCGAAGCTTATCTTGTGGTCGCCGGCAGCGGCGCCGGTCGCCGGATGACGAGGCGAGGTAGAGGAGCCAGGGGAGGCTCGGACGGCTACAGGCGCGAGAAGACGAGCTCAGGTGGCTGCGGCTGTAGGGGTGGATCGAGCAGAGACCGGTGAGGTTGGTCGGGGATGGATTTTGGATCGGCTCTGGGGGGATCCCGAGAGAGAGTGGCGGCGGCGCTAGGGTAGGATCCTTAGAAATTAGGTGGTTTGTCTCGATATATATAGTAGGTGGATTTAAATTTAGGGGTATATCGTCCCTCCGATCGTAATCGGACGGTCGAGAATAAATAGTTTAGGAGAGTCCAACGAGAAATCGTTGATGATTTAGGGATGTTAGGGGATGATCCAGACCCATCGGTAAGAACAACCTGGGTCGGGTTCGGGAAAGCTTTCGGACGCGCGCGAGGGGTGGTCTGAGAAGGGTCGACAAAGACAAAGTGTCTGACAAAAAGGCCCCGGAGAAGACAAGAGAGAAAACGAAGAGCAAGGTTGCAAGTGTGGTTTGTCTCGAAATGGTCAACGAAGGCAGGGGGACGCTGCAACTACGAACGACTACTAGTTTTAAGAAAAACATGCGGATACAATGCGTATGATGACATGATGAATGCATCAAATAATAAATCACACGACGCCAACGAAATACATGGAAGTCTTCTGGAGCGTCGGTCTCGGGGCGTTACAGCGAGCCACCAAGATGGGCTGCTATGGCGGGGGGCGCCGGTGCCGCGAAGCCCGCGATGAAGAGGTCGCGTAGCTCCTCCCAGGAGGCCACAAAGGACCCCGGCAGGTTGAGCAACCAGGCGCGCGACACGCCAGCGAGGGCCATGGGGAACCAGTTGGCCATGACCTGGTTGTCGCCTCCGGCCTCCTGGATGGCCTCCTCTTATGCTTGGTGGAAGGCTGCTGGATCAGCCTCGCCGATGTAGCGCGGCGGCATCTCCGGCTTGAACTTGTGCAGCCACCGCACCTGGCGCAAGGCGGGGGTGAAGGCTCGGAGCCCCATAGAGCCCCCGTGCAGGCCCGCCACTCCGGCCAGGGGAGTGACGCTCGCCATGGAGGCTGGACGGAGAAGCAAAGCGGGTGAAGAAGCAGAGCAGATGGAGAGGTGCAGCTTCGACGAACCCCTACCTGGCATGCCAAATATCAGATTTTGGGTTTCGCAGACCCTAGAGAGGTTCGAACTCTGGGGTGCGAACGAATAACACACTCTCCCCAGCGCGCTCGCTCAACGATCCACGGCCTAGCTCAACGAACTCAAAGAACAATGGACACAGTTGTTTATACTGGTTCAAGCCACTATGTAGTGTAATACCCTACTCCAGTGTGTGGTGGTGGATTCCCTTCCATGGCCTGAGGATGAACTAGTACAGTGGATGAACAACCTCAGGAGGACAGGTGTTCTTGGGCTCAATGAGTTGGTGAGGGTTCGGACGGATCGGATCCCCTCTATGGTGGTGGCTAAGTCCTATTTATAGTGGCATTGGTCCTCTTCCCAAATCTAGGCGGGAAGGGATCCCACAATGGCGAAGTTTGAAGGGAGACAACTAGTACAAGTTATCCTGACAAAAGTAGTCTTCGCCTGCCAAAGGCTCTGGTGGTGACGCTGCCCTGGGCTCCACGATGAGCTTTGTCCTGCCGTCCTGGCAGTCCTTCGTCTTATTGCACTGATATGGAAACGTTTGCCTGATTCCTCGAGACTCCGAGCCTGCACTTGCCTCCTTGGCACCAAAGGGGAAACTGGCGCGCTGCGCCCGCCTGGCCTTGGTCGTCATGGCTCGCGTCACGCGAACCTCGCGAGGTGCACCTTGCATAGATATCTCCGCTCCTCAGGAGCCAGCCTAGTGAGACTGCCCCTAGGGAGGTCTTGCCGTCGTCCGCCTCGCGATGCTTGGCCCATCGCGAGGGTCTTGAGCTGTTGTTGTCGATGTTGCGCCATACCAGGCCGCCGATGGAGCCACATCATGGGCCGCAGGCAGGCAAGTCTGGGTACCCCCGTTCCCAGGACGCCGACAGCTGTCAATTTCGGCGCGTCAATGACCCGGATTTTTGTTGGACCTTCTAGATCAGATACAAGCAATCTCTCAAGGAAAGGCACATTCTCAATGACCATAACATGGAACAGGTGGAGTGATCTCTTCCCAATTATGTCTTGTTGCGGGGCCAGCAAGACACATAAATCCATCGGAGATTCGTCGAGGAGATGTGGACTCTAATGAGCCCGTGGATCTGCTCAAGACGAAGGTACTCGAGCGCAGTACAGCAGTGGAGCAGGTGCTCAATAGCCTTCTTCGAGATGACAACGTCGAAGAGGTCGAGCTGCTTGAGTTGAGGGAGAAGAAGGGCGGGCGTGGCATTAATCTGGGGAAGATTGCAGGAGCTGAAGCTGGCGTGGTGCATCGTTGGCATGAGGCAGAGCGCGGACGGCGGCAGATAGCGACATCGTCCAGCTTCAAAGCTGAGCTCCTCGAGCTGATCTAGGGCGGGGGATAAGAACCACTCATCGAACTTGGCTTGGACCTTGCAGTTGGTACTGAACATGCAGATGTCAAGGCGTCTGGCTGGCCCTGGGAGCGATGAAAGGGTCTTGGAGTCTGCGGCCATGCGTTTGCTATCCCCGTCGTAGAGGCAGCTGTCGACGGTGAGGTTGAGGGGGACGCGGCGCCAGAGGGGGACGCGGCGCCAGAGGGGGTGCCACCGCCGGGAGAGCAGGGCGGTCCGAATGCCAGATTTGGTGGGGAGGAGGCCGATGATGACGAGCAGCATGTCATCTGGGAGGCTGCTGATGAAGTCCAGGCTCGCCGGATGCAGTTTTGGCTCGAGCTGCCTCCGCTTGTTGGCTGCCTCGCCGTCCATCTCAACCGGTGGAGACGCCAGTGTACACGTTTGCTGGTGTGTGTCGTGTGCTGGCCTGCTGGGTGTGCGCGAGTGCGTCCTTCTGTGCATGCCACCGTGCAGTGGTGAATTGTGCGCGAGTGCGTCCTTCACGCGGAAGAAGTGTGTCCTTAATGCGCCCTCAATTTACTAGCGTGCGGGGTTCTACCCCGAGTGGTTTCAACTTTGTTTACTTCACCGCATGTCAGATGGGCCTCTAGTTTACTTATTTTCACCAACTGCGACATGGCCAGCACACGAAGATAGAGAACACGAGCTGACAAGGCAGCATGTGGACTGGTCGACCGGTCAACTAAACAATGTACGGAGCTATACGCTGACACAATGAGCGTATAATCTGTTGGTATAGAGAGTTCGAGTGAGAGGGGAGGCCTGTGAGAGATAACAGAGAGAGAAAGAGCTACTCCCTCCATTCGATAATGTAGTGCCAACATTTTTTTAAAGTCAAAGTTTTGAAACTTTGACCAAGGTTATAAAGAAATTACTTATATCTACAATACCAAAGATAAATGATAGTATGAAGTAAGTACATGTTGTGATGAATCTAATGATCGTTCCAGATGTAAATGTTTTTCTCCACATATACCTGGTCTAACTTTTATGAGGTTTAACTTTTCAAAACATCCATATGCTTATGGACGTGAGAAAGTACGTAACTAGAGAGAGTGTGTGTGAAATAGAAAGAGTGACTGAAAAAAGTGTGTGTGCGTGTGTGAAAGACACATGGATAACACATGATAAAAGTAGAGAAAAAGCATGTGTGTCATATGCAAACATATCACACATGCATCTTCGACAGCGGAAGCAAGGTGAGGGGATAGTGTGTGGTTGTTTTCAACCGAGAGAGAAAGACCCCTAGCACATGGCCAAGAAGGGTCTAACAAACAAGGGAGAGAGGTCGAGAGAGACGTACGGAGAAAATGCAGACATGGGGAGGAGAGATTGTATGTTTGTCATAGAGAGATCCCCTGGAGATCATGATGGGACTAAATGGGTGGGAGATCGAGTGACAAGGTGTGTGCGTGATAGAAGATACCCCGAGAGATATCGAGATAGACGTATGGATGGAAGGAGACAATACGTGTGTTCCTGATGGCTAGTGAGAGATAAAAATACTTAGGGGGGAGTGCGTGCGCCTATGATGGAGTGAGGGATTATGGTAATTAGGGGGGTGTGTCACATAGAGAGAGAACAAGGGCGGAGAGTGTTAGTGGGTCTATGTAGCGCGAGAGAGACATGTGTATGTGTGAACCAGGGAGATCTAAAGTTTGAGAGAGATAGAGGAGCCCCGATAAGGCTGAGCGGTGCGTCAGATAGCTGAGAGGGGGGAAAGATATTCCATCCGCTTGATAATGTAGTGCATGTAAATTTTTAAGAAGTCGAACTTTGGAAACTTTGACCAGGTTTACGCAAATGTTATTTATATCTACAATACCAAAGATACATCATAGGA
Organism: Aegilops tauschii subsp. strangulata; assembly: GCF_002575655.3. Lineage (NCBI taxonomy): Eukaryota > Viridiplantae > Streptophyta > Magnoliopsida > Poales > Poaceae > Aegilops > Aegilops tauschii. The sequence continues at coordinate 468,528,727 of NC_053036.3, read as the reverse complement.
AACTACATATCATGATGAATCTAATTGTATATGTTCGCCGTTCTAGATATAAATGCTTTTCTCGGCGTACATGGTCAAACTTTCTGATGTTTGACTTCTCAATAAATCTATAGGCTATGGACCGAAGAGAGTGCCTAAGTCAAGAGAGATCAAGTGCGTGTGGACGAGAATGAGTGAGTGTGCAAAAAGAGTATGTGTGTGAAAGAGAAAGGGACAACAAATGATTAATTAGAGAGAGAGTGTGTGTTTTCGTTTCATATGCAAACATATCACGCATGCATCTCCGAGATAGAAAAGGGAGGTGAGGAGATACACGAAGATAGCTAGTGCATGATTGTTTGCAGCGGAGAGAGACACCCCTATAGCACATGTCCAATAGAGGTCTGGCCAACAAGGAACAAAGGTCGAGAGGGACGCATGGAGAACATGGACGCATGGGGAGGGAGATATGGTGTGTTTGTGATAGAGAGATCCCCTCGAGATCATGAGGGGACTATATGGGTGGGAGATCGAGGGAGGTGCGTGCGCGATAGAAAGATGCCCCGAGAGAAATCAAGATAGACCATGCACATGTTGTGATGGAGACTAAGATTAGCTAGTCATTTACATAGAGGGGGGACTGCGTGTGCCTAGAATTAAGTGAGAGACCATCATACTTGGCTAGGCATGAGATGGTGTGTGTGTGCATGTGAGATGCAGAGAGAACGAGGGAGAGAGATAGAGTTTTAGATGGGTCTATCAAGTGCGAGTGAGATATGCATGTGTATGTGTGACCCAGGGAGATGGAGAGTTTGAGAGAGAGAGAGGGAAGAGCTCCAAGATGACAGAGTGGTGTGTGAGAGAGTTACGAGCAACGAGCCAAGGAATTTGTGTGCATACGATGAGTGCACCCAAGATATTTAGCTTGGGCTAGAGAATCATACATAGTGTGCGAGAAAGACCCCCCCCCCCCACACACACACACAGAGAGGGGGATCAACAAGGTTTGTGTTTTGGATGCACGCGACAAATTGAAGATTGTCGGCAAGAGAGAGAGAGAGAGAGAGAGAGAGCAGGAGTCCGGGAGAGGGGGAGGTCCTGTTTTATGTATCAAATACTGATATAAACCATGTTTCGATATAAACTTGCATTCAAATATTTAAATTGGAGAACATGTTGTCTGCAATCCACACATGAACGGAGATATGTGTATATCAAATAAGTTCATTAATTTGACTTTCAACACGTTCATGGAGTACTATAATACTGCACAACATGCTACTCGATTGAGGTGTTCAATTTTGGATTTAGTTCACTATTTTGACCTGGGGAACGAGCTATTTCATTGAATCAAGATATTTAATTTTGGGTTTGATTCCCATTTTTGAGTGGGTCAACTATTTGTCATATAGTAAATCTTTAGCAACAAGCATGTAAAAACACATTACTCCCGAGCATCATCTCTCCATCTAAAATAGAAGTGGCAAGCTAATATTTCAAAATTTGATTCGAATCAACTTGGTAAGGTACCCGTGGATGCTCGTTCTCTGAAAATTTGAACGAACCGTTAAACACCCTCTGCTCGGTGGAATTCGCTCGAGCAAATAAATGGGAGACGCGAAATTACCGGCCTATGTGGGACACACATCAATTGGCCCGTTGTACATCGAGGGTAGGTTCGTAACTTCATCCAAGCACGCCTTCTCCTCGGCCGAAATGACATCTGTCGAATAATTCATAAACCATGGTCGGAAAAACACCCTATCCTCGCCCGAAATAGCTTGCGCCCACTATTTCAAAACATGCTCTCCTCGCCCAAAATCGCTCGCCCCCACTATATTTCAAAACACGCCCTGCTCGCCCAAAATCGCTCGCGCCCACTATATTTCAAAACACGCTCGAAATCTCTCGCGCCCACTATTTGGGAGAAGGAAAATTACTCTACTATCCCTGACCCTCAGTACACAGACCCAAGCCGAGAAGCCTAAAGGCAGGGGTAGAACTGTAACCCCCCCCCCACACACACATTTGAGATAAATGCATCCGTAAGACATGGTTCCCCCTCCCAATTCCCCATTCATACCTCATGGGCGCCAAATCACCTTCTCCTCGGAAGCTCCCTTCTCCCGAGCCGCAAAACCTCAGCCCCTCCTCCATGGCTCCCCCACCGTACCAAATTCACAGCCGCCCTCCTCTCTAATCCCGGAGATGCTGTCCATTTGCCGTCATGCACTGGATCATGTGCCTCTTACTCCGTGCTGCCGGAGCTGCCTCGACGACAGCCGCGTGAACCGTACCGAAGCCGATTCACCCCCTCCATTGTTCACGGCGCCAGAGCGGCTCCAACTTTGGATCCGTCCAGAGCCCCAGCATTGCTTCCCCGTAGCCGTAGACCATCGTGACATCTCTGCTTCCCTGCCGCCGGTAGCCACAACAACCGCGCCGGCCTCACCAACTCGGCAGCTGGAGCTGCCTACTTCACCGGGTCGCCACATAGGTCGCACCCTCATCTAAAATCACTTTATTTAGGCGTAAGTTGTTTGAATTTTTATTCTGGTCCAATCGATTCCCAATGGGAAGCAGCACCCCTTGAGCCGGCGAAGCTCCTAGGTTGCCGGTTGGCTGTTGTCTAACGTAAGGGTGCGGGGGCGCAAGTTTGCTGCGGAAGCAGCGGCTATCTTAGAGTTGCATGGGTTGAAGGTACTGCCGCCGCCGGATCTGGATGACGGCGAGTCTTTGTGGATTGGCTCGGGGGTGGCGCAACCACGACAGTGCGGTGGGGCGGGAAGCGGGGTTTTGGTCGGGGCCACGGACGGCGGAGGCAGGCTACTCTACCGGTGGTCACTGGCTCTTTGGGGAAGATTCCGAACAGTGTCAGCTAGGAGGCACAAGACGGCCATCAAGCCATCAGGCGTAGATCGTACAATACCAAAATAAAATAAAATCATGTGACCCCAATTTAGTCTTCAGTCAACAGACGTGTGACCGCTCTCGTACCTTGCTGTTGATCTCTTAGGGTATTTCTTCAGATCAGAAAGATGTGTCGTTCTTAACATTATGTGTTTTCTGCATCTTCAACCACACCGTGTTCTGACTCACCGCAGCTGCTCCAACAAGGGAAGCATACACCAGAAGGGAGCTATAGTCCCCACTCAACAGTTCCCTGCATCAAATGCGCGTGCCCGACATGGACAACCACAACAACTGTAGGGCCGTCGACAAGTCAGCATATGATGCTCACTCCTATGGATGGCGGCCACATAGGTTGTACCCTCATCTTACTTTTGTGCAACATTTATGGCTTTGTTATTCGTCTAAGCATGGAAAATAGATTATCACATTTTACTGTATATTCATGTTGATCTCTTACGGGTCTTGTTCAGGAGTTAACGATGTTCCATAGTTCAGCTAAGAGACTTGTTCTTTAGGTAACGCCGTTCCATAGTTATCATCCATCAGCCAATGTTGTCCCATAGGCTGGTGATTATAGTATTATACCACTTCTAGTATAACCTATGTTGTTCTTTAATACTTTTGTGTGCCATCTAGTTAATCTCGAGTACAAAGGATACATATTCTGTAGCTTTCATCTGTGTTGTCCCTTTAGTGTTTGAGACCTGTTGCTGCTAGTTAACCCCAGTCCTACTATTTATGTCATCTCCTACAGGCACTCATTACATAAATCTAACTACTAGTTGTCTTCCATGAATGTCAGATATAATTGCACACACAGATTTATCGACAAGAACCTCACGGAGCAATGTAATGGCCAACGAACTTGACGTCAATGATACCCAATATGATGGAACATGTGAAGGAAGTTCTTCATAAGACATCCAGAAAGATGATGAATCCTATTCACCCCACATGGTCCTTGCTCTAACTTGGCCCTTGATAAGGGTACAACATGCATATAATGTCCTGGAGTGCATCTACTCTGTTGCAATGCCTTGTGCTTAGCCTGCTGATCATGCATGTAAATATGGCATGCCTTCCTGTTTTTTAGTACCTATTCCATTCATGATAACATGTTTTCAAATTCAGGTACTGTCATTCTACTCTACCGCAATGCCATCTGCTTAGTTTGGACATCATGCTTCTCAATTCTTATGCATTGTTATTCATCAGTATGTACTTCATCTGTCTACCATACCATGTTCTTTTTTTACATTGAAGTGCTGTTCTAGTGGTCTCTTGCAATGCCACCTTAGTTTCCCAATCATACACGCATATGTTGCCTTAGTGTTTTTCTGTATGTATTCCGCTAGCATACAATTTAACATTCAAGTAGTGTTTTTACACTGTTTTCCTATCGTATCCCTGGCTCTTACATCATACTCCCTCGGTCCGGATTACAAGTCGCAGAAATGGATACAACTGGATGTATCTAAAACTAAAATACGCCTAGACCCATCCATTTATTTCCGGATGGAGGGAATACATGTCAATATGTCATGCCTTTCTATTCTTTGGTACCTATTCCATCTCTGCTGTAGAATGTTTTATAATTGAAGCACCATTCTTCTATATAAGGCATGCAAGGGGAAGACGGCTATGTTAGAATCTGAAGGGTTACAAACCAGGTTTTTGCAAAAGATCCAAATGCCAGGAGATAATAAACCAACTCCAGTTTTCATAGATACTACTCCAGCACAGAGAAACCGAACTCCCACTGATAATAAGCAGATTCCAGTTGCCAAAGAACTAGTCCGCTCCAGTCCAACAAAAATATGTCAACTCCATTTAAGAAGCATGTGCGTATCCTCGCATCATGAAATTATTATAGCATTCAGATCATATTTTCTACATGTTTCTTACCCATCTCTCTTTTAGAAAATAAGGTTAAACGACAGAAGACTTCCTCCATTGGGATCGTATTCGCGAAAAGTATCTTGCGGGAATTCTCTGTGCTCCAATGCTGATGTAAGTACCTGTTGTATATCACTATATTTTTAGCTCAGCATGTATTTTGTTAATCGGCGTGAATCCAACCTTTATCTGATCTAAAATTAGTTGCAGCAAAATGTTAAAGGCGACAATGTTGATTTTTGTAAGGAAAACTGCCTGGTAGTTTTGCATAATGAGCTCCATGAGTGTACTATCTCATATCATGCACATTACTGAATTGTTGTGCTGCTCTGGTTGCCCATCCATTCATTGTGTCAATGTTGCTTTAGTATTACCTTACCTGGCTGATGATAGCTATGCCATATTGTGTTGATTTGGTGTAGGCTGGTGTGGTCTGGTTGCCCAAACGTTCGTTGTGCCAATGTTGCTTTCCTATTATCTGACTTGGCCAATGATAGCAATGCTATTGTGTTAATTTCGTGCAGGCTGCTGAAGATAAGAAGACAAACTCTGAAAACTGCAAGGCAACCCCATTGTTTTTTTCCAATAAATCTAGGCCAGGTAATATGGCAATAACTCTTGGTTAATCTATTCGGTTCCCCTCCTAATTTATGTTATGATGAAGTGGTCGAGACACTCTCCACTATCAATAATAAAGCCTGCCAAAATCGCCATCTGAATCTTTTTAGTTTCCTCTGTCTCGAATGCAACAGAAAAAATGTATGTTTGTGAACCAATTAATGGCTGAAGCAATTATGGAAATGGTGGAGGAATCAGAGGTGCACATTCTAGCGCAACAACAACTGATCATTGTTTTCAGAGACAGTGTATTAAAATAGCAAGAACCTGCCCACATGCTTATGGACGTCATCCGCGCTGAGGTTGCAGATTGTGACGTTGTAGATCGTTAGGTTCTGTTCATTTATTTGCACTGGCATCAATCTTTGATTGCCCAGTGGATGTAATTTCCTGTAATATATGCTGGATGCGCAACATTTTTCCCTGTATGCCGTACCTTTGCTTGATTGGTTTTGGTCCTGTGCATAATTGCATGTCGTAATGGGCTCAAATTATCTAATTCAGCCTAAAGGCATGTACGAACTTTAGTGGGCCCATTAAGTTAATGGGCCGTTACTAGCCCGATAGTTAATGGTCGGCCCTCTTACCTCCCGGGTCGTTAACAGGCCGACATCGAAGCGGGCAACAGGAGGGCCCATTTGATTTCATGGGCCATTAACAGGCCGATACTAGGTCAGGCTACATATGGACCAACTATACTTTGGGCCTTTAGCAGGCCGAAAGAGACAATGGGCTCATACTGGACCATGAAGAGCATGGGCCGCGAAGAGGCCGAAAGTCAGGTCGTACTGTAAATGGCGCAACTGTGTTGTGGGCCTTTAGCAGGCCGAAAGAGAAACCGGGCTGGTATTGGACCATGAAGAGCATGGGCCGTTAAAAGGCCAAAACTCAGGTCCGACTGCAAATGGCCCAACTCCCTTATGGGCCGTCAACAGGCTAAAAGACACACCGGGCCGGAAATTGGCCCAACACTTAAATGGGTTGCCAAAAGGCCGAAATATGTACATCTTGAAAATTGGCCCATCCCTTGAATGGGTCGTTAACAGGCCGAAACCACATCGGGCCGATATTGAGCCCAAATATATAGCAGGCTGTTAACAGGCTTGAACTAACGATGGGCTGCAATGGGTCAAATCATTAACGGGCCGTTGACGGGCTGAATTGGCACATCTCGTATGGGTCATGGGCTTAAATGGACCTGACATAAGTAGGCTTTATATGGGCCGGCCTGCTAATTCTTACTGGGCCGGCCTTTTTCACCGGAATGGGCCACTGTTGGGCCATGCCACGTGTCGATCTATCATAGACGCCTCATGTCCAATGAATGGATGACATCTGTCCCAACGATGAGCCGACACGTGGTTCCTCCGGCCAATGAGAATTTTACATGTGGAAAATCCCCATTGGTCCGGGCTGTTAACGGGTTATCAGATCCAAACCGGAACCCGATAGCTTAACGGCGACCCGTTATGGTGGATGCCACGTGTCGGTCACCCTTGACGAAAGCACTTCTATGACGCGCGATTTATCGTCATGGAAGTGGACACTTCCGTGATGATAATTTTGGTAATTTCATCAAACACTTCTATGACAGCACAGATATGACTATCTTGATTCTGTCATAACATCGTCGTGGATGTACATGCATGACAGAATATATGACCTACTGTGACAAACACGTATCATCATGGAAGTGTATTTTTTTTGTAGTGCCTACTTCCGGACTTTCTGCTTGACAGGTCGGGCATGTGGGCAGACATCAAGGTGGTGCTCGATTACCTCCCTGGGAACACCGGGGATATCAGATCGCTGCCAGGCAAACACATCGATATTCGCCCGCAGGAAGGCAATGAGCGCGCTTTCCTATTTTTCATCGAGGGTGGCGCTGATAGTGAAAGTACCATCAACGCCAGCCAGCCCTGTCGGGATCTTCTTCTCTTGGGATGCAGCGACCTTGGATCTCTTGCTGTTGGAACACTCCGGCATGTTTTCAACGAGTGCCGTGCACTCACTGGGGGAACGCTTCCCGGACTCTTTGCCGGAGTCCCTACAATCCCTCTTATTTCCTTTGTTTTCCTTAGCGGGAGCTGCTACTGCTGCTGCCTCTGCCGCGACCGCGCCCTAGTACATCTTGTCCACACAAATGATAGCATCCTTCTCATCTGATGGGATGGTGATGACTCCCAATGGCCCAGGCATCTACAAGGTGTAGGCATAGTGGGATGCCGCCATGAACTTAGCCAGGGCCGGGTGTCCAAAAATCCCATTGTATGGCAGGGGGAGATCAACCACATCAAACACAATCTTCTCAGTCCGGTAGTTCAGTTCTTCCCCAAACGTTACCGGCAACGTGATCGTTCCCTTAGGATGGCTCCTGCCGGGATTAACTCCTTGAAACATGCCGGTAACCTCTAGCTCTTCCTCTGCTATCTGAAGCTTGCTAATAGCTGCTGGGTCAGATTCAACCTGGCCCCGCCGTCCACAACATCTTTGTGACCTTGAGGTCACGGATTGTTGGGGAGACCAACAAAGGCAAACACCCTACCACAGTGGTACGGCTAGGGTGGTCCTCCTCATCAAAGATGATGGGCGTACGGGACCATTTGAGCGGCTTCCGGGCGTTGGGCGCTAGTTCCACGGCATTGACTTCTTGCGCCCACCGCTTGAGTTGGCGGTGAGAGGTGTGCAGAGATGCACCTCCGTCAATTCACAGGGCGTCAGTGGCCTTCAGAAACTCTTGCTCACTGGTTTCCTCTTCATCCCCTCCATCACTCTCATCATCACAGGCTTCCTTCTCTTAACCTCTGGCGGGCTTTCCTTGGTTCCGAAGGGGTTTGCCGGGGTGATTTACTTCACAAACCAGCCAACAACATTCTGATCCTTTTCCTTGTCACGCTTCTCATACTCTGCTCTCTGTCTTTTGACAAGCTGCTCAACCTGATAACACTCTTGAAGGTCGTGGCCCTTGGTCCAATGAATCTTGCAATACGGCCCATCACATTTCCCGGCTATCTCAGTAGCAACGGCTTCCCGGCAGTCAGTGCACACGGCAGCTTGCTTACCGGGGGCCTCGACTTTGGCCTTCTTGCCAGTACTAGGCATACCCGATCCTTGAACAGTCATCACTGCCTTATCCCTCCGCTTCTTACTGCACTTCTTGCTCTTCTTCTGACTGGTTGATTCATCATCATCCTCCGAATCAACATTGGTGCAATCTTCCTCTCCGGGCAACTTTCTCCCCTCCTCCATCCGAACACACTTGTCCACCAACATGTAGAGCTCCTTCACAGTCTTGGTCAACCGCACGTTCATCTTGGAATGAATCTAGGCGGTTGCGCACATTGGATTGGAAGGCAGCTATCACGGCTGCCGGATGGATATTTGGGATGTTTCTGTGAACTTTGCTGAATCTCTGTAAATACTTACGGAGGATTTCTCCTACCTTTTGTTGGAGAAGCTGCAAGTCGCTGGGTCGGCCCGGCTCTTGGTGGCCGCCGGTTAAGGCACCGATGAACTCATGGCACAGGTCAGCCCACGATGAAATGGTGTTCTCCGGTAGGTGCATCAACAAAGACCTCACATTGGACTTGAGAGCCAAAGGGAAGTAGTTGGCAAACACCTTCTCATCTCTTCCCCCGGCAGCCATGGTGTAGATGCTCGGGAACTGTGCCGTGTTCAGCCTCCCGTCTTACTTCTCATGTATCTCTGGCTTGAACGTGCGAACGGACGGCCAACGGGCTTGCCGCAGCTCGCGGGTAAAGGCAGGGCAGCCAATCTCGAAAGGTAGGCACCCGCCAATACCGAGCGCGGGCTCGTCGACATCGGGGGCGTCGCACCCATTGGTCCGGCGGAGGTCGTTGCGGCATAGCTCAGCAACAATGCGCATGTCTCCTCGCCACCTATCATCCGGGGCTCATCGTTGGCTTGGACGCGCTCGAGGGTCAGAAGAGGCCATCGAGACGTCGTCGGGGTCTTGATTCTGTTGCGCTCGCACTGGCTGCCGTGGCGGGGACTGCACCGTGTGGATGGCTCCCTCCATACGGTCAGCAGCACAAGCCGCTGCTGTCGCTTCGGGAGGCCGTGGCGGGTCACCTTGCCGTGAGCCCCCAGCTTCAGCGAAACCGAGTAGACTTTGGATGGTGGCACGCCATTGGTCCATCTGCTCGGCCACTAGCGGGAACCTCAGTAGCAGCTGAGCCCGCGTCATGGCCTCCGAGCCTGTACTTGGCATGGGTGATGATGAAGTCGATCGCACCATCGCTCGGCTCCTGAAGGTGCCAGCGGCGGCAGCACTGCGCCCCCGCCGCTACAGGGCGACCACCTGGATGGCGGGGGTGGTCTGGTGAAGGCGCTTGAGGGCCAGTGGCTCCGCCGGGCGCATCGGCTTTGTCGACCCGTCCCGAGGAAGGTGCACGCGCTGTGGCCGCACCCGTGGTGGGAGCGGCCGGAGGGTGGTGATTCGCCCCGGTCCGAGCGCCGTTGCTGTGGCTGTGCCGTCGGTGGGAGAAAGGGGCGCAGATGGAGTAGCCCCTCCACCCAGACCTTGTGGAGTGTGGCCGTCGGGGTGTTGCTGATGCTGCTCTCCTCCGATGTCTCCTGCTCATGCATCGGCCGCGGGGGAAATGGTGACGGTGTCACCTGCTCCGACCACATCCCCAGCAGCGTCCGCGTCCTCATGTGTCTCCGCACCCCCCGCAGCGTTAGAGGCCACGGGCGGCGGAGCCTTCGAGGTGGATGGATGAGCCAAAGAACCGTGTTTCTTCTTGGGCTCCATGGTCGATGGCGTCGTCGAAGATGAAGATGGTGATGAAGGTGACACGCTGCACATGCCTTCAGGTTCGCGCAAGCGATCCCCCTACCTGGCGCGCTAAAGATGTCGTGGGAAACCAAGGCCACCTATGGGGCCAGGAGGCCCCTTGCTGGTTCGGCAGGGGGGCGTCGCGTTGCACAAAGAGTAGACGACCATGGCGCAACACAACAGAGATCACACATGCATTTTTACCCAGGTTCGGGCCGCCGTGAGGCGTAAAACCCTACTTCCGCTTTGGTGGTTTGATGGTGGAAATTGGCTACGCGCGTATGCGGGTGTGAGTTATCCAACCTTCTAACCCTTTCTATGGTTGCCATGGGCCTCCTTTGATAGATTAAGGGGTTACCACAATGGCAAAGTGGTCATTATGCACTGATAAGATAGCAAACAATGCTATCATACCTAACTCTGCAGGCTGACAGGGCACATTAAATGCACCACTCAACGCCACATTGCTGGTTGCCCGACAAGGCTTGCCGGGCTATCTCGCCGGCTCCACGCTTGCTCGCTTGACACGTCGCAGGACGGGTGTCATCTGCAGGTGTTTCCTGCAGGGAGAGGCTGCCATGTGGTGAATGGCTGCCACTTAGTCACTTCGCAGCTTGACACCGCACTGATTGACGACGTGGGTCGTGGCGGAGTAGTTGGTGAGGTGGTTTTGCCTCCGTGTGTCCTACCGGAGCATCTTGGACGTCTTCTTCCGGGGGTGGCCTCGCCCCTTGCCGAGCTCGCCTGCCCGGCAAACGAGGCCCTTCTCCCGATGGTATCTTGCTTCTCTGGCATGTTGGTCCCTTGGAGATCTTGGTTTCTTGGGCTCTGGCTTGGGTTCGGGCTTCAATATTGTTCCCGTGCCTGTTCACAGTATGGGCAATAGACCCAGGGTTTGTTGCACCGACACCTAGATTCATGATCCACCCCACCGCACCCTTCTTTCCTCTTTGAAGACCTAGATTTGACTACAGTATCGAAACAGATCCGCATGCAGCTAGAGCAATGATGGTTTCAAAGAAAGTTATACCTTAGGGTCGTCTGGGATGTGGCTAGGCATGCGGCGGGAGGCCAGATCTGCCCACACTACGTACGATAGCGAGGAAGAAGGGGTCGGTGGCCCTCCCACACAGGCGCTGGGCGAAAGAGAATAGCGCAGCCGGCAGTGGATTGCCTCCCTCGCCAAAGTCGATAGAGTGAACACTGCACCTCCTCTGTGATAGCCTGGTTTTTGCCTTCTCTCTTTTTCGTGACTTCTTTTGACTCTGCTTTGAATTTGGGGTTTTTGAATCAATTCAAATGGACTTAAACACTTGGGCATGTCCTTGATTTCCACCCAAGTGACACATCCCTCTCATAACCATCATTCTTTCTCTGAAAAATCCCAAAATAACCAAAGGAATATTTTTCATAAAAGAAAATATTCATTTTCTTCTCTGAAACTCAATTCAGTAACCTATGCTCCAAAGCAACCCTCATTTTTCTTGCTCCCGAAAATCTGAGAAACTTCCCAAATATTCTTTGGACATTGGCCCACCTCCTTGAGCAAAAATATTGCACAACTTCTTGCAATATTTTTGCTACAGAAAATCATTCATGTTCTGGCCTCAAAATGCAGTTTCCACAACAAGTACACTTTTCCTTGATCCAATGAGGCTAATTTTTCTTGAGCCTCATTACCCTCCTAAGAAAAGCTTAACCCCAGGAGATTAGCCCTAATCTCATTCTAGAAGCCATCCAAACTTGGTGTCCAAGTTTCAGTCCAAAAACTTGCTGAGTAGCACTAGTCTTATCTGGTCGGCCTGGTAGTGTGCCATCTCCTCATTTAGACCAAACACTGCATGGACAAAAAAAGACATGGTTTGGCAACCTATGGGCACAGTTTTGGCATAGTTCTCGTGGTGACCGTGTGAGGACACGGCCCTGGCAACGCGTCCGAGGCGCTCTGCACTGCGCTCGCGCGTCTTTTCAGCGCGTGCTCATTCCAGAGCTCGCCGACGACTGCTGCCCCACGCCACCATCTTTGTCTCATCGCCCTTGACCCCTCCCTGCCACTCGCCAATGTCGGAGCAGCCACCACGAGCACGGGCACGTAGCGGCCAAAGCCACAGTGCACCCGTTCCCCTGTCTTCTTCCTCAACCGCCTCCTGTGCTCGTCTTCGTGCTTCACAGTGCCCGCGTGAGCTCTGAAGCCTTGCCCCCCCGCTGGCGCTCCTCGTCACCGTGCGCAGCGTCCAGAGAGCTCCGACGGAGCCGCGAACCCCCACCCCTCCGCCTATAAATACTGACCCCTCCAGCCTCTCCGAGCACTCCAAGCTCATCGCTCAACCTCCACAAATCTAGCCGCCATCCCCGACCCGAGATCGCCGGCGATCCTTACAGCTCCACCTCCTCACTCAAGTTCCCCGAGAGCTCAATCAACTCCTCACGCGACTCACTAGTGGCCCACTGGTGCCGTGCGAACCCGTAGGAGCCCCTGGTGCAGCCCCACGTCTCCGACTTCTTCAACACCGGTGAGCTCCGCCTTCTGCAGCCGCTGGAGAAGCCCTTTCCGACCCCGTCTGACCACCTCTAGCCACGCCATGGGTACAGGAAGGTGCGTGAGCGTCTCGTCTATCCACCCATCCCCTTCGATCTGGCCGCCAAGCTCTCCTCACCGGAGAAAGTGCCGGCGAAGCGCCACTCGTCTCTGTTTTCTCTCTCTGACCCCGACCTTGCCTCACTACTTGCACCCGAAGCGGTACAAGTGGATGCGTATTCCAGGAATACGCCATCGACGTCACCCCCCTGATTTTCTTTTAATTCAAATTTAAATCAATATTTGACCAAAAACTTTGACCAGCCATAACTTTTAGACCATAAGTCTAAATTAGTTGATACTTTTTGCATTGTGTTTGTTTCGAAAAGTTCTAGAAGCACACCAAAATGGAGATTTATCCGTGCTGTCTAGAATTTCTAGTGGTTTTCAGAATGATTCTTGATATTTTCTATTGTTGTTTTAAATTATTTTCAGAGGGAGAAGCTTGTCTTGAAGATAACAAGGAGGAGTGTGAACCTCCTCTGCACTAAGGCAAGGCACACCAACATTTGTATGGTGTCATTTCAATATCTATGAGTTTTCCAACTTGAATATGATTTATTTCATGCATTTAATTATTTAAATGAACATTGCTTATGCTAGTTAATTTGTCATGGTTAAAATGCTTAGTTTACAGTACTGATTGAATGCATGAACTAGTTTAACTCAGTAGAAGAGATTTTGATTGTGTGGTTATGCTTTTACGATTTTACAGTAGTTTCTTTATGTGTTAAATTGATTTTAAGATATTATCGTATGACCAAAATGATGAGTGCTAAAACCAGCAAACTAGAATCAGTAAAGTTTAATGATGAGTAGTGCAAGAAGGAAGCTTTGATGATGTTGATATGTTTACTTTACCTGGTATGTATTGCATGTCGAATAGTTGCATGATCATGGCATATTGGGACTCGAGTAATTTTATTTTAAGTTAAAACTGATGTTAATTCAACTTGAACATAACTATGATCGAGTCATGGTGCCACTGAATCGAGTTTTTCCCAGTGCAACCACATTTGCCTTTATGGGAAGGACTTTATTCGGTCTGTTGTCATGCCTCTGGTCGGTACCTCCAATGAGGGAAGGTTATGGGCGTGCAGTACCCTACCCTGGTCAGCAGACATAACCTTGTGTGCCTGTTTGTTGTTATGGTAGCTTGTCCCTATTTGGGGCCGTTTTGCCAGGACGGTGGCCGTTGATGCCTTTCGTAGGCACGGGGCCACCCATGACTTAGCCCAGTGGGGAGTTAGTCGGAGTGGCCAGGAGAGTATCATGGCAATGGGAGGGTTTTGTCGGAATGCCATTGGTCCACCCGAATGGGAAGACGAGGCCATGGGTTCCGTGGTGTGGGTAAAGTGTGCTACCTCTGCAGAGTGTATTTAAATCTATCGATAGCTGCATCCTTGGTTACGGACATAGCTCGTGAGTAAGTCACACCATGGATCAACAATAATAAGTAATCTTGCACACTAAATTTTATTTCTGGCACTGGTTTTGTGATGGTTTGTGAGATCATGAAGATGATCATGGTGGGAACCAAAGTGTTGGTTTTGTTTGTGATCTAGGTATGATAACTGTTTTGGTTACAAGGTAAACCGTCTGGTAAGAGAGTCCGCGGGACTCGGTGCATAAGTTGATTTATCACCACATCAGTAATATGTCTTGCATTGCATTAAACCTGATTAATTGTCATGATATTGTTTGCCATTATGCTTATGCAAGTACATCCAATGTACTGACATGGCGTGTCATGCCAGATTTCAGGAAAGTCGTATCAGATTAGAGTGCTTCCTGTGTCTAGATCATGTCCACATCGGTGTCCCTGTGCTATGGAGTTCCACTTCGTCGTCGCTTCGCTGCCGCGTAGTTATCGTGATCGAGGACCCTTCATGTTCATAATAATATACATATTGTTTAGCCGCACCGTGTGTGCCGCTTGGCCTCGCTACTTGATGTAATATCGAACCCATGTTTCCGCTAGCATCAATAAAGCGGTTGCTTTCTGTACCAAGTTGTTGTGTGTTGCCAAAAGACTTGATCTCTAGGCTGACAATGCAAGGTAATCAGGTTGCTCTGAGCCGTGGTGCCACAACGCTTGGTATCAGAGTCGTGCTGACTACAGGACACGCTAGACCGTCGATGCTCTAGATGAACGGTAGTTAGCTTAGTTTGACTGCCAGTAGTAATAGAAATTGATTGCTGCATTGCATGCATTTTATTTATTGTTATTACTAACCGTATAATGATTGAGAGTGTAGATGGCTCCAGTTCTGTACCTGTACTAGTTCGAGCCAACACAGTACACCTCGCCGCACCTGACGTGTGGGGCCCACTGTCAGCCTCACCACTCGTGGCCGAAGCGGTACGAGTGGAGGGGTATTCCAGTAATACGCTATCGACGTCACCCCCCCTAATTTTCTTTTAATTCAAATTTAAATCAATCTTTGACCATAAACTTTGACCAGCCATAACTATTAAACCATAAGTCCAAATGAGTTGATTCTTTTTGCATTGTGTTTGTTTTGAAAAGTTCTAGCAGCACACCAAAATGGAGATTTTTCCTTGATGTCTAGAATGTCTGATGGTTTTTAGAATGATTCTTGATATTTTCTTTTTTTAATTATTTTCAAAGGGAGAAGCTTGTCTTGAAGATAACCAGGAGGAGTGTGAACCTCCTCTGCACTAAGGCAAGACACACCAACATTTTTATGGTTTCATTTCAATATCTATGATTTTTCCAACTTGAATATGATTTATTTCATGCATTTAATTATTCAAATGAACATTGCTTATGCTAGTTACTTTGTCATGGTTAAAATGCTTAGTTTACAATACTGATTGAATGCATGAACTAGTTTGAGGCAGTAGAAGAAATTTTGATTATGTGGTTATGCTTTTATGATTTTACGGTAGTTTCTTTATGTGTTAAATTGATTTTAAGATATTATGGTATAACCAAAATTATGAGTGCTAAAACCAGCAAAGTAGAATCAATAAAGTTTAATGATAAATAGTGCAAGAAGAAAGCTTTGATGATGTTGATATGTTTACTTTAAGTGGTATGTATTGCATGTCGAATAGTTAAATGATCATGGCATATTGTGACTCGGGTTATTTTATTTCAAGTTAAAACTGATGTTAATTCAACTTGAACATAACGTTGATCGAGTCATGGTGCCACTGAATCGAGTTTTTCCCAGTGCAACCACATTTGCCTTTATGGGAAGGTCTTTATTTGGTCCGTTGTCATGCCTCTAGTCGGTACCTCCAATGAGGGAAGGTTATGGGCATGCGGTACCCTAGCCCGGTAAGCAGACATAACCTTGTGTGCCCGTTTGTTGTTATGGTACCTTGTCCCCGTTTGGGACCGTTTTGCCACGACGGTGGCCGTTGATGCCTTTGGTAGGCACAGGGCCACCCATGACTTAGCCCAGTGAGGAGTTAGTCGGAGTGGCCGGGAGAGTGTCATGGCAATGGGAGGGTTTTGTTGGAATGCTGTTGGTCCACCCAAATGGGAAGATGAGGCCATGTGTTCCGTGGTGTGGGTAAAGTGCGCTACCTCTGCAGAGTGTGTTTAAATCTATCGATAGCCGTGTCCTCGATTACGGACATAGCTCGTGAGTAAGTCACACCATGGATCAACAATAATAAGTAATCTTGCAGACTAAATTTTATGTCTGGCACTGATTTTGTGATGATTTGTGAGATCATGAAGATGATCGTGGTGGGAACCAAAGTGCTGGTTTTGTTTGTGATCCAGGTATGATCACCGTTTTGGTTATAAGGTAACCCGTCTGGTAAGAGAGTCCGCGGGACTTGGTGCATAAGTTGATTTATCACCACATCAGTAATATCGCTTGCATTGCACTAAACCTGATTAATTGTCATGATATTGTTTTCCATTATGCTTATGCTTGTTGTGAGCTTGCAAGTACATTCAATGTACTGACCTGGCGTGTGATGCAAGATTTCAGGAAAGTCGTATCGGATCGGAGTGCTTCCCATGTCTAGATCTTGTCCACAGCGGTGTCCCTGTGCTATGGAGTTGCACTTCGTCTTCGTTCCGCTGCCGCGTAGTCATCGTGATCGAGGCCCCTGCATGTTCATTAAATAATGTACATATTGTTCAGCCACATCGTTTGTGCCGCTTGGCCTCGCTACTTGACGTAATATCGAACCCATGTTTCCGCTAGCATCAATAAAGCGTTTGTTTTCTGTACCAAGTTGTTATGTTTTGCCAGAAGACTTGATCTCTGGTTGCTTTGAGCCGGGGTGCCTCATCCTCCCCTTCCCGGTGCGACGAGATCCGGACGGCTCCTGCACCAGCTGTGAGGGGGGAGAGAGAGACAGAGGCAAACGCAGTCTTGTTTAGATCTAGCGAAGAGGGTGAGAGGATGTGAATATAGCAAACCCTAGCAAAGGAACGCTGAGTCTCTAGCGTGTATATATATGTAGTGCGGCAAGAGTGTGGAGAGTGCAAACCATAGCGAACAAGCGCTGAGGCTCCAGCTTATATAGTACTTATGTAGTACTCGTGTATACTACTAATATATAGTGTAGTGGTTTTCTTTTTTTCTCTATAACAATCGTTTTAAATTGTGTAAGTACGAAACGAAACTCTTTATTTAACGTACCAGTGAAGAAAAGTACTTACAATGAACTAACGATCCACGCGTCCTGGTCGCACTTCCTATCCTTCATTTGCGGTACACTACCCTCTGTTAAGTGAACAACCACACATGCGCCAAATTATGAGAAACGTGTGCGAGTGTGTACAAATAAAGAATTTTAATTTAAATTATCGGAAAGGTTTGAGAGTATGTACAGTTTGCCCTCTATCAATAATTATGGTTTGTTGTGTTCGGCCAAAATTGGTCAAACTTTACAAAGTTTGACTTTAGTCAAATCTAATATGCAGAGTAAATAAAAATCGAGGGCTACTACGTCCATCCGGGTTTTTAGTCCACACCATTTTTTAAATCAATGTCTGGCCACATATTTAGTTAATAGATGGACAAATAAAATTATATGGGAGCTGAAGACAAAGTTGTGAGAAGGCTTAGAAATCAATACAAAACTTATGCTCTTAGTACCAACTTCGATCCTTCTTCAAAGTAACATTTGGTTCATAGCCAATTGTTGATAAAATTGCACCAACGTGAAATACGACTGCGTCTCCAATGCAACCAAGGTGAACTGACGAAGGATATCATCTTTGTGGGTAACAAGCAAAGAGCACTGATGGAAGATGATACGTCTCCAACGTATCTATAATTTTTATTGTTCCATGCTATTACATTATCCATCTTGGATGTTTTATATGCATTTATATGCTGTTTAATATGATTTTTGGGACTAACCTATTAACCTAGAGCCCTGTGCCAGTTTCTATTTTTCCTTGTTTTTGAGTTTTATAGAAAAGGAATACCAAACGGAGTCCAATTGACGTGCCAATTTTTGATGATGTTTTATGGACCAAAGGAAGCCCCTGCTGTAAAAGAGTTGGGCCAGAAGTGTCCCGAGTCATCCACGAGGTTGGAGGGCGCGCCCTACCCCCCTGGACGCGCCCCCTATCTCGTGGATGAATTGGAGACCCCCCTGACGTGAGACCGACGCCAAAAATTCCTATAAATACAGAAACCCCCAGAAAGAAACCTAGATCGGGAGTTCCGCCGCCGCAAGCCTTTGTCGCCACCAAAAACCAATCGGGACCCTGTTCCGGCACCCTGCGAGAGGGGGGAATCATCACTGGTGGCCATCTTCATCATCCCGGCGCTCTCCATGATGAGGAGGGAGTAGTTCACCCTCGGGGCTGAGGGTATGTACCAGTAGTTATGTGTTTGATCTCTCTCTCTCTCTCGTGTTCTTGATTTGGCACGATCTTGATGTACCACGAGCTTTGCTATTATAGGTGGATCTTATGATGTTTCTCCCCCTCTACTCTCTTGTAATGGATTGAGTTTTCCCTTTGAAGTTATCTTATCGGATTGAGTCTTTAAGGATTTGAGAACACTTGATGTATGTCTTGCGTGGGATACCCGTGGTGACAATGGGGTATTCTATTGATTCACTTGATGTATGTTTTGGTGATCAACTTGCGGGTTCCGTGACCTTGGGAATCTATGCATAGGGGTTGGCACACGTTTTCGTCTTAACTCTTCGGTAGAAACTTTGGGGCACTCTTTGAAGTTCTTTGTGTTGGTTGAATAGATGAATCTGAGGTTGTGTGATGCATATCGTATAATCATACCCATGGATACTTGAGGTGACATTGGAGTATCTTGGTGACATTAGAGTTTTGGTTGATTTGTGTCTTAAGGTGTTATTTTACTATGAACTCTAGGGTTGTTTGTGACACTTATAGGAATAGCCCAATGGATTGATCCGAAAGAGTAACTTTGAGGTGGTTTCGTACCCTACAATAATCTCTTCGTTTGTTCTCTGCTATTAGTGACTTTGGAGTGACTCTTTGTTGCATGTTGAGGGATAGTTATATGATCCAATTATGTTATCCTTGTTCAGAGAACTTGCACTAGTGAAAGTATGAACCCTAGGCCTTGTTTTGAAGCATTGCAATACTGTTTCTACTCACTTTTATCGCTTGCTACCTTGCTGTTTTTATATTTTCAGATTACAAATACCGATATCTACCATCCATATTGCACTTGTATCACCATCTCTTCGCCGAACTTATGCACCTATACAATTTACCGTTGCATTGGGTGTGTTGGGGACACAAGAGACTCTTTGTTATTTTGTTGCAGGGTTGCTTGAGAGAGACCATCTTCATCCTACGCCTCCCGCGGATTGATAAACCTTAGGTCATCCACTTGAGGGAAATTTGCTACTGTCCTACAAACCTCTACACTTGGAGGCCCAACAACGTCTACAAGAAGAAGGTCGTGTAGTAGACATCACAAGACAGCTTGTTTTTCGTTGAAAATAGATTAGCTTCACCAGCCGATGCAACCATGAGGCGCAACCATGAGCATCGATAGGTCATCTTGGTGATGCATCATCCATTTGGCATCAAGTCTGGGTGAGGCACCAATGAAGTTCGACAAATCCTGACGTGGTCTGTTTCTTCTCGGTAATCAAGTTCGAGGAAGGAAGAACCACGTGGCAGAGGACACTGAGGCGGAACAACAATGGCCATCCAATTTTGTGCAGTTCCACTAAAATTGAGGAAGACATGCCATGGTATGGAGATACGCATCGCTATTTGCAAAAATATAATAAAGGCATATAGTGTTGTTACTTTGTTTTGACAGTGGTACAAGATTAACAGCGACATCTCAATTGTCAATAAGAATTAATGAAAAGTACACCAACAAACAAAAGCATCATGATTATCTTGATGGGAACGAAACCAGGATACCCGAGAAAAAAGCATTTCTTCATTTGACCAGTGATAGTATTAGATTAGCAGCAGCAATAGGAGCATATGGACAATGACCGCACAACCACCATCTACTTTTTGTCGAAACAACATGTATACCTCCACCGAGGCATAAACCAGGACAACTTTTCGAGTGGCATTTCCTCTATAATAGTAAAAAATAGGGGAGTAGTGGCATAGAAGAAAACCCGCATGCAGCGACCTGGGGAGCTAGACAGTACAATGAAGCATGAAATCCAAAAGAAGTTATACCTCAGGTGAGCGAGATGTCGCTTAGCCGGGCGGGCGAGATCTGCCCACACGACGGCAACGAACAAGGAAGCGGAGGACCTTTGTTCGCACCAGTGCCCGCTTTGAGAGGACGGGGTGCATCGGCTTCCTCCATAGCTGACGCGACAATGTCAACGCTGCACCTCCTCACCACTCGCAGCGGACGGGATTCGGCCGGATCTGTGACCACCGGTGAGGAGAGAGATAGAGTGGACACTGTCATCTTGTTTAGATGTGGAAAGGGTGAGAGAGAGACACGAGAAACCCTATCAAAGAAGAGGCTATATATATAATGGAGTAAAAAATCTCTTGATAGTAGTGGTTTTAAATAGAATACGTGCGTTCTCGGAAAAAAGAAACGAAAAACTGGCGGACAATTTTTTTTAACGTACCAAGAAAGAAAACTCGATCAAAAACATGCCCGTGCTTCCAGCTCGCGAGACTCGTCGCACACACCCACATAGACATCGACATGCGTATCTGTGCTTGCGTAAAATTCAATATCCATCTCCATCTCCATCTCCATCCACATCTCCAATCATATTTGTCCAACTGGCACATTATTTACGTTGTTAATTATATATGCAGCAATATTAACATACAACATCTCTTGTTTGCGGGCGTCCGGACCGCTGCCACGCCCGCTCCTGACCAACTGGAACCCTCTTCATCCCCTGCGCGTGCTTCCTGCCCGAAACGGTTAGTGCCGCATTCATGCGCAGCACGAGCGGACGCGACCTCTCACTAGCGCCGGCATTGAAGCTGCGCGTCGGCCGAGAGCGTCGCTCGCGCCGCTTCCCGGTGCATGCGACTGCTCCGCTTTCAAAGGTCGCAATAGCTGGCCACAACATGCATGTAAAAAGTTCTTGGGATTCCATGCTATAGCTAGCTGTCCTCCCCCTCCTCGTCAATTTCTTCCAGTAGTGCTAGTACTCCATGGCGCGATCCATCGACAAGCAGGCGGGAAAGTTATCGTATAATCAGTTCGCGGTGAGTGCCATGCCGAGCGACCGTGTGGGGTGGAGCCGTGGAGGAGGGTGAGACATGAACGCGAAAGACGTGATTTAAACGTTGGTTTTGGTCGATGGCGTGATCCAACGAAACGAAACGTTGGTTTCTCTCTGTTTCCATTTTTCTTCGAAAAAATGGAAAATTTCCACTCCATTTTCATTCCTACTCCAAGGTTGACCTGTTACAACATTCCATCAAATACAAAGGAAAACTAACACGCATGTTGATGCATCTCAATGATTCACAGATCATAGCCAATATTTACTTCACAACTAAAGACAAAAGTTGTGAGAGTGTGTACAAAAAAACTACTGATGGGGTCCCTACAACGTAAACCCTGAACCCTAAACAGGATTTAATTTCCTGGGTAGGTAGAACCTGTTGAAGGAAAGACGGCTAGCACCCTTGGATCATATGATGCTTTTGTGTGGTTCCACTAAAATCTAGCTGAGAGCATCCCTGTTTGCAAAGATATTGAAGAAGTGTGATTAGAATAATTGTACTGGCACTAGTTCATGAAACATAAACTAATCACAAATAGAAGCCGGTAGAAGTAGAGAAAGATACACATGGAGATGGAGCTACGTGTGGAGCTGCGGCAGTGGAGCAAGCCGGCTCCAAAAGGAAGTTGTACCTGGGATGTCGGGCTGTAGCTAGAAGGGCGGTTGGGAGGCGACATCAGCATATCCCGCGGGGACCCCCGATCGGGATGCACCGATAGTTGGTTTTCTCCCTCGCCGCTGTCGACCGCGTCTACGCAGAACATCGTCCCCTTCCACGCAACGGCGGGATCAGGTCGGATATGTGACCAGCGGTGTGGCCATCGTCGTTCTCTGCTTGTGAAGACAGCAACCCAGGAAAGCAGGCTTGTGGCTTAGGCTCCTGCTAGTGTATATATAGTGGAGTGGTTTTCTTTTTCTCTCCATATCAACAATTATATATTGTGTACGTGTCATTGAAGAGTGAAATGATGATTGCTTCTTCCGACTAACATACTGTGTGATTTGACTGCTCCTGAGTGGCCCCTACACGTACTCCCCCTACTTGTATGACCGTTCCTAAGTCTCACTTGTACTTATCTCTATTTTCTTGCATGACACGTAGACAGAATGCGCACAGAGGAATTTTGTTACTACACGTTGTTAAGTAGTACTACTAGTACCTACGCCCTCCTTCCGGTTCACTACTAGTACTCCCTCCGTCCTGGCTTATTGGTCCCCTTTGTACTCAATTCATGGGCTCGTTTTCCTCAAGAAATTGACTTTACCAACATATTAATATCGGGAATGCATGCGTGAACAACGAATGATTAAACCTTGCATGCAACATTTTGACAAAGCATTGACTTATGAACATGTGAATGTGAGGGACTACAACCTCATGCATCCAAGCAATAGTCACACACACACATGGACGCAAAAAAGCAAGTGACGCCCTAATGCATGCATGTCCGAGCGCAATGAGCGTAAGTGCTCAACCTACACGTGCATGCACACACATACTCAGCCAGGGTGAGCTAGTGACCGTATAAACACCAGAAAATGTATATATTGAGCGCAATGAGCATATTATGAAGTCCACTGACCGTATTTTTACAAATATACAGTGACAGACAGTGTATTTATCTCATTTGAAATTTATCCATATTAACCAAAAAGGAGCCAGTATGGACTAGCATTACTTTGCTGCGCCCCGTCAGCTTGCCGAACGAGCAGAAACTTGCAGGACGGGAGAAGCTTGCGCACGATGGCTCGTAGGACAAGGAGAAACTTTTGACTAATGCAAGCTCTCCCTCGCCCAGGCGGTGGACGTGCAACAGTTAATTCGGTGTCAGATTGCCAGAAGCATACACTGTACTAGTACCATTATTGTTCGACTTCCTGAAGAGGCGAACTGCCAAGCACAAAGTTTACTAGTACTAGTACTACTACTATAGAGGTATGTACTACTACTAGTAACCGGATGGTGGAGCGTCTGGACTCTTATTTTATTTTAAAATGTGATAAAGCAATCTTCAACACATTTGGTTCTCTTCAAGGGTTCTCGCATGTGATAATGGAAGTTGATTTCATGGAACACTCGCCACCATTCTCGCTTAATTCTGGCTCATGTCCTGCTACAAATAGGAGCGCTTGGTAGTATTTTCTCTTTTTTTTGTTATTCACCATGTAAACAGGTCATCAAACCTTGCGGCGCATCTTTGTGCAAATCGTGCTTGCAGCAGTTTGAATCTGACCGAGAGCTGGCTTGATGAAACAACTTGCTTCCTTCTTCTTTTTTTTGCAGGGTACCTCGCTTCCTAGTGACCAGTCTCTTGGCTGATCGTCCTAAGAATGCTTATATATGAATAAAGCTCTCTCATTTACCCGCAAAGAAGATTAAGCCATATTAACCGAAAAGGAGGGAGTATGGACTAGCACTACTTTTTGGTGTGTCCCGTCAGCTCGCAGAACGAGGAGAAGCTTGCCGGACAAGGTGAAGCTCACTTATGCCCACTCTGTCTACCTCAAGCCTGGTGGCTCGCAGGATTAGGAGAAGCTTTTGACTAATGCAACCTACCCTCTCCCAGGCGGTGGACATGTAGCAGTTCATTCGGTGTCGGATTGCCAGAGGCATACACTGTAGTACCATCATTTTTCGACTTCACGAAGAGGCGAAGAGCCAAGTGCAAGGTTTAGTAGTACGAGTAGTACTACTACTAGAACCGCATGGTGGAGCGCCTGTACTCTTATTTTACTTTAATCTGTGATGAAGTACACATTTATTCACGAGAAGTGCGGAAAACGGCAGCCCAATAGTAGTATTAAAAACCATCGAACATGTAATGATGATATCGATCGACCATGCTCAAATATATCTTGGCCTCCGTGCGAGCCCATCTGTGTGTTCTCGCTCCTCGTCTCTCTCAAGGAATGGAGGGTTGGCCATTTTGTCGTCAATTGAGATCGGTTTGCTCACACTCCGGTCCCACATGTCAGTGATATGCCAAGAGGAAGTGCGTTGACCGACTGTCCATACGCGTACTTGGTTTTGCACCTTCATACTACTCCTCCCTCCGTCATAGTTTACAGGGCGCGCTTCATTCTCATGCATTTCTCTCCATGCATTTCCACCACTAGAGAGACTATGCGTTTGGTTTAATGCTCAATTAATTAGGGCGTGGTAACCGCAATCAAGTCCACAATTTTCTCTTTATGTACTAGGTGTGTAGGCGGAGTGGAGTAAGTGCATGCATGTGTGTACCCGGGTTGGAAGCACTACATGCATGTGTGTACGCATTATTTCCTCTAGTAATAGATGCCATGCTATAACTACCTATGCTATTTTTATGCCGATTGCTAGTCGCCTTGGTCACAGAGATTGTTGAAGCGCGCTCTATAAACAGTGACGGAGGGAGTAGTATGAGCGGATTCAAAGATGAGCGTATTGATGGTTGCTTCTTCCGAGCAACTTACAGTGGGAAAGGTGGAGCTTATGATTTGACTGCTCATTACTCACTATTAGGGCGGCGCAACAACCGCGCTGAGTCTCCCATGCGGTTGTGCACTACTCCCTCCGTTCTTAAATACTATGGAGTATTTGTCTTTCTAGGATTTCAACGAGTGACTACATACGAAGCAAAATGAGTGAATCTACACTCTAAAGTATGTCCATTTTAAATTTCTAAAAAGACAAATATTTAGGAACAGAGGGAGTATAATTTTGTGCATGGCACATGGACCCCGATGTTGAAGAGGCTTCTAGCAATGCTATCAAGCTTTCAACATTTTTTACATAAGTGACATACTATACAAATAATTTTCCAGCGAAATGAAATTGTACAATGCTCTGAGCTTTCAACTTTTGTTTCGTGTGTCTTGCCATCCATGCTCTTTCGGAAAAAATAAAAAACTAACTTCCTTGCTAATGCATCTCAATGATTAGCAGATCAGAGCTAATATTTACATCACAACTGAAGACAAAGTTGTGAGAAGGTGTTAAATTAAAATTGATCCATGCTTTCATCGGGAATAACTTCCCCCCAGCTCGGTCTAAATCAAAAAGGCATGTTGGGAAAAAAGTAGCTGTCTAGAGCATGCAACATTCCAATCATTTTGTGCAGTTCCACTAAAATAGAGCTGAGCGTCCCTGTTCCAAAGATATTAAGTGTGATTACAATAGTAGAGGACTGTTGATGAAACAATAAACACATAAGTAGAAGCCGGTCACCTTTGCAGTCTCTCTTAAGACTAACTAGTTGGAGAAGATTAAGCAAATAGTTGGAGAAGATTAGGCTCGGAGTTGGATGAGTAGGATAGAGCAAAACCAGTCTCCCTTTGTGCAGTCACACTGAAATGTAGAGACGTTGCCCGTGTGACATTTTAGTATAACTGCACAAAACACTGAAAAAGTGATTTTTGCAGTTCACCAAAAGGTCGCAATAGCAACGAGGTGAAATGGATAGGCCTGTTTGCGAAAAAGAGGTAGAAATGAAACAATTACTGGCCAATAACAGTTGATGACACGTACGACGACAAAAAAGAAGCATATTCCTTGTCCTAAGGGAAGATAACAACATGCTTGTGTTTATCTAAAACAGTGTGAGGACGAGATTGCAATATGGAAAGTACGTCGGACAAGCTACGTTTTGGGCAAAGAACTATGGAAGATCCACATGCAGCGACGTGGGAAGATGGGCAGTGGAGCAAGGCCGGAGGGGATACCTGGGGGGTCATTGGGATGTAACTAGGAGAGCGGTGGCGGGCGGGATCTGCCCATACTGCGGCAGCGAGCAAGGGGCGTAGGCCCTACCGCGCCGGAGCTTGGTACTGCATATCGGGACGTGCTGCCTCGGCACCGTCGAACGGAGAAACGATGCACATCCTCCCTGTCCGTCGGCGGACGGGATGCGGCCGGATCAGTGACCAACGGTGAGAGAGAGAGAGGCAACCGCCGCCTTGTGTGAGATACTCTGAAGAGAGACAAACGACAACAGGCAGGCTCCATTGTATATGGTGGAGCGGACTACCTTTTTCTCCATAAAAATCGTTTTATATTCTGTGTACGCGCCATTGAGCGATATAACTTTATTAAAAAATAACGCGCCAACGCATCAAGTCAAACTTTGTTTCGTGCACGCGTGGTACACGACCTCCGTAGGTAAACAACCACTACACGCGCTCAAATTAGCATGTGGGCTGCCATTTTGTACCGAAATGACCTCCACTGTGTACCCGCGCAGGTGTGCTTGGGCACGAAGTGTGGGTACATGCACCTATTCTCTTCGTGTACGTACACCACCTACGTGGGGTTGTGTGAGAGAGATTCAAACGTAGAGAGATATAGTGTGTGGGTTCGTGAGTATTATTTTTTTGGGAGGGGGGTGTGAGAGATAGATAGGGAATATGTGTCGATGATATTTCAATAAAAAAATGTAACATATGCAATGTGTGTGAAATAGAGGGCTGGATATATCATATATATCACTACAAAAAAAAGACACATCCGTGACATTTTGGGCCGAACGAATTTTTTTTCTGTCATACTTATGACACTTCTATGACGATAATTGTGACAAAACCCGGTATCATCATAGATGTGGTGGGCTCCTACTTCTATGACAAAAAATCATGACAGAAAATGGGCTTTTCATCCTGGGCGGGCCGGAGACGCAGCTGCATGACATTCTTTGGGCCGTCCGTGACGGAAAAAACCATGGTAGGAGCAAGGGCGAGGAAAATATCGGGGAGTTCCCAGTTACGGTGGGTGGTCGGGGGCCGAGCGATGCGCGTTTCTCTCGTACCGTACGTGTGTGGGTGCAAGGCATTGGGCTCTAACTGAACCCGAGCGAGGCGTCGCCTAACTGAACCCAAGCGATTGCACTGCAGGCTACGCGTTACTGAACCCGAGCGATCTATCGATGGCTGTTAACTGAACCCGATCGAGCGATTCCTTCGCTACTGTTGCTAACTGAAGCCGATCGGTGCTGCCTCTGGATGAACAGTGAGCATTGCTGGGGTGGTTTGGATGAACAGTGAGTAGTGGGGTGGATGAACAGGACCCCGCGGTGTTGCCTCTGGATGAACACTGAGCGTTGCTGGGGTGGTTTGGATGAACAGTGAGCAGTGGGGGTGGATGAACAGGACCCCGTGGTGTTGCCTCTGGATGAACAGGACCCCGATCGATCAAGCTGGTTGGGGCTGGATGAACAGAACCCCATGGAGGGCTGGATGAACAGGACGACCCCGTGGAGGGCTGGATGAACAACAGATGGTGGAGGGGTGGATGAACATTAGCCCGTGGAGGGGTGGTTGAACAGGAGCCCGTGGAGAGGGCTGGTTGAACAGTAGCCGGTGGAGTAGCGCGCAGTGGAGGCTGGATGAACAGGAGCCCGTGGATGAACAGTCGCAGGTGGAGGCTGTAGGAGGTCGACGGTGGATGAACAGTAGCCCGTGGAGGCTGGAGGAGGTCGACGGTGGAGATGAACAGTATCCCGTGGAGTCCCATTTTGTGGTACGCCACACACCTCCCGATGAACAGCATCCCCGTTTCGACCGTAGCGCTCCAACACAAGTCCGTTTCCTCCGTTTTGCGGTACGCCACACCCCTCCCGATCAACAGGACCCCGTTTCGACCGTAGGAGGTCCAACACAAGTCTGTTTCCTCCGTTTTGCGGTACGCCAGACCCCTCCCGATGAACAGGATCCCGTTTCGAACGTGGCCGGTTAGACACAAGGCCGTTTCCTCCGTTTTGCGGTACGCCAGGCCTCCTTTCCATCGGCTGTTCCGTCCAAGCGGGTTGGCTCCCATGCGTTCCGTTGCCTCCCCATGAACACGACGCATTATGTTGCCTCCCGATGAACACGACGCATTCCGTTGCCTCGCCATGAACACGACGACGACGCAGTTTCTCCGTTCCGACCCAGCCATGTACAGGAGCGCTGGCCGTACGTATGCGCGAGTAGGCGTTCGAGACCCTGCCCGTATGTACGTACGTGGCCGTATTTTCTTTCTTGCACACTGGCTGCTGTACGTATGTGTACATGCTACGTGCGCGCCTCTACTATGACTCGTGCGCGCCTCTACATCGACCAGTATGTACCTACACGTTCGCGACCAGAATGACAACGCTACGTACGCTTCGACCAGGTCGGTCCCGACTGTCAAGCACTTTCTTGCGTGCGAAGATGTAGCTGGTGGGTCCCAGCAGTCAGGGGGCGAATCTTTTTTTTTGCCCGGACGCACTTCCTTGCGTGCGAAGATGTAGCTGGTGGGTCCCAGCAGTGAGGGGGGCGAATCAATTTTTTTGCCCGGATGCACTTCCTGGCGTGCGAAGATGTAGCTGGTGGGTCCCAGCAGTCAGGGGGCGAATCATTTTTTTGCCTGTAATATGGATGCGCTTCCTTGTGTGCCAAGATGTAGCTGGTGGGTACCAGCAGTCAGGGGGGAAACGTTTTTTCGTGAAATACGATGGCCCGTCCGGTGGGTCCCCGCTGTCAGGTGGAGGAATCATTATTTTCTGCGTAATAAGGAGGCACTTCCTTGTGGCTGCCGTGGACCGAGCTGTCAGCCTCTCCACGTACAGTACTCTTCCGATGAAAGTCGGTCGTTGACCACATAGACCACGCCGCGCCGAGAGCACCACGGCGGTGGACGACAGTGAGGCCTAGGAAGGGGTCGACGCGGAGCCGGGGAAGACGCGGTAGTGGAATCCCGCGCGGAGAGGAGTACGAGGTTCACTAGTTCGGCTGCGGTGTGAGGCTGCCGTCGCCGTAGAATATCAAGGGGTGTGGGTGAGTAGAGCGATGGCCTGGCCAGCGGTGGGAGTATTAGGGGGCGGTGAGGCCTCCGCGGCATCATAGCCGGCCACGGGAGGCAGGAGCACGCGGCACGACCGGCGTTGGATGGACATCGTACGGTCACTGGAGCTAGAATCATTCATATTGACTAAGTTGACAAAGCCCTCCATCCCCGTCAACTTAATTGGCCCACAAGTTAGCCTCCCACTATGGTGGGTCCCAGCTAGCAGGGGGTATTCATTTTTTTGTGCTTAATAAGGAGGCACTTCCGTGCATGCGAAGATATAGCTGGTGGGTCCGACCTGTCAGCGGGGGGAACGTTTTTTTCTTGAAATACAGAGGCCCTTCCGGTGGGTCCCAGCTGTCAGGTGGAGGAATCATTATTTTGCGCGTAATAAGGAGGCATTTCCTTTTGTGCGGCCGTGGACCCAGTTGTCAGCCTCTCCACGTACAGTCCACGTCCGATGGATGTCATTGGTTGACCATGTTGACCAGGCCGCGCCGAGAGCACCATGGCGGTGGACGACGGCGAGGCCTAGGAAGGGAACGACACGGAGCAGGGGAAGACTCGACAATGGTTGCCCACGCGGTGGGGAGTACGAGGGTTTACTGTTTCGGCAGCCGTCGCCGGAAAATAACAGGAGGTGTGGGTGAGTAGAGGAATGGCCTGGCCAGCAATGAAGTAGGGTGGGCCGGTGCGGCCTGTGCGGCAGCACAGCCGGCCACGGGAGGCGGGAGCAGGCAGTCCCACTGGCGCTGGTTTGGGCGGCTGGAGCAAGAAGATCAGATATTGAAGAAGCAGCATGTCACGACCGTTTTTTCAATAAAATATTTATTGAGAGACCAATCCCTTTTACGGACCAGTAAAGAAGAATTCCTTCTCACTAGTAGACAAAATCTTGGTCACAGAAGAAAAATACTAGGAGTACTGAATATAATACAAGGTTGAGCGGAGACTGCTCAACGATTTATTACATGAACGCTGATAAAACATAACGGCGGATAGGGTGGCATGACTACTAACTCATGATAACAACGGTGGTGGAAATATCACCCCGAAGTGGGTGATATGACTCCTGAAAACTACAGCTCTTCGAGCGTCGGAGTGAGGCTCGAGGAGACTTATTGCGGGTGGCGGAAGCGTATATGATATAAGTGACCAATATCCAGGATCGCACGGGACTGACTGGGATTCCTCTAGGCGTCGGACTCACTATCAAACTCTTCATCCAAGAGATCGCCTTCGTCAGCATCTGGCCAAATCAATAAGCCAGGTGAGTACTATGAAAGTACTCGCAAGACAGTTCGGACATAAGATATAACAAATGTAGACATGAAGCACATGAACAGATTAACAAGTGCGTTCAGACATAGAGACAATAATGCATGTAGAATAACAGAGAAGTCGGGCGGTAGTCCTCCCAAGATCCCAAAATAAATACTGGGTGCCAAACGAGGGTCTGAATGACTCCTCGAGAGGAAACTGCAAGAATAATAATGCCGCAGTCGGGCGTCGGGGCGACACCACATAACGGGCTTATAACAAAAAAACAAAGACAATGCGTGCCAGAGTCGGACGTCTGAGCGACATCGCATAAAGGGCTTATTTTGAAAGTAAGAGACAAACATGCCACAGTCGGACGTCTGAGCGACATCACATAAAGGGCTTATATTGAAAGTAAGAGACAAACATGCCACACTCGGACGTCTGAGCGACATCACATAAAGTGCTTATATTCATAACATAGTAACTCATGAATCTTAAATCATATCAAGAGAATAATCAGACATGAGATAAACAACCGGGTTAGTCCATCCACGGGAATAACGTTCAGCTAAGTTTACTACTCACGCTCGCTTACCGGAAAGAAGAATATACCACGAGGTTACGACATAGACATGGATACGTTGATCACGTTACTGGACCATGGATACGGTGACTCGGAAGGATTTGACTCTGCAGAGTTTGTACTTTAACCACAGCCAACGGATTTCAGTAGTCACGGGGACTAGTTCCGTTTACGGTGTTTTGGAAGAAACACGTCTAACCAGTACACACCCATCCAACAATCTGAAGCCAGGAATTACCCTCGGCAACATTCAAGAAAAACATTGAGACGGGGAGGCTACAACCTCGCGTAGCATGGGATCAAATTTCTATACGCGCGCTCTAAGGGGTGCCCCCCTCTCGGTCCCAACCGGAAACACCCATGCCCCCTGACCGGATGACTGGCTTTAATCCAGGGCCATGGAACCATCATCCTGGCCCCTCTGTTTGGTGTGTACATGGAAAGAGGTTACCAACTTACTAAACCGCATTCTGGCAGAAACCATGTGGTAGCACGGAAGGGGGAAAGAACGATAACGTGACTCCGTCCACGTTAACGTCGGAATTTAACGGAGGACGTAAGGCTGGCATGCTACAACAGTACCACCTTACTGCCCTTCATGTCACCACATGACTAGGCCATCTCTCATCAGAGATCACAGTAACTTTGGAACACACGGGTAGTTGCCTCACGAGCAACGAGATACTCACCGATACTCATATGCCACGCACAACCTTTCACGCAAACATGCAAAACAACTATCATATCAAAGGTTCAAACATGCTTGCCTGGTTCGGAGAAGTCGGAGTCTAGCTCGGCGAAGTTCGCATCTCCGTCACCTCTTCCGGAACCTACGGTATAACGAAAAAGCGTACTAACGTGAAAACCAACGCGTGCATAAAAGTTGTTCCAAAAAATTTCCAAATAAATCCCATAAAAAACTAGACAAAATTATAACATTGTCAGCAAAAGAATCACTCAAAAATCACTTTTTATCAAAAAGTTATAAGGGTTTTTGTCCAGGGACTTATCTGTAATGAAACAGAGAAGTTCCAGGGACTTAACTGAGAAAACAGAAAATGGTTCGAATAGAAACGCGCCAGCCTACAGAGAAAACGTACTCTGCCCGAAGGCGCCAACAGAAAACGCTTGGGGGTGAAAGAAGAGAGGCTGACGTTTGGGGTCCACATGTCAGGTTTGAATAAGTTCGCCGGCGCCCGAAGACCGCGGTGGTCGCCGGCGTCGAACCACGGCGAGTCAGGGAGATCGGAGTGTACCAAGAGTATCAGCGTGTGCTGCAAACTTTGAATTGGAGCGCGGGTCAGAAGGAGGGATGCACTAGAGAGCTACTGGCAAGAGATGGGAGGTAGAGGTGCACGCACGGGAGCGAATCGAGCTGGATCCCGTGGGGGGTCGCGGCGGCCGGAGTAGAGGAAGGAGACTCCCTCGGGGCTCTTCCAGTGGTAGGCAGGGTCTTGGTGGAGTGTAAAGGTGGTGTGGTTACTAGCTGGAGCTCGGGGCCTCTATTTATAGGCAGCTCGAGGGGGTGGCCGTGAACGGGGTTGCTCCCGCGAGCAATTACGGCGAGGCAGTGGATTGGCAGGGGGTTTAGGTGGCAAGGCAGCATCAGTGGGAGTTACTGGTCCCGTTCCACTTCTAATCCTGGTCGGTCTTGGCGTAATGGCGCCGATCCTCGGTGGGGTGGCCGCACGGGCACGACGGCGGCAGAGAGCGCGCTCCGCGCCAAGCGGTTCACGACGAGGGTGGCAGCGCGCACTTGGGAGTGGAAGACCACGCGGCGCTCTCCGGTGGCTTGGGCGGCGCTGGGTGGCGCCGTCTGCGCTGCGCCTCTCTCTGGCGGCCGCAAAGTCGCCGCTGGCGTCGGTCACGGGCGGCGCACCTCCTCTAGCTCGTCGCCGACGCCCGCAAGCATCCAGGCGCTCGTGCGGTGCAGAGGACAAGGGGGAGGGGACAGGAAACACGGCGACGCCGAGGCACTGGGGAGATCGACTACGGACACTGAAGAAACGACAGCAACACTGAACTGTTCTCTGAATTTGACTGAACCTGATTTTGACAATGCTCTGCAGGTGTTCGACATAATGATTTGGCAAGGAGAAATATTTTCCTGGGGCTGGGACTTGGTGAGGTGACCTCTCAATGCACCCAGGGGTTGCCTGATTTTTCTCAGAATTTTTGGAGAGGGATTTGAATGAATTTCATCAAATTTGGCAAAACTGGTCCAAACTTGCAGCAAGTATAGTTTGAAAATTTTGAACCGAAGACCAGTGGATCTTCATGGATCTTGGTTGAGGGTTCAAAGGACTAGGAAGGGAAATTGGTTTTGGGGCAAAAATCAAAACAGAAATGGTAGCTCCTTTGTAAATCTCCAAGGGCTAGAATAGAAGGCAGAAATTGTTTTGGTATGATTTAAATGGAAAATAAATATATGGGGAGGTTCAACTTGCTGGATTTGAAGTAAATCATGATCCAAAGATAAGGAAAGGTTTATGAGAGTTGATTTGCACTAAGGTCATGGCAAGAGAGATTTGTTGAAAGTGGTAAAGGATTATTCCAAAAGCTATAGAGTATTTTTAAAGAAATTTTCAAAAGACATTTTTCCCAAGTGAAAAGCATTTTGGCTTGAGTCCAAAATAAAAAGCAAGAACATCCAAGACCAAAAACAAGTCTTGGGTGAATCCAAATAAAACTCTTGCCATAAAAAAATATTTTGAAAGGGAGGGTTCTTTTGAAGAAAAAAAATTTAAATCACCTCCCTCAAGTCAAATAAATTTTTTGAAAAATCCAAATGAAATTTTGGTGTCACAACACCTACCCCCTTAGGAAAAATCTCGTCCTCGAGATTACTGCTGATCCTCAAATAGATATGGATACTCTGCCTGAAGAAAATCTTCTCTTTCCCAAGTAGCTTCATCCTCAGTGTGGTTGCTCCACTGGACGTTGAAAATTTCTGTCGTTTTCTGACGGGTCCTCCGTTCAGACACTTCCAATATCTTTACTGGCCTTTCTCGGTAGGTGAGGTCTGGTTGTACATCAATGCTCTCATGAGATACTTGCTTCTCCGGGTTACTTACACATTTTCTCAATTGTGAGACGTGGAATACGTCATGGACGTCTGACAGCTCCTTGGGTAGGTCTAGTTGGTAGGCTACCGTGCCTCTTCGTGCAACTATACAGAATGGTCCAATAAATCTCGGGGCTAGCTTCCCCTTAATTTTGAACCGTTGCAGGCCCCTCATAGGAGACACTCGTAGGTATACGGAATCACCAGGTTCAAAGTTGACCTCACGATGTTTTTGATCATAGTAGCTCTTTTGTCGGCTCCTCGGGCTCCTTGAGCATGTCTGGGCCGAAGATACGACTGTCACCTGTTTCTGACCAATTCAGTGGGGTACGACACCTCCGTCCATACAATGCTTCAAAGGGTGCCATTTGCAAGCTGGCTTGGTAACTGTTGTTGTAAGCAAACTCGGCATATGGCAAACTCTCTTCCCAACTAGATCCATAGGTGAGCACACAGGCTCTCAGCATATCCTCTAGGATTTGGTTCACACGTTCCGTTTGTCCATCAGTCTGAGGGTGGTACGTTGTACTGAAAGCTAGCTGCGTGCCCAGAGCCTGTTGCAGGTGATCCCAAAATTTGGAGATAAATTGTGTGCCTCGGTCGGATATTATAGTCTTTGGGACTCCATGCAAACAAACTATACGGGAGAGATAAAGTTTGGCCAGTCTTTGTGTGGAGTAGGTAGTCTTCACGGGAATGAAATGAGCAACCTTGGTTAGTCGGTCTGTGATGACCCATATGGTGTCATTTCCGCGTTGTGATCGTGGTAGTCCGACGATGAAGTCCATTCCTATTTCATCCCATTTCCACTCCGGTATCCTGTTTGGCTGGAGTAGCCCTGCTGGCTTTTGATGCTCGGCCTTGATGCGCTGACATGAATCGCAACAAGCAATAAATGTGGCTATATCCCTTTTCATACCGTGCCACCAAAATCTTCCTGAATGTCTTTGTACATTTTGGTTCCTCCAGGATGGATGGAGTATGGAGCGGTGTGGCTTTCGGTTAGGATTTGTTGCTTGAGTTCCTCAATGTTAGGTACGCAAAGTCTGTCTCCGTACCATAATATTCCTTCACTGTCTGTGACGAACTCTGAAGCCTTACCAAGGTTCATTTTCTTCTTTATAACTTCGATGCTGGGATGTCCCTGTTGAGCCTTCTTAATTTGTTCCACTAGGGTGGGTTGTATCTCCAGATTTGATACGGTGCCCTCAGAGACTAACACCATGTTGAGCCTAGCGAACTCCTGCTGAAACTCGGGCCTCAAGTTTTGCGGACCGTCGTTGTCCGGGCTGGGGTTTCGACTAAGGGCATCAGCCACTACATTTGCTTTCCCTGGATGGTAGTGAATGCCGACATCATAGTCCTTGACCAATTCCAACCAGCGTCGTTGGCGTAAATTTAGCTCTGGCTGTGTGAAAATATATTTGAGGCTCTTATGGTCGCTATATATTTCGCAGCGATTTCCCAACAGAAAGTGCCTCCACTCCTTGAGTGCATGTATGACTGCTGCTAGCTCCAAGTCATGTGTTGGGTAATTTTCCTCATGCTTCCGTACATACAAACTTCTTGTCCTTCTTGAGCAATTGTGTCATTGGTTTTGCCACAGTGGAGAATCCTTCAGTAAATCTTCTGTAATATCCGGCCATCCCGAGGAAACTCCGCACATCTGTAACGTTGGCGGGTGGCTTCCAGTCAAGTATGGCTTTGACTTTTTCTGGGTCTACGGCCACACCTTCTTGGTTCAATATATGGCCTAGGAAACCAACCTGCCTTAGCCAAAACTCACACTTGCTAAATTTGGCGTACAACTGATGTTTCCTTAATTCTCCCAAAACAATTCTGAGATGCTCAGCATGCTCTTCTGTTGTCCTCGAGTATACCAGAATATCGTCGATGAACACCACAACAAATTTGTCCATGAATTTCATAAACACTTTGTTCATGAGGTGGACGGAATATGCGGGGGCGTTCGTTAACCCAAATGGCATTACTGTGAACTCATATAATCCATATCGGGAAGTGAATGCTGTCTTAGGGTTATCTTCTGTCCGTACTTTCAATTGGTGATATCTCGATCTCAAATCAATTTTTGAGAACACCTTGGCTTGTGCGAGCTGGTCGAACAAATCATTTATCCGTGGCATCGGATATTTGTTTTTGATGGTGACCATATTGAGGGCTCGATAGTCTATACACAGTCTCAGTGTCCCATCCTTTTTCTTGGCGAATAACACTGGCGAACCCCATGGTGAGGAGCTGGCTCGAATAAATCCTTTGTCCAATAATTCCTTTATCTGCTTCTTCAACTCCACCAATTCTGAGGGTGCCATTCTATAAGGTTTCTTATAGATGGGAGCGGTGCCACGTGCTAGTTCGATGCTAAATTCTATTTCTCGGTCTGGTGGCATGCCTGGTAGTTCTTCAGGAAATACGTCAGGAAACTCGCATACCACTGGAACTTTTCTCAGTTCTGAAATGTCCACTTTGTTCAGTTTTGGTTGCCGTGACCGTGGCCTTTCTTGAGCTATAACCTTTATTGTCTTGCCATGATGGTGAATGAGAATCACGGTCCGATTGAAACAGTCAATGAATCCTTTGTTGGTGGTCAACCAGTCCATCCCTAAAATGACATCCAGTCCTTTATTTTCCAACACGATGAGATTTGCCTGGAACTGTAGTCCTTCGAATTCAATAATCACTCCTTGGCAGTAACTCTGAGCGATTTGCTTATTTCCGGGGGACTTGATGATCATAGATTTTTCCAAGGGAAGTATCGGAAAACCATGTTGCAAAACAAAACTCTTCGAAACGAACGAATGGGAAGCTACAGAATCAAACAAAACCGTGGCAGGTACTGTGTTGACAGGGAACGTACCGAGCACGATGTCTGGGGCATTCTGCGCTTCTTCCCTGGTCACATGGTTCAGGTGACCCTTCTTGTGGTTGTTGTTGGGATTGAAATTGTTGCGCTTGGGGGCTGGATTGTTTCCACCATTGTTCGGCTTGGGGGCCGAGTTCCTCGGTTTTGGGCACTGTTTAGCATAGTGCCCTTCTTCTCCACAAGCATAGCATGTGACCCCTGGATGGTACGTGAACTCCTTGTCCCTGGCATGAAACTGTCTGACGGGCCTTAGATTAGTAGTCGTGGATTTCCTTGCTCCTGTCCTTGGAACCTCAGTCTTGCTTCGGTTGTTGCGAGCGAGAGTCGTCTTGTCCCTCTTTCGCTTACGGATATCTTCCAGACTACGGCGCTCATTCTCCAAGGTAATGGCCTTGTCAACCAGAGTTTTGAAATCCGGGAAGGTGTGTACCACCAGTTGGCATCTTAGAGCTGGTGCCAGGCCGTCCAGGAATTTTTCCATCTTCTTGTTCTCTGTCATGTGCTCGTCGTAGGCATAACGAGACAGCTGGGTAAACTGACCGTTGTATTCTGTCACTGACATGCCTCTTTGCTTGAGATCGTCAAATTCTCTCTTCTTGATTTTTATGATGCTCCTGGGGATGTGTGCCCCACGAAAGCCTTCCTTGAACTCTTCCTAGGTGATGTTGTGTTCACTGGGATGCATGTGTAGGAAGTTTTCCCACCATGCTGCAGCTGCTCCAGTAAGGTAGTGTGGTGCATAAAGCACCTTCTCATGATCTGAACACCGAGCAATAATCAACTTCCTTTCGATGTCACGAAGCCAATCATCGGCTTATAGCGGCCTATCGATGTGAGCAAACGTTGAAGGGCGAGTCTTCTGTAACTCAGATAACTTGGAATGTGGTTGATAGGGTTCACGGTGGTTTCCCATATTGATGACGTGATTCATCATCTCTTGGTGCTGTTGCTGGCTTTGTTCGAAGAGACGGCATACTTGAGACAAGGCTGCTTCGCTGTCCTGCTGACTGGACTGTCCCTGAGTGAAGTTGTTGCTAGTCTGTGTCCCATAAACTTCATCTGGCTGATTGGGCATGGAACGAGTCCATGGACGAGACATTTTTTCCAGTCTGGGGTATTATTTTGCAAACTCATAAGAAGAACTGTGTGGCACAAGGAAAATCTTGCAAAGGCAAAAACTTAAAAGACCTCAAGATTTTTCAAGAAAGCATAAACGATTTTGCATGGAGGCGAACTGTTTAACCCAAATCTTACACGCGAAAAGCAAACACACGATACAGCACTCAGGATGTGCGTACACAATCTTGACATGTTATTTAGACTAACATACTCCTCCGGAAAGCAGCGAACACACTAATACAAACTAGCGTACAGATAAAACACATCATACAAGCAGACATAACGCGCGGCTACTCGGCGTACTCAGTCGGAGATGGTGACGATGT
The DNA here is from genome assembly GCF_002575655.3 of Aegilops tauschii subsp. strangulata. NCBI lineage: Eukaryota > Viridiplantae > Streptophyta > Magnoliopsida > Poales > Poaceae > Aegilops > Aegilops tauschii. The sequence continues at coordinate 468,490,247 of NC_053036.3, read as the reverse complement.
ATTTTCCCTTGCCGAGGGCAAGACTCAGCGGTGCAGGAGATTCAACCTCCACCTTCTCTCTAGCTGGCTCTTGGCGCGTAACACTGCGCTGTGGTGATGGCGCGGGAGCGACAGGCAGTAGTGCGGGTGCGGTGCAGCTCTGACTGGAGTAGGAGCGATGACTCGGTCGAACTCCTCAGTGGTAGGCAGACGGCGAGCAGTGGGCAAAATCGCCGGTGCATAAGAGGCTGAAGACGAGACGAATGTTAGAGGCGGTGCCGTGTGGAGAAGCTCCTTCCTGCAGGCAGGACCGCCCCGGACTAAGTCCATGCGGGCAGCCACAAGATCATCCACGAGGTTCTTGAAGGATTCCTCCAGAGCCTTGAGGTACTCCACGACCATCTCGATGGCTTCATTTCGCTCTCCCGGATGGCAGGCGAATGCATAGTGACAAGTGTATGGCACATGGCATGGGAGGTAGCGGTAGCGACGAGTCTTCATCATAGGAAGGATGTCCCGAAGACGAGCTATCGCCTCACGGGCAGCCATCTGCATGGATGCCTCTCTGTAGGCATGGCCCTTCCCACAAAACGGAAGTGGCGAGATGCAGAACGTCCTCCCTTGAATTGCACCACGGCTTGGTGCATAGAGACGTCGTCGCTGAGCTTGTGCTGGTAAAGCGTGAACTCCGAACGAGTCGCTGGCCCGATCGCGAGCTTGGTGATGGAGACGAGGAGTTTGACAAACCCCTCGGGCACGTTCGTGAACACTCGAGTCTCATAGTTGCTGCCAGCCATCTACAAAAGTAGGCAAGAATTCTGAGTAGTCATGTCATAAATTTATGATGACCAACAGAAAATAGCTACAATTGCAAAATGCCGAAAAAGCACAAAAGATGCTAATAACCGATTAACGATCGCACCTAGTGGCTTCCTACAGTCAGCCTGGCTCTGATACCAAGCTTGTCACGACCAGTTTTTCAATAAAATATTTATTGGGAGACCAATCCCTTTTACAGACCAGTAAAGAAGAATTCCTTCTCACTGGTAGACAAAATCTCGGTCACAGAAGAAAAATACCAGGAGTACTGAATATAATACAAGGTTGAGCGGAGACTGCTCAACGATTTATTACATGAACGCCGATAAAACATAACAGCGGATAGGGTGGCATGATTACTAACTCACGATAACAACGGTGGTGGAAATATCACCGCGAAGTGGGTGATATGACTCCTGAAAACTACAGCTCTTCGAGCGTCGGAGTGAGGGTCGAGGAGACTTATTGCGGGTGGCGGAAGCGTATATGATACAAGTGACCAATATCCAGGATCGCACGGGACTGTCTGGGATTCCTCTAGGCGTCGGACTCACTATCAAACTCTTCATCCAAGAGATCGCCTTCGTCAGCATCTAGCCAAATCAACAAGCCAGGTGAGTACTATGAAAGTACTCACAAGATAGTTCGGACATAAGATATAACAAATGTAGACATGAAGTGTCTTCAGACATAGAGACAATAATGCATGGAGAATAACAGAGAAGTCGGGCGGTAGTCCTCCCGAAATCCCAAAATAAATACTGGGTGCCAAACGAGGGTCTGAATGACTCCTCGAGAGGAAACTACAAGAATAATAATGCCGCAGTCGGGTGTCGGGGCGACACCACATAAAGGGCTTATAACAGAAAAAGAAAGACAATGCGTGCCACAGTCGGACGTCTGAGCGACATCGCATAAAGGGCTTATTTTGAAAGTAAGAGACAAACATGCCATAGTCGGACGTCTGAGCGACATCACATAAAGGGCTTATATTGAAAGTAAGAGACAAACATGCCACAGTCGGACGTCTGAGCGACATCACATAAAGGGCTTATATTCATAACATAGTAACTCATGAATCTTAAATCATATCAAGAGAATAATCAGACATGAGATAAACAACCGGGTTAGTCCATCCACAGGAATAATGTTCAGCTAAGTTTACTACTCACGCTCGCTTACCGGAAAGAAGAATATACCACGAGGTTACGACATAGACATGGATACGCTGATCACGTTACTGGACCATGGATACGGTGACTCGGAAGGATTTGACTCTGCAGAGTTTGTACTTTAACTACAGCCAACGGATTTCAGTAGTCACGGGGACTAGTTCCGTTTACGGTGTTTTGGAAGAAACACGTCTAACCAGTACACACCCATTCAACAATCCGAAGCCAGGAATCACCCTCGGCAACGTTCAAGAAAAACCTTGATACGGGGAGGCTACAACCTCGCGTAGCATGGGATCAAATTTCTATACGCGCGCTCTAAGGGGTGCCCCCCTCTCGGTCCCAACCGGAAACACCCATGCCCCCTGACCGGATGACTGGCTTTAATCCAGGGCCATGGAACCATCATCCCGGCCCCTCTGTTTGGTGTGTACACGGAAAGAGGTTACCAACTTACTAAACCGCATTCTGGCAGAAAACATGTGGTAGCACGGAAGGGGGAAAGAACGATAACGTGACTCCGTCCACGTTAACGTCGGAATTTAATGGATGACGTAAGGCTGGCATGCTACAACAGTACCACCTTACTGCCCTTCATGTCACCACATGAGTTGGCCATCTCTCATCAGAGATCACAGTAACTTTGGAACACACGGGTAGTTGCCTCACAAGCAACGAGATACTCACCGATACTCATATGCCACGCACAACCTTTCCCGCAAACATGCAAAACACCTATCATATCAAAGGTTCAAACATGCTTGCCTGGTTCGGAGAAGTCGGAGTCTAGCTCGGCGAAGTTCGCAGCTCCGTCACCTCTTCCGGAACCTACGGTATAGCGAAAAAGCGTACTAACGTGAAAACCAACGCGTGCATAAAAGTTTTTCCAAAAATTTTCCAAATAAATCCCATAAAAAACTAGACAAAATTATAACATTGTCAGAAAAAGAATCACTCAAAAATCACTTTTTATCAAAAAGTTATAAGGGTTTCTGCCCAGGGACTTATCTGTAATGAAACAGAGAAGTTCCAGGGACTTAACTTAGAAAACAGAAAACGGTTCGTATAGAAACGCGCCAGCCTACAGAGAAAACGTACTCTGCCCGAAGGCGCCAACAGAAAACGCTTCGGGGGTGAAAGAAGAGAGGCTGACGTGGGGGTCCACATGTCAGGTTTGAAAAAGTTCGCCGGCGCCCGAAGACTGCGGTGGTCGCCGGCGTCGAACCATGGCGAGTCAGGGAGATCGGAGTGTACCAAGAGTATCAGCGTGTCCTTCCACGTCGGTGGGTGGTGGACTTGGGCGTCGGGGAGCACCACGTCGATGGCGACACTTTCTCCGGCGGACGGCGGCTCGGGCGATGGTGGGGAACTCCGGTGGTGTGCTGCAAACTTCGAATTGGAGCGCGGGTCAGAAGGAGGGATGCACTAGAGAGCTACTGGCAAGAGATGGGAGGCAGAGGTGCACGCACGGGAGCGAATCGAGTTGGATCCCGTGGCGGGTCGCGGCGGCCGGAGTCGAGGAAGGAGACTCCCTCGGGGCACTTCCAGTGGCTAGGCAGGGTCTTGGTGGAGTGTAAAGGTGGTGTGAGTACTAGCTGCAGCTCGGGGCCTCTATTTATAGGCGGCTCGAGGGGGTGGCCGTGAACGGGGTTGCTCCCGCGAGCAATTACGGCGAGGCAGTGGATTGGCAGGGGGTTTAGGTGGCCAGGCAGCATCAGTGGGAGTTACTGGTCCCGTTCCACTGCTAATCCTGGTCGGTCTTGGCATAATGGCGCCGGTCCACGGTGGGGTGGCCGCACGGGCACGACGGCGGCAGAGAGCGCGCTCCGGGCCCAGCGGTTCACGACGAGGGTGGCAGCGCGCACTGGGGAGTGGAAGACCACGTGGCGCTCTCCGGTGGCTTGGGCGGCGCTGGGTGGCGCCGTCTGTGCTGCGCCTCTCTCTGGCGGCCGCAAAGCCGCCGCTGGCGTCGGTCACGGGGCGGCGCACCTCCTCCAGCTCGTCGCCGACGCCCGCAAGCATCCAGGCGCTCGTGTGGTGCAGAGGACAAGGGGGAGGGGACAAGAAACACGGCGACGCCGAGGCACTGGCGAGATCGACTACGGACACTGAAGAAACGACAGCAACACTGAACTGTTCTCTGAATTTGACTGAACCTAATTTTGACAATGCTCTGCAGGTGTTCGACAGAATGATTTGGCAAGGACAAAAATTTTCCTGGGGCTGGGACTTGGTGAGGTGACCTCTCAATGCACCCAGGGGTTGCCTGATTTTTCTCAGAATTTTTGCAGAGGGATTTGAATGAATTTCATCAAATTTGGCAAAACTGGTCCAAACTTGCAGCAAGTGTAGTTTGAAAAATTTGAACTGAAGACCAGTGTATCTTCATGGATCTTGGTTGAGGGTTCAAAGGACTAGGAAGGGAAATTGGTTTGGGGGCAAAAATCAAAACAGAAATGGTAGCTCCTTTGTAAATCTCCAAGGGCTAGAATAGAAGGCAGAAATTGTTTTGATAAGATTTAAATGGAAAATAAATATATGGGGAGGTTCAACTTGCTGGATTTGAAGTAAATCTTGATCCAAAGATAAGGAAAGGTTTATGAGAGTGGATTTGCACTAAGGTCATGGCAAGAGAGATTTGTTGAAAGTGGTAAAGGATTATTCCAAAAGCTATAGAGTATTTTTAAAGAAATTTTCAAAAGACATTTTTCCCAAGTGAAAAGCATTTTGTCTTGAGTCCAAAATAAAAAGCAAGAACATCCAAGACCAAAAACAAGTCTTGGGTGAATCCAAATAAAACTCTGGCCATAAAAAAATATTTTGAAAGGGAGGGTTCTTTGTAAGAAAAAAAATTTAAATCACCTCCCTCAAGTCAAATAAATTTTTTGAAATAATCCAAATGAAATTTTGGGTGTCACACAGCACAGCCGTTAGATTAACATCCAATGGTCACTGCTGCTAGAATCGTTTGTGGACTAAGTTGACAAAGCCTTTCATACACATCAACCTAGTAGATCCACAAGTCAGCCTCCAAATCTGTCCCAAACAACATATAGCTCGAAATTTCTAGCCAGATTCAAATTAATTTTAAAACTCAATATACCTTAATTTAAATTCAATGAAATTTTATCCGCACAAAAACAATGAAATTTAAAGTATCAAAATCCGAAAGAAAAAATTATTTTGGAACTAATTGCCTGTTTGCTGTATTTTTTCATTTTACAGCCCATTTATTATAACTTATAGCCCATTTCATATTACTTATAGCCCATTTTCTGGGCAAAATGCATCCCTCCTCGTCTTGAAAGATTTCCGGTCCAGCAGGGCGTAGAAAAGCAAGTAGGCCTACGTTGGTTATTTTGCAAAAAACAAAATAGCTGGCTAGCCATTTTCAGGAAGGAAAAAAATAAATTGGGCTGGTCATGTGCTAAACATATGAAATAAAAGCTTGGGCTACACGGGCCACAGGTCCCACACAACCCAGTTGATACCCTTCTCTGTCACGAAAAAACAAAAATACTGTGCGCGCTGCTGGGTCCCTACTGTCATCCTCACCATGTACAGTCATCTCCTTATTCCTCTTGGTTGTTGACCATGTTGACAACACCGGAGAGCGGCGCCGCGGCGAGCGAACCAAGGCGGAGGACGATGGTGAGGCCTCGGACGGGAATGAACAGGAGCCGGGGAAGATGCGCAGAGTTTTAGGGTGCGATGTGGCCATGATGCGTGCGCGGCAGCACAACCAGCCATGGGAGGCGGGAGCAGGCGGTCCCGCCGGTGCTGGTTTGGCTTTGGCGGCTCGAGGAAGAAGAGACTGAAGAAACACGACAGACGTTGGATGTCAATCCAACGGTCAAGGTTGGCACAATTGTTTGTTGACTAAGCCGACACCAAGTAGCATACTTTTTTATATATAGAAAGAAAAGAAAAGCTGGGCTCGTTCGCCTGATAACATTCCCGAAACTGCGACTGTGTCACAACTAAAACTGCGAGAAAAATGCGTTCGTCTGCCGTCCTCCTCCCAGGGAACGTTCGCCACATAAGTGACTAGCACCCTTGGTTTTCAACCGAGAGGTCTTGGGTTCGAGTCCCGGGAACTCTCAATTTTGTCCTCCTTCCTTCCTTGCAAAAAAGGGGAAAGAAAATCAAACACTTGGAAGGCGTACAGAACAAGCTAGTGCACCAGTAAAGAGAGGTTGCTGAGTTTTAGAAAAAAGAGAGACGTGCTCATGTAGCTGGTTCGAATCCAAACCTAGACTATGACTATATATGGTGCTATGCTACTCTGCAAGTAATGAAACTGACATATCCAACATTCGCTTCTCCTCTTCTCTACTTACTCTGCCTAGCATCAGAAGCTCTGGCCGCAACAACCATGTCCGCTGGCTGCTCATCCACCTGCTCTTCAGCAGGCAACAACCAGATATGCGCCAAGTCGCCACCCGTACCATCGCCTGTGGGTCTCATCACACCCCCGCCGGCACGCGCACGGCAGCCGATTGCTCATCGCAACCCGCTGCCGTTGGTGTGGTGCCACTGCTGCAAATCACACAGAGTCATCCGTCGCGTCTCAACCACAATCCTCAACCCTTGTCGGGTCTTCTACAAATGCCTGAATCATGGAGTAATAATATGTTTAAGTGTTGTTCTGCTGCTTTCAGTTGCTGATTTTTTTAATAGTTTGGTTGATGATCTTCCAATTTGATTCGTGCAGAAAAGGGAAGATTCGTGTGATTTGTATTTCTGGGAAGTTGCTGATGTGGGGAATGCAACTACACTGATTATTTGGATAGCCGAGGAATCCCAATACCAGCAGGTTGGGGTGTTGGACAAGTAACTGAAGGAACGGTAGAAGAGGAAGATGCAGACCAGAAGGTTAAAGATGCAGTTCCTCTGATCATGGCCAAGCAACAGCTGCTGAACGGCCTTGACAGCAATGAGGAGATGAAAGAGCTTGTGAAGATAATGGGCAAAATTGATGTGCTCTGTAGGATGATTGTCTCTTTATTTGCAGTGTATGTAGCACTCGTGATGTATTCAGTGGCTATGACATGAGAACTTTGCTGAAACTAGTAATGAATGAAACCTGTGTAGCAGCCTGGGCGTAGTGTTGTGAACATCTAATGATTTCTATTAACGGAAATCAGGGGGTATCCCCTTTTGCTCGTAAATAAATAAATAGTAGAGGCCCTTTTGGTAATAAATAAATACATTAGCAGAGGCCCTGTCGGGTCAGCTTTGTTCTCGTTCGAAGACGTCGAGCAAATTGCAGTCCAACAGCAAACTATGTCATCAAATTCAAGTTTCACAGCCAAATATGAGTACAACTAAACAACAATGTCATCATGTTTTAGTCGTCATACAATCACCAAACACAAATCAGCATATATAACAAGTGATGTTCTCATAGCAAAATACTAAAAACCATGTTCATCAGGTTTCAGTTGTCATAGCAAACACAATTTCACATAGTAGATAAAAAAACGTCTTCTGACAGGCAAATACGACAAAAGCAATGTAATCATCATCCGCAGCAGCAGCGTCAACATCTTCACGATGTGTATCAGTCTGAATCGTAATTCCCCACGGTGTCATCTTCTTCTACGTCCTCAACGTCCTCAAACGTTGGCTTCTTCTTGATCAACTCTTGTATGTCCACAGCACGACAGGCAATCTATTCGCCGACGTCATTGACATGATGGTTCTCAAAGATATTAGGAACATCTGTGTTATCTTGTACATCAGGAGCAGTGTAAGCATCATCTTGTTGTGCAACTTCATTAAACGAATTCCTCTACTCAAACCTTTGCAATACTCTCCAGTCATCGCTATGTGCAAATGTGTCTTCCAAGAAAAATATCTGTGTTGCCTGATTTGCCAAAATAAAAGGCTCGTTGGTCTGGTACGCCGCCTTGACATTGATGGATTTGAAATAATCATCAGCTCTGGGTTTTGCGATCCTGGAAAACAGGTTATACCAACGACAGCACAACAGAACCACGCACCGATGATCCTCGAAACTGGAGATATACTGCAACTGAACAATGTCTATTATGTTAGCATACATTTCAGTTGTCTCTTTGTCATATGTATCCGTGCTCATGATGGCACTATTTTGTGTCTTCCTGCCTTCATCTCGTGCAAGGGTGTTGTAGTGCACATTTCTAACAACGCAAGATTCCTAATGTCTTACCCGAGTATCAGGACCCATTGCTAGTGAGTAAAGGGCATCATCAACTGCCTGCCCATCCTCCCGCATCTTCTTAACCTATGATTAGAAAGTAGACAAGTTGATCATCTTATGTACTCAATATATTTAAAAAACTGACAGTGCAATTCAAAAGCTTACATGGCTCTTGAACCATTTCGCAAATTCATTCCATAACCAGTTTGTCAATGTTTCTTGGATTTTGCGGCAGTGACTCATTTTTGTAGATGCTGCACAACATATTGATCGCGTCAAACATCTAAATATATAAGAATGTGCTGCAAGTTTAGTAGATTACGATGTATAAGCTGCAGTACTTAGCACTTACTTGATATAAGGTAGTATCTCAGGACAGTTATTCAACACATACCAAACCATTTTGTCCAAATCTTTAGGTTTGTCCTCTTGTCGACTCTTCCCTGAAACTCGAACAGAATAATCGAAAACATTGAGCCCGAGGTTGTCTTCACCCACCTCTTTGCTAAGCTGATCAGTTGTTTCAATGTATTTTGAGCAGAAAGTCAACGCTTCTGTAGCAATGTAGGCCTCTGCAATGGAACCCTCGGGTCTAGCTCTGTTCCTAACATAGCCCTTGAAAGTGTCTAGCCGCCTTTCAATACGGTACATCCAGCCATACTGTACTGGACCTCTAAGTAGGTAGATGAACAGCCAAATGCACCACCGCATCAAAGAAGGCTGGAGGATATATCTTCTCAAGGTCGCATAGGATAGTTGGTATCTTGTCTCTAAGATGCTCCAAAGAATCTATCCTGATATTTCTACTGCAGAGTTCCCTGAAGAATTGTCCCAACTCTGCAACTGCTCTGTATAAGTCAGGGCGGCCCAATCCTCTAAGGATAACAGGTAAAGCCCTTTGAAGCGGGACGTGGTAGTCATGAGTTTTCAACCCTTGTACCTTGTTTCCATCTACACTAACTCTCATTTCAGGGTTGGATGCAAATCCATGTGGGAATCTCACACATGACAAGACCTCGCAGAATTCTTTTCTTTTTACCTTGTCCAAGACGTACACAGCTGGTGCCACATCCCGTGGTTTACCTTCATCTTGCACCTGCAAGTCCTGTCTGATACCCAGGTGTGTCAAATCAATCCTAGATTTTAAGGTATCTTTCGTCTTGCCTTCAATATTAAGAAGTGTGCCGATAATGTTGTCACATATATTTTTCTCGATGTGCATCACATCAAGATTATGCCGCAGATCTAAATCTTTCCAATACTCCAAGTCCAACAAAGTGGACCTGCGGGTAAACAATAATCTCTCTTCTGCCCTGCCACGCTTCCTTTTCCCGCTACCATTACCAGGATGGTTTCCTGGTGTAATATGCCTGACCTTCTCTAATTCCACTTGCAACTCATCGGCGGTGAGCCTCTTTGGCGCATCACAGTTTTCATGCTTTGCATTGAACACATGTCTTCGGTATTTTCTAGGATGCGGCTTGTCCTTGGCAAGGAAACGGCAGTGTCCAATGTAACAGATCTTTCTAAGTATTGCGTATGACAGCGGATTCCTGTCACAGCGAACATATGCATTGTAACCATGTGTCGTTCGCCCTGACATAGTGCCCAAAGCCGGATAATCATGGATGCACCAAATTATAACAGCACGCAGAAATAAATCAGCTGGTGGGCTGCTATATAGGTCTCGAGCGAGAACACCCCTCCATAGCTGTTGAAGTTCCTCCACAAGAGGCTCCATGAACAAATCAAAATCCTTTCCAGGACTTTTTGGACCTGGGATGAGCAAGGCCATCATGTAGTTTGATTATTTGGTGCAGATATTTGGAGGCATGTTGTAAGGGATAACAAGCACTGGCCACATGCTATATGTGGCGCTCTGGTGGCCAAATGGGTTAAATCCATCTGAAGCTAAGCCAAGTCTAATGTTTCTCGGGTCAGCAGCAAACTTTTTGTGTTTATGATTGAAGCTTTTCCACTCACTACCATGAGATGGATGGCTCATTACGTTCTGATCTCTGTACTCCTGGTTCCTAGAATGCCATAGTACATCCTCTCTTGTTTCAGCATCATGAAACAACCTCTGCAATCTTGGTATAATTGGATGTCTCATAACATTATGGGGAATTCTCTTCACAGCATCGCCATCTTTCCATCTTGATGATTTGCATTTCGGGCATTCACTTAAGTTGGCATAATCCTTCCGGAACAGAACACAATTATTCTTACAAACATGGATCATATCATATCCAATTCCAACTACATGAAGGAAATTCTTCATTTTACTGTAGGTGTGTGGCAGCTCAGACGCATCTGGGAAAGATTTGCGGAAAGCAGCCAACATCGCATCAAATGATTTGTTGGTCATCCACTCAGATGTCTTCACCTGAAGAAAGGTGACCATAGCTGAGAATACTGACAGTTATTTCCTGGGGTGACAGCCACGTTGCATTGTTCCAACATGTGGGCCCACCGTTTTTCTTCTGCAGGTGAAAGTTCACGGAATGCACGAGCATTTTGTAGAATTGTTTCAATGTTGGTCAAACTCACTGGCTCCGCCACTACCACCTCCTCCTCCTCTTCCACCTGAGCATCAGGCAGAACAAGATGGTGATCTGCTGCTTCCACATAGTCAATAACATTGACGTTCAAAGTTTCACCATGATGAACCCACCTAGTATATGTGACCGACATCCCATACAAGTGTAGATGATTTTGCACAGTTGACTGGGGTCTTGTAACTGAATTCATAAAACTGCTACACGGGAAAAGCACATCTGATTTCGGACCACCGTACTCAGCTCTGATAAAGTTCATGAAGTTTTCAACCCCCTCGACATATGCAGCGGAGAATCTTCGACTAGAAGTTATCCAAGTCCTGTCCATCTGTTAGACATACAAATTAGTTCTTCTACTAGATATTACAGGAAAAACATATATGCTTTTTTATGAAGTCCAGAAAAAAATACCTAGGTCGATGTCTAAAGCTATGGCAAGATATTTGGACGAGCAGATCTAAGTAACGAAATATATGTAAAGGTAATTCAGCAAACATATTTGAGTGCTAAATTATGGAAGGCTGTTTCAGCAGTCAATGAGGCCGAGCACACAACCATCGAACTATTGAAGGCCATCGCAACAACAAATATCGAGTATAAAACGGTGTAGAGCTATTTCACCTAACATATTGGCTACTAGACAATGGCAATCTACATCACAATAGATATATGGCAGGATATTTTAGCAACTAATCGGCCTTGGCATGCCATATTAGCTAAGTAGATTGAGTGTAGAATAGGGCAAGGAAGCTTCTTAAGCAGAGCATATTGACTGTAAACTACTTCGGCAAATAGTGAGATTAACAGCGTCTATCAGCTAACATTCAGCGCTACACCGACATGCACGGGGCCTCAGTCTAGAATGTGCGTACCATGGGAGAAACTGACCGCCGTGCGTCTCCACACGAACGTCGCCAGCGGTGGTGGCGCTGACCGCCATGCGCCTCCACAAGAACGTCGCCAGCGGTGGTAGCGCGGCTAGAGGACGACAGTCTATGAGAGTGTACTGTGGGAGCGAGAGGATCGCCGTGTGTCCCCTCGATGAACCGCGGCACCGACGTATCGGCGCGACGGGGAGGGCGGCTTTTGCGGAGCGAATGGACTGGAGGGGACGGGGGGAGGGGGGTTTGGGGAATATTATTGGCTAGTTGGCCGAAGGGCGGTTGAATCGGATTTGGGGTGAATTTTTGGGTGGGGGGAGGATTTTCGCGCGGTGGGCGGGGGGAGTTTGGCGCATGGTCGGTTTCTCCAAGTGCAGTCCCACGTGTCAGTGAAGAGGCAAGCCGAAGCGCGTTCCGTTTGCGTGAGCCGTGTGCAGGACCGAACGTGTGTGGGGTGCAATGTGACCGTGACAGGAGTGCTGTGAGTGTACCGCCTTTTTCCTTTTAAACTAGGTGCTTCGCCCCCTCAAAAAAAACTTGTTGCTTCGCCGATCCATCGATACTACTACTAGTAATCCGGTAATCCCGACTAAAACGGCGCGGTCGGGTCTTTTACCGCGCGATATGCTGGGAGGTTGGCTTAGTTAGGTTTTTTAGGACGAATAATGCTACACCTACGTAATCCCGGTTACGTAATTAATGTAGTGTGAAACGTGTGAGCTGTTGACTATAGATTGGGGGGAGGGAGGGGCCCACCACCATGAAAATCAGGGGAGGAGAGAGAGAGGCAATTTACGTTAACCCTTTCGTAGCTTCCCGTAGATGTAGAAAGATGTGAAATGCGTGAATGTGTAGTGGATGTACTATTGGAGTGCCTAAGATAAATTGTGTATGTATAGACCCTATGTGTTTATTTTACTTCGCATGTTAGCTTTGTCTCGGGTCAATAAAAAGCAGAGTTGGTGATGATGGTGTGCCTGTCGTCCTGCAATATAGGTCGTCCGATCTATATCTAATGGATAGGGAGGAAACTATGACAATTTACCCGCACTCCTCTCCACATTTGCAGATAAGGCCTTCCCTCGTTCATCCTTTTTTCCCACAAGATCTTGATGTTCCGTGCAACGCACATGCATCTTGCTAGTACTCCTACAATATACTATATTATTGTGAAAGTTCATATACACCGGCCGAGATTAATGCAAACACGGTAGATTTTCATTACATTTCGAACTTTTATAGGACAGAAAAATAAAACAAACCTGACCCTAAACCTATTCTACGGCGGCGACCAACGTCCTCCATCTGCGATCTCTATTACGGGGGCGGGGTTCAAGACCCGTGAAGTGAAGGTGCGGTCTCCGGCGAGGAAGAGTAGAACACGGGATACGGACATGCGAGTTGGCACACCATGCCCTGCCGCCACCCATGCCCTACTCATCCTCGGAGGAGTCCCCGACCTCGGCGGTGCCGGATGTTGGACGGCGGCAAGTAGGATGCGTGGCTGACGGTGCTCCCGTCGTCGGCCGCCAGCGTGGCCACTGCTTGTGCGGTCGCGTCCGCATCCGGCTACGCCGCTATTGCATCGCGAGAGGCAACTTGAGCGAGGGCGGCGACCTCGAGCTTCATCCCCGAAGACAAGCTCTCCCGCAGAGCATTGGCGCTTGCGGTCATGGCAGATGTGGTGCCAACTAGGAGGACGATGCGCTATGGTGTGGAGCTTAGCTGGGCGTTGCCGCTTTAAGTAGTGCATTCCGGTGAGGCCAGGCGTTCGGGTGCGTCATTAAGTCGCCGGAGTTGGTTCTTCGGGCACCGAGCCTCTTAACGACGGCATACGGACGGACGGCATGAATGCGGGCAGCTGGCGCCGGCTGGGAACGCACCGCGCGAAGGCGCGAGGGACGAGGGTTTTTGGTGTGCCAGGGTAGTCAGCTGCGGTCGTGGCAACGTTGGAGATGCCCTTTGCTCACATGCGATCCCCGCATGTTATTGAAAAAGCAAGACGACCCGGCATGGTCTCAGGTCCTGAGGATGCAGTTGGCCGCGCTACACCACTCCGCGGACGTGTCGCGGCACCCTGTGCATCCTCAACGAGCCGGGTGTTGGGGTGTGTTTGGATTGTGGCCAAAGTGCACCTTACCAAAATTTTGGTCATGACCCAAAGATTTGTCTTTGTTTGGATGGTTGCCATTTTTTTGGCATGCCAATGAACTCTAGCCAACTCTAGTTCATTTTTCTTGCCAATGTCGGCCAAATCATGGGCAACCAAAACCTCAACCAAAATTTTGGCTACCCAATGCTTTGATGGGCAACCTTGGGCATAAAACCAAAAATACTGTTGGTCGTGCCACAGCACTAACGCCACCCTCGGCACACTGAAACCGACCGTGTCTAGCAACGATGAGCATGTCGCTCACCGTGGTCGCCGTGTCTAGAGGCGGTGCTGGAGTTGCACCTCATTGTTGGCCCCGACGACCCACATGAACGGTTGTCGGTGGCAAGGAGGTCGTGGGTCAGCTCCTCCATTGGACTAGTCCGCGCTAAGTCGTCCCGACGGGTGTGACCCACATGTCGGTTTCCCTATTTTCCCGGCCATATTCGAGCGTCAGTGCTCCGCGTTGCGCATTAGGCCTTTCTGTAACGCCCCAAGACCGACGCTCCAGACGCCTTCCATGTTTTTCGTTGTCGCCGTGTGTTTTATTTTGTTTGTTGCTTTTCATCATGGCATCATCCGCATTGCATCCGCATGTTTTCTTAAACTCGTGGTTCGTTCGTAGTTCCCGCTTCTCCCTGTTGCCTTCGTTGTCCCTTCGAGACCAACCGTTCTTTTGTTGTCCGACCGTTTGACCCTCTCTGCATAGTGCACAAAACCCCTTCTCGCTCACGAACGAAACCTGTCCCGGACCCGACCCGGGCTGGCATGACCATTGGGTCCGGATCATCCCCTAACATCTACAAAACATCTCCGTTTTCTTATTTGGACTTCCTACCTATTATTTTCTCGATCATCCGATTTTAATCGGAGGGTCCTTTTAGCCCCTAGTCTAGCCACCCTTCCTATTTAAACGCTCAAACCCTAACCTATCCTGTCCAATCCAGCAATCCTCGCCGCCGCCACTCCACCAAATCCTCTTCCTCGGGATCCAAGCCCGCAGCCACCCTCTCTCCTTCCCTCGTTTTCCCCATGGGACCAATCCATCTCCCACCTCGACTCCGAGCGCCCCTGCAGCCTCCCGCGTCTGATCCAGGGAGAACAGCACCTTCCCGAGCTCCTCCATGCCGTGCCCCTTCTCCATGTCCTGCGCCTCTCCTCTAGCTCCCTGCCGTCGTCCCCAGCGAGCAGTTCTGCTAGCAGCCACCAGTAGGACAGCCACGCTCGCGCCTCTCCTTCCTTTCCCTTTCTTCTCCTGTTGCCTTTCCCTCTCATGCTATCTCTCTCCCAGGTACGCCCGTGCAAGAGCCGCAAGGAGGAAGCCGCCATCGCCAAGCTCTTGCCGTGCGCGCCTGGATCCGCCATCCTCGGCTCCTCCGCACTCGATTCCCGTCGCTGCGCCAAGTCCCTCGCCCCGCCTCTGCGTCTCTGCTCCTTCCTCGACGCCGAGCTCGCCAAGCTCCGCCGCCTCGACCTCCTTCTCGCAGGAGTCCCGCACAAACCGCCGCTGCGAGTCGTCCTCAACGCCTTGCCCGCCTCCGGTCGCTCAGCCGGCGAGCCCAGTCGCCGGTGAAGCCCCGCAGGTCGCCGTGTGCCCCTGCTCCCCCTTTGCTTTTCACCTCTTCCTCCCTGACCCCTTTTCTGGCGCCTGTGTCCTGCAGGAGCGCGTCGCAGCCGCCGCCCGAATCCACCGCCTCCTGCCGCCCTTCACCTCCTGCCGTCGCCCGGATCCAGCGCCCCTTCGCCAGTCCCTCCCCGGCGCCGTCTTCTGCGTCGCCGTGTTCTGCTGCTGCTTCTATTGGAAATGAGCAGAGAACAAGCGCACACTGCCGCCCCCGCGTTGACCTGTCGCCAAGCCCAGACTCGCGGCTTGCTTCCTCGCGGGCCACCAGTCACGGCCGGCCCAGCTCCCTTGCCGCGGCCTGCCTGGCGTCCTCCTCTCCAGCCGGACCTTGGCCCAGGGTGAGCAGCCCCCAGCATCTCCAGTGCACTATCGGGCTAGCCAGTTTCGGCCCGTGTAGTTTTTTTTCCCAGAGCTGCGATTTTGTCCATTATCCAGAGTATTCCAGTTTTGCAGAAAAACCCCTCATACATCATGCATATAATAACTTCAAAACCGTGCATCGGATTAAAATAATTTATATATGAAAATGCTTAGAATTTTATCTAGTTTCACATTATGCCACTCTCATCCATGTTTAAAATGTTTAAAATGTTGTTTGTTTAATTTTGCATAAATGCCATGTTAAAATGATTTATTTCATAACTAATTAACCGTAACTCGGAATTTAATAAACTTTATATGTAAATGGGGTAGAAAAATGCCTAGTTTAACATGGTGCACTTCATTTTGCCGTTTAACAACGCTAAAATTGCGTTTATGGCAGAGCAGTACCAAATCTAAAATATGCACATGGGGATTTTCCGGAATTGTTGTTTGTTGTTCCGGCCTCATTTAAACTTGCCTAGATAGGTAGTCTTACCATGCTTCTCCTCTTGCCATGTTAATGAACATTTAATATTGTTGGGTACATAACCGAGAGAGAACTAAATAACTTGGATATGGTGTTTCGTTAATATGCAACTGGTTGCATATTGAGCTCCACTTAATTTGTAGTGTTGTTTGTTGCACTTTGCCATGCCATGCTCATTAAACCGGACATGCATCATACTTGATTGTGCATCATGCCATGTTTATGTGGTGGTTGTTTACGATGTTGTTTGTTTCTTTCCGGGTTGCTTCTCTCGTTAGCTTCGGTTTCGTTCCGAAGTTGTGAGGATTCTTTCGACTACATCTGTTTGTCTTCATCATGGACTCGTTCTTCTTCTTTGCGGGATCTCAGGCAAGATGACCATACCCACGAAATCACTTCTATCTTTGCTTGCTAGCTGTTCGCTCTATTGCTATGTCGCGCTACCTATCACTTGCTTATCAAGCCTCCCAAATTGCCATGAACCTCTAACCTTTGTCACCCTTCCTAGCGAACCGTTTTTTGGCTATGTTACCGCTTTTGCTCAGCCCCTCTTATAGCGTTGCTAGTTGCAGGTGAAGATGAAGTTTGTTCCATGTTGGAACATGGATATTTTGGGAATATCACAATATCTCTTATATTTTAATGCATCTATATACTTGGTAAAGGGTGGAAGGCTCGGCCTTATGCCTGGTGTTTTGTTCCACTCTTGCCGCCCTAGTTTTCGTCATACCGGTGTTATGTTCCTTGATTTTGCGTCCTTTACGCGGTTGGGTGATTTATGGGACCCCCTTGACAGTTCGCTTTGAATAAAACTCCTCCAGCAAGGCCCAACCTTGGTTTTACATTTGCCTCACCTAGCCTTTTTCCCTTGGGAGTCGCGCTCCCGAGGGTCATCTTATTTTACCCCCCCGGGCCAGTGCTCCTCGGAGTGTTGGTCCAAACTAGAGCCACTTGCAGCGCCACCTCGGGGAAACATGAGGGCTGGTTTTAGTTGTACGTAGTGTTCATCTAGTGTGTCCTGAGAACGAGGTACGTGCGACTCCTATCGGGATTGTCGACACATCGGGCGGCTTTGCTGGTCTTGTTTTACCATTGTCGAAATGTCTTGTAAACCGGGATTCCGAGACTGATCGGGTCTTCCCGGGAGAAGGTTTATCCTTCGTTGACCGTGAGAGCTTATAATGGGCTAAGTTGGGACATCCCTGCAGGGTATTATCTTTCGAAAGCCGTGCCCGCGGTTATGTGGCAGATGGGAATTTGTTAATATCCGGTTGTAGAGAACTTGACACTTGACTTAATTAAAATACATCAACCGTGTGTGTAGATGTGATGGTCCCTTTTCGGCGGAGTCCGGGAAGTGAACACGGCTTTTGGGTTATGTTTGACGTAAGTAGGAGTTCAGGATCACTTCTTGATCATTACTAGTTGACGACCGTTCCGTTGCTTCTCTTCTCGCTCTTATTTGCGTATGTTAGCCACCATACATGCTTAGTGCTTGCTGCAGCTCCACCTCATTACCCCTTTCCTACCCATAAGCTTAAATATTCTTGATCTCGCGGGTGTGAGATTGCCGAGTCCTCGTGACTCACAGATACTTCCAAAATAGTTGCAGGTGCCGAGGATACCAGTGCAGGCGATGGTACCGAACTCAAGTTGGGAGTTCGATGAGGACCTTGGTCGTTACTATGTTTCTTTTCCTGTTGATCAGTAGTGGAGCCCAGTTGGGACGATCGGGGATCTAGCAGTTGGGTTGTCTTCTTTTCTTTTGGCTTTGACCGTAGTCGGTCTATGTGTGTATCTTGAATGATGTACGAATTTATTATGTATTATGTGAAGTGGCGATTATAAGCCAACTCTTTATCCTATTCTTGTTCATTACATGGGATTGTGTGAAGATGATGTTGGGGAACGTAGTAATTTCAAAAAAATTCCTACGCACACGCAAGATCATGGTGATGCATAGCAACGAGAGGGGAGAGTGTTGTCCACGTACCCACGTAGACCGACAGCGGAAGCGTTATCACAACGCGGTTGATGTAGTCGTACGTCTTCACGATCCGACCGATCAATTACCGAACGTACGGCACCTCCGAGCAATACACACGTTCAGCTCGATGACGTCCCTCGAACTCCGATCCTGCCGAGTGTTGAGGGAGAGTTTCGTCAGCACGACGGCGTGGTGACGATGATGATGTTCTACCGACGCAGGGCTTCGCCTAAGCTCCGCAACGATATTATCGAGGTGTAATCTGGTGGAGGGGGGCACCGCACACGGCTAAAATATCGTATATCAAGTGTGTCCATGGGGTGCCCCCTGCCCCTGTATATAAAGGAGCAAGGGAGGATGAGGCCGGCCCTAGGAGGGGGCGCACCAAGTGTGGAGTCCTACTAGGACTCCCTAGTCCTAGTAGGATTCCACCTCCCATATGGAATAGGAAAAGAGGAAGGGAAAAAGAGAAGGAAGGAAGGGGGCCCCCCCCTTCCCTAGTCCAATTCGGACCAGACCAAGGGGACGGGTGCGGCCACCCTTGAGGCCCTTTTCCTTCTTTCCCGTATGGCCCAATAAGGCCCAATACGTATTCCCGTAACTCTCCGGTACTCCGAAAAATACCCGAATCACTCGGAACCTTTCCGAAGTCCGAATATAGTCGTCCAATATATTGATCTTTACGTCTCGACCATTTTGAGACTCCTCGTCATGTCCCTGATCTCATCCGGGACTCCGAACTCCTTTGGTACATCAACATACATAAACTCATAATAAAACTGTCATCGTAACTTTAAGCGTGCGGACCCTTTGGGTTCGAGAACTATGTAGACATGACCGAGACACCTCTCCGGTCAATAACCAATAGCGGGACCTGGATGCCCATATTGGCTCCCACATATTCTACGAAGATCTTTATCGGTCAGACCGCATAACAACATACGTTGTTCCCTTTGTCATCGGTATGTTACTTTCCCGAGATTCGATCGTCGGTATCTCGATACCTAGTTCAATCTCGTTACCGGCAAGTCTCTTTACTCGTTCCGTAATACATCATCCCGCAACTAACTCATTAGTCACAATGCTTGCAAGGCTTATAGTGATGTGCATTACCGAGTGGGCCCAGAGATACCTCTCCGACAATCGGAGTGACAAATCCTAATCTCGGAATACGCCAACCCAACAGGTACCTTTGGAGACACCTGTAGAGCACCTTTATAATCACCCAGTTACGTTGTGATGTTTGGTAGCACACAAAGTGTTCCTCCGGTAAACGGGAGTTGCATAATCTCATAGTCATAGGAACATGTATAAGTCATGAAGAAAGCAATAGCAACATACTAAACGATCGGGTGCTAAGCTAACGTAATGGGTCACGTCAATCACGTCATTCTCCTAATGAGGTGATCATGTTAATCAAATGACAACTCATGTCTATGGCTAGGAAACATAACCATCTTTGATTAACGAGCTAGTCAAGTAGAGGCATACTAGTGACACTCTGTTTGTCTATGTATTCACACATGTATTATATTTCCAGTCAATACAATTCTAGCATGAATAATAAACATTTATCATGATATAAGGAAATATATAATACTTTATTATTGCCTCTAGGGCATATTTCCTTCAGTCTCCCACTTGCACTAGAGTCAATAATCTAGATTACATAGTAATGATTCTTACACCCATGGAGTATTGGTGCTGATCATGTTTTGCTCGTGGAAGAGGCTTAGTCAACGGGTCTGCAACATTCAGATCCGTATGTATCTTGCAAATTTCTATGTCTCCCACCTGGACTAAATCCCGGATGGAATTGAAGCGTCTTCTGATGTGCTTGGTTCTTTTGTGAAACCTGGATTCCTTTGCTAAGGCAATTGCACCAGTATTGTCACAAAAGATTTTCATTGGTCCCGATGTACTAGGTATGACACCTAGATCGGACATGAACTCCTTCATCCAGACTCCTTCATTTGCTGCTTCCGAACCAGCTATGTATTCCGCTTCACACGTAGATCCTGCCACGACACTTTGCTTAGAACTGCACCAACTGACAGCTCCACCGTTCAATGTAAATACGTATCCGGTTTGCGATTTCGAATCGTCCGGATCAGTGTCAAAGCTTGCATCAACGTAACCACTTACGATGAGCTCTTTGTCACCTCCATAAACGAGAAACATATCCTTAGTCCTTTTCAGGTATTTCAGGATGTTCTTGACCGCTGTCCAGTGATCCACTCCTGGATTACTTTGGTACCTCCCTACTAAACTTATAGCAAGGGAGACATCAGGTCTGGTACACAGCATTGCATACATGATAGAGCCTATGGCTGAAGCATAGGGAACATCTTTCATCTTCTCTCTATCTTCTGCAGTGGTCGGGCATTGAGTCTTACTCAATCTCACACCTTGTAGTACAGGCAAGAACCCTTTCTTTGCTAGATTCATTTTGAACTCCTTCAAAACTTTGTCAAGGTATGTGCTTTGTGAAAGTCCAATTAAGCGTCTTGATCTATCTCTATAGATCTTAATGCCTAATATATATGCAGCTTCACCGAGATCTTTCATTGAAAAACTCTTATTCAAGTATCCCTTTATGCTATCCAGAAATTCTATATCATTTCCAATCAGTAATCTGTCATCCACATATAATATCAGAAATGCTATCGAGCTCCCACTCACTTTCTTGTAAATACAGGCTTCTCCAAAAGTCTGTATAAAACCAAATGCTTTGATCACACTATCAAAGCGTTTATTCCAACTCCGAGAGGCTTGCACCAGTCCATAAATGGATCGCTGGAGCTTGCACACTTTGTTAGCTCCCTTTGGATCGACAAAACCTTCCGGTTGCATCATATACAACTCTTCTTCCAGAAAACCATTCAGGAATGCAGTTTTGACATCCATTTGCCAAATTTCATAATCATAAAATGCGGCAACTGCTAACATGATTCGGACAGACTTAAGCATCGCTACGGGTGAGAAGGTCTCATCGTAGTCAATCCCTTGAACATGTCGAAAACCTTTCGCAACAAGTCGAGCTTTATAGACAGTAACATTACCATCAACGTCAGTCTTCTTTTTGAAGATCCATTTATTTTCAATGGCTTGCCGACCATCGGGCAAGTCAACCAAAGTCCATACTTTGTTCTCATACATGGATCCCATCTCGGATTTCATGGCTTCAAGCCATTTTGCGGAATCTGGGCTCACCATCGCTTCTTCATAGTTCGTAGGTTCGTCATGGTCTAGTAACATGACCTCCAGAACAGGATTACCGTACCACTCTGGTGCGGATCTTGATCTAGTTGACCTACGAAGTTCAGTAATAACTTGATCTGAAGTTTCATGATCATTATCATTAACTTCCTCACTACTTGGTGTAGGTCTCGCAGAAACTGATTTCTGTGATGATCTACTGTCCAATAAGGGAGCAGGTACAGTTACCTCATCAAGTTCTACTTTCCTCCCACTCACATCTTTCGAGAGAAACTCCTTCTCTAGAAAGGATCCATTCCTAGCAACGAATATCTTGCCTTCGGATCTGTGATAGAAGGTGTACCCAACGGTCTTCTTTGGGTATCCTATGAAGACACATTTCTCCGATTTAGGTTCGAGCTTATCAGGTTGAAGTTTCTTCACATAAGCATCGCAACCCCAAACTTTAAGATACGACAACTTTGGTTTCTTGCTAAACCATAGTTCAAAAGGCGTCGTCTCAACGGATTTTGATGGTGTCCTATTTAGAGTGAATGCAGCCGTCTCTAAAGCATAACCCCAAAACGATAGCGGTAAATCAGTAAGAGACATCATAGTTCGCACCATATCTAATAAAGTACGATTACGACGTTCGGACACACCATTACGCTGTGGTGTTCCGGGTGGCGTGAGTTGCGAAACTATTCCGCATTGTTTCAAATGTAGGCCAAACTCGTAACTCAAATATTCTCCTCCACGATCAGATCGTAGGAATTTTATTTTCTTGTTACGATGATTTTCAACTTCACTCTGAAATTCTTTGAACTTTTCAAATGTTTCAGACTTATGTTTCATTAAGTAGATATACCCATATCTGCTCAAATCCTCTGTGAAGGTGAGAAAATAACGATATCCGCCACGAGCCTCAATATTCATTGGACCACATACATCTGTATGTATGATTTCCAACAAATTTGTTGCTCTCTCCATAGTTCCGGAGAACGGTGTTTTTGTCATCTTGCCCATGAGGCACGGTTCGCAAGTACCAAGTGATTCATAATCAAGTGATTCCAAAAGTCCATCAGCATGGAGTTTCTTCATGCGCTTTACACCGATATGACCTAAACGGCAGTGCCACAAATAACTTGCACTGTCATTATCAACTCTGCATCTTTTGGCTTCGACATTATGAATATGTGTGTCACTACTATCGAGATTCATTAAAAATAGACCACTCTTCAAGGGTGCATGACCATAAAAGACATTATTCATATAAATAGAACAACCATTATTCTCTGATTTAAATGAATAACCGTCTCGCATCAAACAAGATCCAGATATAATGTTCATGCTCAACGCTGGCACCAAATAACAATTATTTAGGTCTAAAACTAATCCCGAAGGTAGATGTAAAGGTAGCGTGCCGACGGCGATCACATCGACTTTGGAACCATTTCCCACGCGCATCGTCACCTCGTCCTTAGCCAATCTTCGCTTAATCCGTAGCCCCTGTTTCGAGTTGCAAATATTAGCAACAGAACCAGTATCAAATACCCAGGTGCTACTGTGAGCATTAGTAAGGTACACATCAATAACATGTATATCACATACACCTTTGTTAACCTTGCCATCCTTCTTATCCGCCAAATACTTGGGGCAGTTCCGCTTCCAGTGACCAGTCTGCTTACAGTAGAAGCACTCAGTTTCAGGCTTAGGTCCAGACTTGGGTTTCTTCTCCTGAACAGCAACTTGCTTGCTATTCTTCTTGAAGTTCCCCTTCTTCTTCCCTTTGCCCTTTTTCTTGAAACTAGTGGTTTTACTGACCATCAAAACTTGATGCTCCTTTTTGATTTCTGCCTCCGCTGCCTTCAGCATTGCGAAGAGCTCGGGAATTGTCTTATTCATCCCTCGCATGTTATAGTTCATCACGAAGCTCTTGTAGCTTGGTGGCAGTGATTGAAGAATTCTATCAATGACGCAATCATCCTGAGTTGAACTCCCAGTTGAATCAAGTGATTATTATACCCAGACATTCTGAGTATATGCTCACTGACAGAACTATTTTCTTCCATCTTGCAGCTATAGAACATATTGGAGACTTCATATCTCTCAATCCGGGCATTTGCTTGAAATATTAACTTCAACTCCTGGAACATCTCATATGCTCCATGACGTTCAAAACGTTGTTGAAGACCCGGTTCTAAGCCGTAAAGCATGGCACACTGAACTATTGAGTAGTCATCAGCTTTGCTCTGCCAGACGTTCATAACTTCTGGCGTCGCTCTTGTAGGAGGCCTGGCACCTAGCGGTGCTTCTAGGACGTATTTCTTCTGTGCAGCAATGAGGATAATCCTCAAGTTACGGACCCAGTCCGTGTAATTCCTACCATCATATTTCAACTTAGCTTTCTCAAGGAACGCATTAAAATTCAACGGAACAACAGCACGGGCCATTTATCTACAATTAAAATAGACAAGCAAGATACTATCAGGTACTAAGTTCATGATAAATTTAAGTTCAATTAATCATATTACTTAAGAACTCCCACTTAGATAGACATCCCTCTAATCATCTAAGTGATTACGTGATCCAAAGCAACTAAACCATGTCCGATTAACACGTGAGATGGAGTAGTTTCAATGGTGAACATCACTATGTTGATCATATCTACTATATGATTCACGCTCGACCTTTCGGTCTCTGTGTTCCGAGGCCATATCTGTACATATGCTAGGCTCGTCAAGTTTAACCTGAGTATTCCGCGTGTGCAACTATTTTGCACCCGTCGTATTTGAACGTAGAGCCTATCACACCCGATTAACACGTGGTGTCTCAGCACGAAGAACTTTCGCAACGGTGCATACTCAGGGAGAACACTTTTATCTTGAAATTTTAGTGAGAGATCATCTTATAATGCTACCGTCAATCAAAGCAAGATAAGATGCATAAAAGATTAACATCACATGCAATCAATATAAGTGATATGATATGGCCATCATCATCTTGTGCTTGTGATCTCCATCTTCGAAGCATCGTGCTCGTGATCTCCATCTCCGAAGCACCGTCATGATCACCATCGTCACCGGCGCGACACCTTAATCTCCATCGTAGTATCGTTGTCGTCTCGCTAACTTATTGCTTTTACGACTAACGCTACCGCTTAGTGATAAAGTAAAACTATTACATGGCGATTGCATCTCATACAATAAAGCGACAACCATATGGCTCCTGCCAGTTGCCGATAACTCGGTTTCAAAACATGATCATCTCATACAACAAATTATATCACATCATGTCTTCACCATATCACATCACAACATGCCCTGCAAAAACAAGTTAGACGTCCTCTACTTTGTTATTGCAAGTTTTACGTGGCTGCTACGGGCTTAGCAAGAACCGTTCTTACCTACGCATCAAAACCACAACGATAGTTTGTCAAGTTGGTGCTGTTTTAACCTTCGCAAGGACCGGGCGTAGCTACACTCGGTTCAACTAAAGTGAGAGAGACAGACACCCGCCGGTCACCTTTAAGCAACGAGTGCTCGCAACGGTGAAACCAGTCTCGCGTAAGCGTACGCGTAATGTCGGTCCGGGCCGCTTTATCTCACAATACCGGTGAACCAAAGTATGACATGCTGGTAAGCAGTATGACTTATATCGCCCACAACTCACTTGTGTTCTACTTGTGCATAGCATCAACGCATAAAACCTGGCTCGGATGCCACGTTGGGGAACGTAGTAATTTGAAAAAATTTCCTACGCACACGCAAGATCATGGTGATGCATAGCAACGAGAGGGGAGAGTGTTGTCCACGTACCCTCGTAGACCGACAGCGGAAACGTTATCACAACGCGGTTGATGTAGTCGTACGTCTTCACGATCCGACCGATCAAGTACCGAACGTACGACACCTCCGAGCTCTACACACGTTCAGCTCGATGACGTCCCTCGAACTCCGATCTAGCCGAGTGTTGAGGGAGAGTTTCGTCAGCATGACGGCGTGGTGAGGATGATGATGTTCTACCGACGCAGGGCTTCGCCTAAGCTCTGCAACGATATTATCGAGGTGTAATCTGGTGGAGGGGGGCACCGCACACGGCTAAAATATCGTATATCAAGTGTGTCCATGGGGTGCCCCCTGCCCCCGTATATAAAGGAGCAAGGGAGGAGGAGGCCGGCCCTAGGAGGGGGCGCACCAAGTGTGGAGTCCTACTAGGACTCCCTAGTCCTAGTAGGATTCCACCTCCCATATGGAATAGGAAAAGAGGAAGGGAAAAAGAGAAGGAAGGAAGGGGGCGCCCCCCTTCCCTAGTCCAATTCGGACCAGACCAAGGGTAGGGGTGCGGCTACCCTTGAGGCCCTTTTCCTTCTTTCCCGTATGGCCCAATAAGGCCCAATACGTATTCCCGTAACTCTCCGGTACTCCGAAAAATACCCGAATCACTTGGAACCTTTCCGAAGTCCGAATATAGTCGTCCAATATATCGATCTTTACGTCTCGATCATTTCGAGACTCCTCGTCATGTCCGCGACCTCATCCGGGACTCCGAACTCCTTCGGTACATCAACATACATAAACTCATAATAAAACTGTCATCGTAACTTTAAGCGTGCGGACCCTTTGGGTTCGAGAACTATGTAGACATGACCGAGACACCTCTCCGGTCAATAACCAATAGCGGGACCTAGATGCCCATATTGGCTCCCACATATTCTACGAAGATCTTTATCGGTCAGACCGCATAACAACATACGTTGTTCCCTTTGTCATCGGTATGTTACTTTCCCGAGATTCGATCGTCGGTATCTCGATACGTAGTTCAATCTCGTTACCGGCAAGTCTCTTTACTCGTTCCGTAATACATCATCCCGCAACTAACTCATTAGTCACAATGCTTGCAAGGCTTATAGTGATGTGCATTACCGAGTGGGCCCAGAGATACCACTCCGACAATCGGAGTGACAAATCCTAATCTCGAAATACGCCAACCCAACAAGTACCTTTGGAGACACCTGTAGAGCACCTTTATAGTCACGCAGTTACGTTGTGACGTTTGGTAGCACACAAAGTGTTCCTCCGGTAAACGGGAGTTGCATAATCTCATAGTCATAGGAACATGTATAAGTCATGAAGAAAGCAATAGCAACATACTAAACGATCGGGTGCTAAGCTAACGTAATGGGTCATGTCAATCATGTCATTCTCCTAATGAGGTGATCCCGTTAATCAAATGACAACTCCTGTCTATGACTAGGAAACATAA
This sequence comes from Aegilops tauschii subsp. strangulata, assembly GCF_002575655.3. NCBI lineage: Eukaryota > Viridiplantae > Streptophyta > Magnoliopsida > Poales > Poaceae > Aegilops > Aegilops tauschii. Next base: position 468,463,578 of record NC_053036.3, on the reverse strand, counting down.
CCATCTTTGATTAACGAGCTAGTCAAGTAGAGGCATACTAGTGACACTGTTTGTCTATGTATTCACACATGTATTATGTTTCCGGTCAATACAATTCTAGCATGAATAATAAACATTTATCATGATATAAGGAAATATATAATACTTTATTATTGCCTCTAGGGCATATTCCCTTCAGATGACCCTTCTTGCGACAAAACCACAATGCGGTTATGCCTCTAAGTCGTGCCTCGACACGTGGGAGATATAGCCGCATCGTGGGCATTACACTTTCACTATATAGGCCAAGCGAGACAACTTATTGTTTATTTGAGCCGTTCAAGTATAATCATGTGGCATTTGCTTATTTCTCATTCATCTCCAACCCCCTTCTCCATCGATCATGTCGCCCTCCAGTCGAGTCCATCCTCCCGCATGCCTCATTTGAACATTCCGCCGAGTATCATTCGCATGTACCCACCCTAGTCCTCTTTCAATCGATCTCCAGACCCCGAGATGAAATCGAGACAGAACGAGTGGGGGCACGTGATACCTAAGGCAGATTCAAAATTTTGAACCGGTGAGCATAGCATCCGCAAATCATATATAAGGGGTATTCAATGTTCATTTCTTTTTTGAGCGTACAATATACTCCCTCCTATCCTTTCTAGTTTACATATAAGTTTTATGTGTAGTCAAAGTATCTCTACTTTGATCAAAAACGTATCAACATGCAACAATGCCCAATCAATATTGTTAGATTCGTACATACTCCTAGATTTGTACTCGAGATGGTTTCCAATTTGTTTTCAATGACGTGAATGTGCTTGTTCTCGCGCATGCTCTTCCTACTAGGATTTCGCCCAGTATAGCCAGTCCAATAGTAACTTTTTTAAGCTCCCTGTCCAATAGTACTAGTGGAGTACTGACAACATCTGTACTAGAGTATGCAGTGCTCATAGTAGTACTCCCTCCTTCCATTCATATAGGGCCTATGTGGAGGAGAGAGATGTGAAAAAGTAAGGGGAGTGAGCTCTCATGCAAGAGCCTAGCTATATACGCATTCCTAGTTAAATACAATAAATATGAAGAAAGAGATAGAGAGGAGATGGAAAAAGTGCTAATACAATAGCCAACCTTATAATTGTTTTGCGGGAAATAGCCAACCTTATAGCCCACACTACTGTATGAGTGCATATAATAGATGTTGGCTATAGATGACATGGCAGTCCCTCATAGCCATCGACTGGCTATATTATTAACCATGCTCTAATGCGTTTTTCAAAACCACATTTGACTATTGACAAGATTAATAGTACATGAGATGTATAATGTGTGAAAATTATATCATTGGAAGCTCCTTTCACATACGAATTTGACCGTATGCTTTGTGTAAGTTGCAAGTCATATATTATTACTCTAACATTGGGTCAAAGTTAGCCTAAAAAAATGCATGAGGCCCTGTATAGTAAATGGAAGGAGGGAGTAGTAGTGGAAGTGGATCCTCGGACGTAGATATCCCTGCCTTACCCTCCCTTTCGGTCACATACTGGCGGACCCCATGCTTGCTAGGCCCCGCATGTCAGTTACTCAATGGGTTCGGCCACGTCAGGGGATCCTCATCCGTAGTATACTCCCTCTATTTTTATTTACTTTGCATAAAACGGAGGGAGTGGTAGTATAAATGACACGGGCGGGGGAGGGGGAGGGACGTCGATTTGCTCCCAACTGCGGTCCCACAAGCGAGCGAAAACGCTAGATGAAGCACGTTCCATTCGGTGAGTGACGTGGAGGGTCCAGTGTGCCGGGCTGCAACGCGAACGCGACAAGAGCGATGTACAGTCAAAAACGATTGACCGGTCGTCACCGGAACCACTATTCACAGCAGAACCTTCGCTGCTCGGCCTATGCCAGCCAGTGCCCTAAAACCACACCTAATCTCTAGCCCAATCCCCCACCTTTCAATCCCCTAACCCGCATCAAGCGTCCCCTAGTTCACCGGAAAGCCATGGTGCGCCGCAAGATCACATACTACAAGATGCTGACACCGGAGCGCCGCGCAGAAATCGCGGCGGCGGTCTTTTCCACAGACCTCTGTTCCCAAGATCGCTTTGCGGCGGGCCAATCCCCGAGTTCTCTGGAGCCAAGCTACGAGAAGGAGGAAGCCGATCCAATGTTCATTGCGGAGGTCACGGCGCAAAAGGCCCCCGATGGGTATGAGACGATGGACGTCGACTTTGTCCCGGCATCCGAGTCCCCCATGGTGCAGGCGGACCCGCGGTTCAACCTGGCGATACTAAAGGAGAACCTGGAGGCAGAGGCTCAACTCGACGTGGAGCGCGCGCATGCCGCTGCCATCGAGGCTCTCCTGGAGGGGGAACCGGATGTCGTGGATGTTAACCGGGCGGCGGAGGCTCAACTTGAGGCGGAGCGCGCAGATGCCGCTGCCATCGAGGCCCTCCTGCAGGCGGAACCGGACATCCTGGACTTGAACCGGGCGGCAGAGGCTCAACTTGACACGGATCGCGAGGATGCCACTCTCATCGACGACCTCCTGTAGGCGGAACTGGACGCCCTGGTCTTGAACCGGGCGGCGGAGGTTCGACTCGACGCGGAGTGCGCGGATGCCGCTGCCATCGAGGCCCTCCTGCAGGCGGAACCGGACGTCCTCGACTTGAACCGGGCTGTGCTCTTGTCCGTGCAGAGCGCCCGCACGCTCCGCATGAATGAGTAGCTGGACGCCGAGGACAACCACGGTGTAGAGACACACGTCGGCAGCTACGGCTGGTTCGCGCCGGCAGCCAAAGACGACGACGCCGTCTCGTTACACGAGCAGTGATAGTTTTTCTTTATGTTGTTGTTATTGTGGATCTTTTGCTGTGTAAAAACATATATTGTTGTGCAAGTCACCTGACTTGCGTCAGTCTACCATTTCAGGTGGTTGGATGAATATCCTACGTCCCCAACCCTTCTTCCTCACCTCTTCTTCTTCCCCAACAGACCACCGCACGGGCCGTACGGATACTCCCCAACATGCGGTTGGATAAACATACTCTATGAACGAAAAGTATGTGTCAGCAGTAGGAAGGCTGAGTTTGGTTTGTTCACATGCGACAGCACGTGTCAGTGAGGGTGCGTTCCCTTGGTTGGGTTTGCAGCGTGCAGGAGCGACTGTGCGAGGGTGCGGTGCGACCGCGGCGTGCAGGAGCGACCGTGTGAGGATGCGGTGCGACCGCAACAGCGCAAGTGTACCTTCTTTTCATTTTGAAAACTTTAGGCAAGCTTGGCAAAAATGTGTGGCGAAGTATGGCAATGCAAGGCCTAGACCCAAACAGGATAAGTACGTACGTACTAGGAGTACTAGTGTTAAAAATGAAAGGCAGGGTTTTCCTTCGCGGGATTAATCGATTCAAATCCTCGTTTCACGTGTCAATTAATACGTATTTTTTTCTCCAAAGCCCAAAGAGCTAACCATCTCACTCCTCATGGCTTGATTAATGCGGCGCCATGCAAACCAACCTTCTCACTTCCGCATGCATGCAGGGGATATTAATGTCCTTGGTTGCTAGTATGAGGCAAACCCCATCAATTTTGCCTCGATTAGTGTTAGTGGCCTTTTGCAAATTGTTATTTTGATATACTGGCCTTGTGTACAAAAAAAATGGAGGTAGTAACTATATTTGACTTCCTTCCCCATTGCGGTGACGTTGACAGTATCTCGAACGTTGTGGTTTGGCGTAGTGCGTTGGACGGAGAACACCATTGAGGGAGACGATGGTAAGTCGTTCGCAAGTGCCGCCTGCAAGCCAAGACAACCGCCTTATTTGCATCCAGGAAGTCCGTTCAACCAAAGGACGCGTCAATGTACTAGTACTACTAGTACACAATAGCGTCGTCCGGCCAGCTTAGTGCGGTGAGATGGTTTCTCGAAGAAGACGATGGAGAAGCGGAGTCAGCGAAGAGTGAAATGATGGTTGCTTCGTACGTGCTTTTGTGATTTGACGCCTCACTGCTTTGTGATTTGTGATAGAAGGGACAGGGGAGTAGACTCTGTGCTCTATACTGTACATGTGTCCAAGCACGGGAGAAAGAGGAGAGACGTTGCATTTTTCTATTCCTTCAATCAATCAATCAGGGAGCTTCGGTTCCATCTTTTTGGCTTTGGCAACACCGTACACAATGGTTCCGACGATGCCAAAAGCTATTTTCACATTTGGATACACATTGTGGATGCCCTCAACCGTACCACATGGATTTGCTTACCACAGCCCTAGAATAATGCTTATAATTAGTGGTTTTGCACCCATGCATCATGTCTAAATTCTGAAAGTTGAACTGAGGAAATTTGAAAGCCTCAAAATTTTAATTAAAAGAAGGACAAATAACCCTAGAAAATGCATCCAATGTTTCCAAAATGGTCTTTAATGATGTTTTATAATTTTGGGAAGGGTTTTTATCCAAACCAAAAATATGGAACGTTTTTTGAGGAATTATTTTGGCCATCTGGATTTAAATCAATAAGTATTTGAGTTGGATTTAATTCTTCTATAAAAGAATTGCAAGTCCAACAATTCTGAAAATTTGTGAGTGGCTCTTAATATATTTTATCTAGCCACATAATAATTTCCAAAATCTAAAAAAATAGTTTGGTTTGAAAACCAAATTAAAAGAAACTCTAGAAAAAGGAAAATAGACAAAAATTTATAAAAAGCAGAAACCCACCTAGGCCACCTACCTTACCTCACCTGGCGGCCCAGCCCACCAAGGGCACTCCTATCTTCTTCCCCATGCCAGCGCACCAAGCAGCTCGGTGGCGAGCGCCGGCACGCGCCTGGCCACCTCCTGCTTCCTAGCCGTAGCTGGCGACGGCCCCGAGCGCCACGCACCTCCCCTGGCTCTCTCACTCTCTCTCGCGTCCATTCCCCCCTCTTCCTCGCTCTCTCCCACGATGGCCGACGCGGCCATGGAAGCGCCACCGTGAACCACCACGCTCCCCGATCCCCTCTCGACCTCCCGTGTTGCGTGCAAGCCCGCCGCCGTCCGCTACGCCACCTCGACCGAGCCCCGAGTGCTCGAACGCCTCGAATCGGCTGCCTCGACTCCGTCTTCAACCCTCGGCCTCGGAGATCGCCGGCAACAACACGTCGCCATCCGACCGTCCCCGGCCTCGCCGTTGCCCCTGCTGGACTCTCTGTGAGCCCCTGTCTCTTTCCCCTCTCTCCCCGCACTCGTCTGCGTTCCCTAACCACCACGGCCATCGAAGCCGAACTCCGACTGCCACCGCAAGCTCCGCTCCGGCGAGCTCAGGCCACCCCAGCTCCTCCCGTTTGCCCCACCAGATGCGCGAGAACCACAGCTAGCCGTAGCCGCAAACCACGAGTAAAATGGTGCCCTCTAGCGAGTGCACGGTGGACCTCCGCCATTGGCTGTGGCTGTCGGTGGGAAACGACACCTATGGGATAATGAGGATCCCTTCTGTGGTTGCGGGGTGCTGGGTGGTGAGGAGAGCAGGATTAGCAGTCAGTACAAGCATGCGGATCGTTTACCCAGGTTCGGGCCGCAGAGATGCGTAATACCCTAGTCCTGCTTGGATGTGTATATCTATGTTCTTGAGGTTCTCGAACTAGCTACAAGGGGCGTAACTTGTCCAAGAGTCTGAATCCTTCTCCTGGATACCCTGGGTCTCCTTTTATAGGCAAAGGGATCACCACAGTGGCACCAGGAGGTGGCATCGGGGTACTGTGTTTAAGCTTATCGCTAGCTATTACGGGACAAGGCGCATTTAATGCGCCCCTGACGTGTCCTCCCCACTTTACCGCCGCTTCGCTCCGCCTTGACGCGCGCCTGGGCCTGCGAGGTGGTGGCGCTATGTAGGCAGGCAAGCAGCTGAGGTGGCACGGTGGTGGAGCCTTTACGAAGATCTGCATGCCACCACGTAGGCAGGTGCTGAGTTGGCGGAGGAGACTTGTGTCGACACGCAGGTGCCTGCCCGGCTGGTGGGCTGGCAGCTGCATGGGATTGGTGGTGAAAAGCTTGGCGGGTGCGGGCCTGGCTGTGGCCTCGCGGACGCCCTCGGCAAGGGCCTTTCCGGAGCCCCGGCAAGGGTCTTGCCGTGGCGTTGCGATTGTCCCCGGAAAGGATCTCGCCGGGGGTCTTGTGGGCTTCTTCGGCAAGGATCTCGCCGAGGCTCGCCGTCTTCCACTCTTTTGATTAAGAGTGTTGTTCTTGTCTTCACAAAGATCTGCATGCCACCACAGGGGCGCCTCCCGAGCCTTGGTCCCAACGCGACTGGCGGTGCTGGAGGGTCTGGGGCTCAAGGGTGGCGCGCCTTGCTGCCGTTGGGGTAAACTGCCCTGACAAGGCCCTTGCCGGGGCCGTGGAGGCCGCCCCGGCAAGAATCTTGACGGGGGAAACCGCTTCGCCCTCTTGCTCTTTGGTTTTGCTCGTCTTGGCGTTACCTCGGTTGTCTTGTGCCTTCGGCTTCTCTCCGGCATCCCTCCGCTGCCCTGCCTGGTGTGGCCGTGGCGCAAGGCTCTGACTGCCCGTGCACAAGTAAAGGGGTCCAAAGGAGAGCCCCTACTTTTGTACACCGACAAGAGCCCCCGGGCCTGGGCCACACATAAACGCTGCATGTTGTTGGGCTAGGCCCAAAACGGTGCGCGGGCAGGTGGGGCGGATTCCACCGCTCTAACTGTTTCGTCCGCTGCGCTCCTCACGACCCGTGCACGACGTGGAGGGTCGTGCATGACGTGGGGGTCATGCGTGGGGCGATTCCCGCATGCATGCGTCACATCGTGGCACAGGGGCGGCTCGCGCCTTCCCCGTGGAGGGGGAGGGGCACAAAGGCGCGACCAATTTACTGAGTGGGCCTGGTTGCGGTCTTCACGGCGTCCACACCCCATGATCACGGGGCCGGGAAGGGTCGCTTCACCCGTCCCCTCGATTCTGCACGTTCACCACGCGTCCTCCATGCGCTTGGGGTGTCAAGCGGTGGAGGCGGGAAATCGGGCCGTTGCTGGTTGGGGTACTGGGTCGGTCCCGATTCCCCGTGCCCTTGGTGGCTTGGATTGGCCAAGCGGGGCAGCCGAGCTATGACCCCGCCCCTTTATAAGGGGAGGGAGGGGGTGGCATCCCGCACTCTTCTATCTTCTATCTTTTCCTGCTTCCGCTTCTTCCTCTCATCCGCCATGCAGAAGGGGAACCCCGGTCCTTCGACGGTGGCGGCGAGGGTTGCCGCTCGACAGCGCATCCCTCCTCCCCAAGAGCCCGTGGTGGTGGAGCCAGCCGCGAGGGGAAGTGGGAGGGGACGAGGCCGTGGTAGTCGTGGTACTCGGGGAAGAGGCGGACGGGGCGGTGCACCGTCCTCACCCCCACCAGCGATGCCCCTCCCGATGGAGGGCCACATCGGAGACCAGCCCTGCGAATTCTTCATCAGGCTGCGCACACCGCCGCGCCGTCGTGTTCGCCTTCCGACCCCATTTGCGCGGGAGATGGACCTGGACCCGCCGCAGGCGTTGCGGCTGCACATGAGGGGTGGTGGGAATAGTGGTACATGGGCCGATGTCGAGTTCCCCGCCCCTCCTGTCATGTATCTTCGCCGAGGGTGGAAGACTTTTGCTCGTATCAACAGCCTGACGGAGGGGCTCACTCTTCATTTCAAATTAATGGAGAGCGGCCTCCTCTCCGTCAAGGCCTTTGGGCACTTCGGGACTCGCGTAAGGTGCTGCGTGGAGAGCTCCTCCGATGGCGAAGACTCCTCCTTGAGCGAGAGTGACGAGGAGGACAGCGGGGCAGATGACGGGGACGAGTCCGACTAGGCGTCGGACGCCCCGTGCCTGGGCGGATGCGGCAGCAGCAGCATCTGCACCTGGCCGCTACTCCGGCGGAGTTTGCCGGGGGAGGGGCCAGCTCCTTGAACTTCTCGGGGCCGTCACCTTGGGTGGCTGGCGTTGGGAGGCTGCGGAAGAGGAAGAGGGCGGGCGGCAAGGCCGTCAAGTCGGAGTACGCGGGCACCGACGCCTTCATCGCGTATTGACGGCTTGCCGCCTCGTCTTCCAGCTCTTCCTCCGACGCCGTTATCACCAGCCAGCCTTTGGACGGCCACCGAGACGTTCTCTTGGTGCTTTCTGCTGCTCGCAGCTCGCCTAGGCGCTCCATTTGCCCCTTTTCGCTTCCTTGACCTGCCTCCTGAGGAGAGGGACAAGAAAGGGATTGCGGGCATCTTATCTCTTTTTAGTCTGTAAGCCTTCGGGCCTTCGTTAAATTTAGAACTTGTAATCCCCTTGCTTATGTTTTTCACTCTGTATGAACTGTACCTATACGGGATGTTTTTAATGAAAAAGGGATGTTTTCCAGGTTTTTCGTTCATGGGTAAAACCCGCAACAAGGAGCGAATCCTTGTTATTATTTAAGATAAACGTTTTTCGCCCGGCAACAGGCCTTGCCGTCCCCCCACTCTGCTCGACCATTCTCGCGCCCTTGGCGGAGGCAGGGATGAAGCGGGTTTAGGCTCCTCGTTCCATTTCCTTGCTGCCGCGACTTCAACCAAATCCGGACCCAGGACATAACCCTTGGGTATAGAAAAAGGGGAGCACGGTAGCCTAGAAATAAAACGAGGTTTCACATATCCCAGTTCCATACCGAAATGCATGATAAAGGATAAAAAGACTTATCTTGATCTGCATCTCCCCGACAACCTTGGCTTGCCGCGGTTGGATCCTTGTACTTGCAGCCCCCTGCAACCTTGGTTTCCCGGGGTCGGGACGCTGGTCCTTTCTCTTTCTTCCAAAAATAGCTCAGCAGAAGTGCTCATGTGCCCTGCGAACTAAAGGGGACAGAAAAGAACAGAGAGACGCGCACTCGACATCTAAGCTAGGGGTTAGCCACCGCTTAGCACTATCAACCCTAACCAAGGAAGAGACTTGACCTAGCATGCATGCTAAAACTTAGGGCGCCAGCGCTTCATTGATTTATGCTCAGGGTCTGCGCCTGGCTTTGTACAGTGGGTTACATGCCTTGCCGGCAAGGCTTGTACAAAAGGTGGATTGCCGGGAGGCCCGGCAACCGCGCCTTATGGGTAAAACTTGCGAAGATGCTCGATGTTCCAGGAGTTGCTCACTGGAATCTCATCTTCGGTCTCCAGGCGGACTGTGCCGGGTCTGGTGACTCGTGTTACCCGATAAGGGCCTTCCCACTTCGGCGTCAACTTGTTCGAATTCTTGGCCGACTGAACATGCTGAAGAACAAGGTCGCCTTCCTCAAAGCTCCGAGCATGAACCTTGCGGCTATGGTAGCGGCGCAAGGCTTGCTGGTAGCGTGCTGCTCTCACAGCCGCCCGGAGACGATCTTCCTCAAGGAACGTTGCGTCATCTTGCCACAATCGCTCTTGCTCAAGCTCATCATAAGCGAGCACTCGAGGTGATCCGTATATGAGTTCCATGGGGAGAACTGCTTCTGCCCCTTAGACCAGGGCAAAGGGTGTCTGGCCGGTGGCTCGACTTGGCGTCGTTCTGATCGACCAAAGAACCGCCGGCAACTCGTCAATCCAGCGCCTTCCACACTTGCGCAGCCTGTCAAAATTCTTCATTCTTATGCCTCGCAGAACTTCAGCATTTGCTCTCTCTGCTTGGCCATTGCTCTGTGGGTGTGCCACGGAAGCAAAACAGACCTTGCTGCCGAGATCCTCAATGTACTGCATGAAGGCCTGGCTTGTGAACTGTGTGCCGTTATCAGTGATGATCCTGTTGGGCACACCAAAACGGCAAACTAGCCCCTTGAAGAACTTGATGGCTGACTACGCTGTCACCTTCCTCACTGCTTCCACCTCTGGCCACTTTGTGAACTTGTTAATTGCAATGTACAAGTACTCAAAGCCCCCGACGGCACGAGGGAAAGGGCCCAATATGTCGAGCCCCCAGACCGAGATGGGCCAAGAGAGAGGGATGGTTTGAAGGGCTTGAGTTGGTTGATGAAGCTTCTTCGAATGGAACTGGCATGCTTCACACTTGGTTACTAGTGCTGTCGCATCCTGGAGGGCAGTGGGCCAGAAGAAACCTTGCCGGAAAGCCTTGCCGGCAAGGGCCCTCGACCCTATGTGGGAGCCACATATGCCTCCATGTATCTCTGCCAACAGCTCTAGTCCTTCCTCCCGGGAGATGCACTTCAATTTCACCCCATTCGGTCTTTTTCTGTACAAGACGTTGTCAACGAATTGGTACAGAGCAGACCAGCGGGCTACTCTCTCTGCCTCTTCCTGCTCCTCAGGAAGCTCTCCTATTTGGAGGAATCGGATGGTGTGCTGCGCCCATGCCGGAGCGTGTGGCTCAACAGCAAGGACCAAAGGCATCTCTTCTGCGACGGGAGCGGCTGTCTCTACGGCCATGGCCTGAGGCCCTGTCGGAGTCGGTTGCCCCGCGGCAGGATCGGAATCCACGGCAACATCTTTGCCAGCGGCTCCGGGGAGCTCAGCGGGGAAGTACTTGCCGGGGCCTAGCTTCCTCCGCTTGTTCTGCCCGGTTGATGGTTCGACGGATGGTTGAGTTAACTGAAGCACAAAAGTACCTGGTTCCATGGGTAGCTTGAGGGCAGCACGCTTTGACAGGTAGTCGGCGATGTCGTTCTTCGTCCGAGGGACATGCTCTGCTTGTATACTATAAATGCGCTCTTCTAGTTTCCTCACTTCATCCACGTAAGCTTCCATCAACAGGCTCTGATAATCTTTGTTGATCTGCCTGATGACGAGCTACGAATCACCCCTGACGATGAGCTTTTTGACTCCGAGGTCTGCTGCGATCCTGAGACCGGCAAGCAAGCCCTCGTACTCGGCGATGTTGTTAGTTGACATCTCCCGGGGAAAGTGCATTTGGATGACATACTTGAGGTTCTCTCCGGTCGGACGACAAGCAGCACGCCAGCACCGGCGCCTTGCAGCGAAAAGGCCCCATCAAAGTACATGATCCAGTTGCGGCTCGTTTCCTTGCCGGGGAGAGTGGTCTCCTGTACCACTTCGTCGGGCGTCGAGGTCCATTCTGCAACGAACTCCATCAAGACTCTGCTCTGAATCATTGAGGTGCTTTCTAACTTCAAACCGAAACTCGACAGCTCCATGGCCCATTCCACGATCCTCCCCGTTGCATCTGGGTTATGCAGTATCCGTTGCAGCGGGAGGCGGGTGACCACGGTGATTTCGTGCGCTTGGAAGTAATGACGCTGCTTCCTCGAGGCCATAAGGAGCACTACAAAAAAAATACACTTCCGTGATGATACATGTTTGTCACAGTAGGTCGCGTTTTCTTTCATGCATGTACATCCATGACGATTTTATGACAGAATCAAGATAGTCATACCTGTGCTGTCGTAGAAGTGTTCCATGACATTACCAAAATTATCATCACGGAAGTGTCCACTTCCATGACGATAAATTGCGCGTCACAGAAGTGCTTTCGTCAAGGGTGACCGACACGTGGCCTCCACCATAACGGAACGCCGTTAAGCTATCGGGTCGGATTTTGGATCCGGTAACCCGTTAACAGCCACGACCAATGCCGATTTTCCACGTGTAAAAATCTCATTGGCTGACGGATCCACGCGTCAGCTCCGCGTTGGCATAGGTGTCACTCATCCAACGGTCGAGATGGGCGTATGATTTGTTGACACGTGGACCGGCCCAAAAGTGGCCCACAAAGTTTAAATTGGCCGGCCCAACCGAAGGCCCTTAAGATTTAGCGGACCATAATGGGCCGGCCCAGCTAAAGGACCACAAAATTTAGCGGGCCATAATAGGCCGGCCCAGCTAAAGGCCCACACGATTTTGCAGACCATAATGGGCCAGCCCAGCTAAAGGCCCACAAGATTTTGCGGACCACAATGGGCCGGCCCAGCTAAAGGCCCACAAGATTCTGCAGACCATAATGGGTCGGCCCAGTTAAAGGCCCAACATTCTCTGTCAAATCGGCCCGTCAACGGCCTGTCCTAAACTTGTCATCAACGCGGCCCATGGTCACTTCTGGCCCGTTAACAGTCCGCTAAGAAATTGGGCCGAATTACGACACGGTGTATTTCCGGCCTGTTAAAGGTCCGGCTTCATTTGGGCCCATTTACAGGCCATCAAAACTTTTGGCCCATAAACGACCGTGAAGGATTTGGGTCATATTCGGCATGTCTGACATTCGGCCTGTTAGAGGCCCACTATAGATTTGGGCCACTTTCGGCCTGTTAACGCCGGACGTAAACCATGGGCCATATGTGGCCCAACGTCATATCGGGCCCATTAACGGCCCATATAAAGATGACGATAATCTAGCCCGACTAAAGTTCCGGCCTGTTAAAGGCCCGGTTATAAGGTCGACGCATTTACGGCCCGTCCGAATTTCGGCCTGTCAAAGATCCGCATCGCAAATGGGCCACCATTTCGGCCTCCTAAGTCCAGTGGGTTATTTGGCACAATCAGGGCCCAATCTCACTTTCGGTCTATTAAAGGCCCATGTTTTTTATGGGATCGAGATATTTACACCTGTAAACGGCCTATTTTTACTGAGGGCCCAAATTATGTTTAGGTCTGTTAAAGGCCCACTATGGGCACAGGCCTACCAGAAAAATATGAAAGCTTATGCTGATTTAGGCCCAGATATTTTTAGTGGGCTACATGCCAATTTCGGCCCGTAATCGTTTTTAGCCCAATTGGAATGGGCCCGACAAATGTTGGCATGTTGGGCTCCTGCGAAGCTTTCGGCCGAATACATTACTAAGATAAACCTACACTATACAAAAATAGCGTCGTAATTACTGCAGCCTATGGCAGCATCATAAATGTTGTATCACAACAAAATAAATTCCAACCATACAACAAAAGGCCTGTTGGCATAAAGTTTACAGTCCTTCCAGATAAAAGCACCATCAGATGTATAGAAGCACAGATCATTTGACCTGAGTGCTAATGTTTCAGGCTGTAGAATCTAATGGAGCAGCACGATCTCCACCTTTTTTTCCGCCATTGCTCTTGAACAACGAAGCGAATGTCTGATAGTCTGGTTTCAAAACCATTCATATCTTGACGACATTTCTCAACCACTATTCTTGTTTCCGAAACAACGTCCATTAGGGATTGGACTTGTGTATGGAGCACAGATATATCACTGTGTCTAGCAGGAAGATTTTGTTCAGTAGGCGATTTGGACGAGGTTACCTTGACAACCAACCCAGAATTACGCAGGAAGGTGCTTTTTGCACTATTAGTGGAGAGATACTGACGCACTGCAGCAAGAGGTGACATTGTGCCTGTAGAAGCCTCTTCACCTTCAGGTGGTTGTGGCTGTTCAATCATTTGTTCCATAGCTTCCTGAAAGTTTGAACTTGTAGATTAGTGTACCAGATAAGTTACTAATGAGACAAAAAAACAAAGTAGGTTAAACGTTTATACATAACTTATTTTGGTGAACTACTGTAATACATTAGCATGTATTATAGTGCCAACTACATAATAAAATCACTTTTGGAACATATGTCCATGTAGCATGCCTACTGTATTGTCTATTTCCTCACATTCGTTGATATCTAAGGATAAAGAGACATGGTTTAAAGTAGGATGAACATAGTATGACATCATTCATATCATGGGCAAACAGATATAAAACATACATGCAATTTTATCATTGTGTGCGCACGTGAACATAACAACTAGATTACAGATCAAGACCAAAAGAATATCCTTCATCTCTTTTAAACCATGTAAGGTGAAATGATACGTTAAGACAACTGTGTATAAAAGTGAACAGAGTAACTGACATTGGCTACAAACCAAGTAGTTAAATGAACACATCACAGTACCAATCAGTTCAAGGCAGGAGGAGTAAGGACTTACAACAGCGGCTTGAACTGGTGTGCTCATGCCCTTCGTCTTGCTGGTGTAGCAATCCTTGAAGATTTGCACTGCATTCGGTTCAGGTTCTTTTTGGTCCGCACGTGCTTTCCTCTGTATTTGGAACAAGTCAATATAGATACGATAATATGGCACAAAAAAGAGAAGGAAGTAGCAGCTATTTACAAGAGCCTCGCAGTGTGCAATATAGCTACGAGATCTTGTTGTCTATTGGAATTTCACTTTAGAACGGTTGGTTTTGTTCTTCAAACAGTTAGCCTAGAAGAAGATACACTTGTAAGGCACATACATAAATACAAGTTCAATATGTGGTCTGATCAAATACATATAGCCTACCAAATACTTTGGATCAGACCAGTGTTTAACGAGGGCTGTCCAGTCTTCATCTGTAATATATTCCACTGGAGATGTTTGGGCGATTTCATTGTTAGCCTTGCCTTCAAAGTGAGATTTTCTAAGGTGGTACCGATACTGTCACAGAGCAGACTGAAAAACATGAGTACATGCTTGTTTAGTTGCATCATCTTTCGGATCCAACTTGAACCTCATCTGTTGAAAAAAGAATGTGAGTCTTATTAGGAGGAAGCTAGAAAGTATGGGACAGAGCAAGACAATATTACTAATTGCGATGAATAACATTACTTACGGATAAATGGTCAAGGAAGGTGTTAAACTGGGTATTGTCTTTCTCATTCCTGTACTGGATCCACGTTGGGAGCATACGTGCATGACACCTAACGACAATGGCTGCCTCTGATACTAACTTGGCTGACTCTGTCGCATCATGTGCCCTTTTTAAACCTGCCTCAAAATGGATCTCCATTCTTCCTCCTTTAGATTTTGTTAATCTGTCAAGCATTATCCCTGATGTCTGTTTCCGCTTGCGCCGTGGTGCTAGTTAAACAACGAATATGGAAAGTGTTAGTGTACATCAAACTGCGAGAGTACATATAAAGGAACATGCAACTGCAACTTGACTCGGTCAGGTACCGTATTGGTGTTGATGCTCATGAGGTTCATCTAATCTTGCCGAGTCCTGTTGTGTCAGCAGTGCTTCAGAAGTAGTGTCAGGTGTGAAGGCAGCTTGGGAACTGGCCAGTTCCGGAGCAAAGGAATGAGTAACTGGTTGAGATGCTGGTACAGTTGAAGCGGATGCTACAGCTGGTGGAGCAGGTGATACTGTGTTTGTAGATTTAGCCGGTGGACTTGGACCTTCTACTGCACTATAAGTACCAGTAGAATCTCGACGGCAGAACCTTTTCCGTTTCACCCGACGGGTAACAGCACTCCCTACTATATTATTTTCCTTGCTCTTTTTTGACTTTGCTATGTCAAGCTGTACCCACAACACAAAAGAATAAAATCACTCTTCAGAACTCATTGATGCATGATACAGACAAGCAATACTTTGATGTAAGACAACCATATGAGGATGGAATATGTAAGAAAAACAGGACGACATGACATATTCACAGCTACGATGTGCAAACTAAGCAGAAGGATTTTCAAGAAACTAGATGTAATGCAAGCTAGACACCATATGAAAGATGCAACCAATATTACTCTACCAAGTTAAAAGTGTCTTGTCATAAGTGGCAATTCGAAAAATTAGAAGCAGTACAACATAGAAATCAATGCAAGATGCAACCACTATCAAACTGCCATGTTAAAAGCGTCCAATCATGAGTGACTGATGCGGGATACACAACTGCAGTACTTTGATGTAAGAACATGGTATGATAGATAGATGCAGTGTAATCTGGACACAGAAAGCCATGTCATATGCACATGTATAACGTATAAACTCAGCAGGTGCAATTTAATCAAAATAGAAGAAATACAGGCTAGACAACATATGTAACATGAAACCAATTATCACACTGTCAACTTAGAGCAAGCACCTACGATGGTGGAGTACGGGAGAAAACTCATCATGTAGACATGGGACTTCAACTTCATTAGCAGTAGCAGTGGCAAATCTAGAGAGTCTCTGTTTGCGTCGGTGCGGAGGACCACCAACATCGCCTAACTTACTCTTTTCCTTCCTATTTTCTGATATTGCCTTATGAAGTCAAAACCACAAGAAGATGAATAAAATTAGCTCTGCATAACTGGTTGATGCATGATACAGACGAACACTACTTTGATGTAAGGCAAGCGCAGGATAGGAGGATGGAATATATACAAAAAGACAGCATTTCATATTCACACGTACGATAGGAGGATGGAATATGTTTGAAAAACAGTAAGCGGAAGGCATTTCAACAAAATTAGAAGAAATGAAAGCTAGGCACCATATGAACATGCAACCAATATCAGTCTATCAGGTAAAAATTGTCTCGTCGTAAGTGCCATTTCAAGAAATTAGAAGCAGTACAAGCTAGAAGACAATGCAAGATGCAACCTACATCACAGTCCCAAGTTAAATGTGTCTTATGGGTAAGTGATCGTTGCAGGTATAAGTTGTAAGCTACGCAGATGCAATTCAACATAATCAGAAGCAATACAAACTAGACATCATACGGAAAACGCAACCACATATAGCAGTTCCAAGTAAGAGCAAGCACCTGTGATGGTGGAGTAGGGGAGATGTGCTCATCATGTACACGTATGTTCTAGAAACAGGAACAC
Source organism: Aegilops tauschii subsp. strangulata (assembly GCF_002575655.3). NCBI lineage: Eukaryota > Viridiplantae > Streptophyta > Magnoliopsida > Poales > Poaceae > Aegilops > Aegilops tauschii. The sequence continues at coordinate 468,447,092 of NC_053036.3, read as the reverse complement.
GTGTCATATTCACAGGCATTATGTGTAAAGTAAGTAGATGCAATTCAAGTTAGAAGCAATACAAGCTAGACATCATACGCAACATGCAACCACATATAATAGTGTCAATTTAGAGCAAGCACCTGTGATGGTGGAGTAGGGGAGATGTGCTCATCATCTAAACAGCTACGTTGACTGTCCAGCCTTGTGTTGTCTTGCGAATCTTGTTGGTAGGATGGCGGAGTAGAATCTGTAGAGAACCTCCGTTTCAGTTGCTCGGAAGGACCACCATCATCCAATGCCTTGCCAATTTCCTTCAGCTTTATTGATTTTGCATTGTGAGGTCATACCGACAAGAAAAAGGAATAGCATTCGCTCTTCAGAACTCATTCATGCATGATACTGACGAACACTACTCTGATGAAAGGCAAAGTCATGATACGAGGATGGAATATGTACGAAAAAATGGACGGCTTGACATATTCACACCTATGATGTGGTAACTAAGTAGAAGGCACTTCAACAAATTAGAAACACTGCAAGACACCATATGGAAGGTGCAATCAATATCACTCTGCCAAGTTAAAACTGTCTTGTCATAGGTGGCGTTCATCAAACTAGAAGCAATACATGCTAGAAATCATATTCAAGACGCAAACCAATATCACACTGCCAACTTAAAGGTGTCCCATCATAAGTGAGTGATGCAGGATACACAAGAAGAGTAGTTTCATGTAAGAACATGGTGTGATAGACAGATATAGCATGTACCAAAAACAGGAAAGCATGTCATATTCACATGTATCATGTGTAAGCTATGCAGATGCAGTTTACACTAATTAGGAGCAATACGAGCTAGACACCATATGTGACATGCAACCAGATATCACACTGCCAAGTTAGAGCAAGCACCTTGGATGGTGGAGTACGGGAGCGGAGACTTGGACCTTGTAATGCACTATCAGTACAAGGAGAATCGGTACAGATGCTCCGTTTACGTTGCTGTAGAGGACCACCATCATCGCCTTCCTTACTCTTTTCCTTCCTCTTTCTTGATTTTGCCTTGTCAAGTCAAACCCACAACAAAAAGGAATAAAATTTGCTCTTCAGAACTCATTGATGCATGATACTGACGAACACTACTTTCATGTAAGGCAGCCGCATGATAGGAGGATGGAATATGTATGAAAAACAGGACGGCGCGACATATTGACATGTATGATGTATAAAGTGTAAACTAAGCACAAGGCATGTCATATTCACAGGTATAATGTGTTAACTAAGCAGATGCAATTTACCCTAATTAGAAGCATTACAAGGTAGACACCATATGCAACATGCAACCACATATCACACTGCCAAGTAAGAGCAAGCACCTGAGATGGTGGTGTGGGGGAATTGCGGTGATCAACTAGAGAGCTACGTTGACTATCTTCATTTAGCCTTGGTGTTTCTTGAGAATCATGTGCGGAGGATGACACTGCACTCTTTAATCGAGTAGGGCGTCTCACAGTAACCCACTCGGGTGACTGTCTCATCATAAGTGATTGACGGTGGATACAAAAGAGCATTAGTTTGATGTACGAACATGGTTAATAGACATATGTAGTATGTATCAAAAACAGGAAGGCATGTCATTATCAAAGGTATAATGTGTAACGTAAGCAGATGCAATTTAACCAAATTGGAAGCAATACAAGCTAGACACCATATGCAACATGCAACCACATTTGACAGCGCGAAGTTAAATTAAGCACCTGGGATGGTTGTGTGTGGCAATTGAGATCATCAACTGCAGAGCTACGTTTACTGTCTCCAACTACTGACACTGCACCCATTAGAGCGCTGAAACGCTTAGTGCTTATCTTCGAATTACATTGGAGCGACTTCTGTCTTTTCTTTTCTGCATTCATCAACACTGCGTCAGAGTCTGAAATACCCATGCATAAAAAAACAATAATGTGAGTATGGGTGAAGTGTGTGCACAATTAGTACAGTGTAAAGGTAGCAGATAGCAGGTCGGTGAGAAATAAATGACGGGAGACATATGATAGCTCTACAACATGCATGGCACACTAAATTACTACAGGATTCTATGAAAATAACAGTCGACTGAAAGCAAATAGGTCAGTCCATTTTTTCTGCACCGTCCGATCTACAAAGAATGGGCAGATCGCCTTCATCTACCTCCAGCCAGTCAGGGTTGACGATCTTCCTCAAAACGCCAGCGACCATCGGCCCAGTATTCCTCCCCTGCCTCCGCCCTCCCCTCGACCTCACCGCACCGCCGTGCTTGGCACCGCCCCCCCCCCGGCCATCCATTCAAGCCCCGCTGACCTCCAGATCGGCCGCAAGCAGCTCCTGCGCCCCACACCCCTACGATAGACACCGATGCGCCGCTTCCCCGGGGAACAGGCGGACTAGGTGCTCCGCGTGCCTAAGCGGGTGCTGCTTCTTTTAATTGCGGTTCGACTAACCCTGAATTGAAATCCAGGTGGGCTACTGACCTCTAGCAAAGGTGAAATAGTAAAAGGGAGGAAACCTTGTGCATTTAGTATCATGAAGAAGATGCAGTAAGAAGCGCTCAACTAGTTTCTTTCGTCGGATGAATACGGTGTGAGCGGAGACGTAAGATTTGCACGAATAGGGGAAGAGGAGTACCTCTTTCTGCTGGCAGTGTTGTGTCCTCCTTCTGTTTTTCCGACGATCTTCTTGTTGTTCGCCGGAAACCAGAAGTTGTGGAGGACGGTGCAGCCTTGGACGAACCCATGGCCAAGTTGTTGAGTGTGGTGCGGTGGCCGTCTGTCTGCGGCGGGGAAGCAGATCCGAGGGGGCGAACGACGGCGTAGCCGGAACAGCTCCGGTGCGGTGGACGGTTGCGACAGTGGAGCCGCAGCAGTGAGCCGTAGGACGGGGTGGTCGGGGTGGTTCTGGTACGGCGCATGTCAGCGTCGGCGTCGTGGAGGCAGCTCTGCCTCGGCTTGTGCTGCTAAGTCCTTGAGGGCATTGCGGTTGTGGTTGCGTTGGACGACGACGTCGGGGTATCGGCTCTAGCGTGATGGAGGAGGGCGGCGGTGGATTGGCCGCTATGGGGTGGAGGACGGGGGAGGCTGGGGTTTCGCGGCTGGTGGAGAGGGTGTTTTCGCGCCCACGGAGTATGAATGGGGAAACGGAGGGAGGCGGGGAACTAAGGGGGAACAATGTTTCGGTTTGAGGGGCGCTTGTTTGAAATTTGGGGAAAGTTACAAACTTTGCCCCCATCTAAACTTTCGGACATATTGCGGGTTGGGGGTAGGACAGTCATGTCAGGTGTCCAAAATGTGGGTGGGATAGATTTCGGCCGAGCGCATGGGTGTTTAGGTGCCCACGGCGTATGAATGCTTCTCAGAGGCGGTGGAGACTGGCGTCTTGGTGAAGTTACAAACCTACCCCAGTTGAGACCTTTGGACATCGGGCCAATAGGCTACACGGGCCAGAGTCAAGACAGTAATTTCCTACCACCAAAACATTAGTCTCGCGCGGTTTCGGGTGACCAGAGGCCTATTTGGCGCTTCGTTCAATATTTGGGAGCAGAAGCATTAACGTTTTCGGTTCTCTTGAATTGAACTTTCAGGATTTGTCAAATTTCACAAATCTTTACTCTTGAAAATCCTAAAGGTGCGATTATTTTGGAATGGAGGGGGTACATTTGAATATACATTGCACGAGTATATATTAAAAAATATGCAACTTACCTCAGTTCATGTATGGTTCCAGATATAATCTCCTTGGTTGCAAAAAAAGTTAGATATGCGTATGAATATATATAGCATGTTCAAACTCACAACAAAGATTGATGCCCCCTTTTACATCTGATTTACAAATGCCATTATCTCGGGTTCAAATAGATGAATGTACTTCCTATGAATTCGAATCTTCGAAACCCCCTTTATGTTGAATTCGACATGTATTCTATTTCGTAGCTAGCAATTTGGAATGTATCCATGCAAGTGACAAATGTATAAAGTACTTCACACTAACAACATGGAGTGCACTAATTAATGTTTATATATGAATTGCAAAAGCATCCATTGCCTGTATTTCAAACCGCTCTCACTCTATGGATCGATATTATGAAATAAACACATGCACATGCTAGAATTCAATAGAGTATGGGTGTTTGATAGACCGATTTTCGTCCATACGCAATTTTCAAAATTCATGATCTCATCCAAAAATAATAATGCCATTTATCTTTTTAATTTAATGCGTAGAACCGCCTTTTACACGTAGATGCACTATGCCTCGCCCCGTTCTCACAAACGCGTTATATATCTCTCTATCTAACGCATAAGTGCACACACTTTATATGCGTCGGCATTTCTCTTTCACACATGCTCACAATCTCTCTCAGGGTGTCGGGGTGTCTCACACACATGCTCTCTCTGTTTCTCTCTCTCTCTTTCTGACTACTATGTACCACTCTTTTCACTAATCTCAGTTGTAAAACACTATTTCTCTCACATGCATATATACACATGCACGGTCTCTACTAGCCCTCTATACGCACATATATGTGCCTACATGTCTCCCGCACGCACATTATCTTTAGGCCTCTCTCGCACACATTGCCCCCCCGACACACCTCTCTCTTAGTAGTTGGCAGATATGATTTCATCATATCATTCGGTAGGATATCCCTGGCTGTTAGGCTGGATGGTAATACGAGGCAAAGTTTTACCCTAGTTCGGATCGGACCCTTGAAGTTGAAGAAAGAACCTACTCCTGGTACTGTATATTAGTGATAGGGGTGTGTACAAAGTACACGTGAATACCAGACATTGTGCGTGTGTGTATACTATCTACGAACTAGTCCCCCAAGCTTGTATAACATACTAAGGGCCTAGGGTTACAAATCATATATAGTCGGCTTATCACCGGTGGGGATAGAGTCCTCCGCGACTCTGGTAGCTTCGTGTTGTACGCCGAGTCCACCACATGGGTCTTCGTATAACACGTCTCGGTCCAACCTATATGTGGCACAGGATGGAACCGACCCATGAGTCTTCATGTTGACCCACCACAACTAGAAATGATGTGCCCACCACACCACACACGCAATCGGCCACTAAGAAAATAATCATATACAATAGTACAACGGTATCTAGCTCATGATACGTCTCCATATTTTGTTGATGACACTGACGGACTTTTCATTTGATGCGTGCTCTGTATTTTGTTGATGACACTTACAGTCATTGTATTTGAAGCGAAAGCACGATATGGTCACTGGACTTCAGAATAAGCTCATCACGGTCACCACATACATTTTGTCGTGCTAACCAACATGTGGTTGGATGGTTAGGAGGACGGTGGTTTCTTGAGCCCACCAAGGTTAAAGTCCCGGTGCTCACATTTATCTTGTGTTAATTTTAGTATTTTCCGGTGATGTACGTTCAGTGGGAGGAGACGTTCCACTCGACTACGAGGCACCTATGGTGACTTCGTAAAATCTCAAGATCATATATGCTGGCCCACTCTCTCGAAGGTGCTCATAGGGGTAGGGTTCGCGTGTGTGCGCTTATAGCGGTGAGTGCTTGCGCGTATATATGAGCCCTTGCGTCTGTACCGTGTTAAACCAATACATGTCATGATTATACGGTCACTGGCTCACCCGTACAACTCCGTATTTTGTTGATGACACAATCAATTGACCAGTCAAACGTTCCACGCGGCGCAACTAGTGTTGCACCATCGGGGTGCGTAACCGTGGGGCCCACCTGTCAGCCCGTACATGAAAGAAAGAAATGGTAGTTTGAGTCTGTACTGTGTTAATAAAATAGGAGTACATTTTAGGGTGATCATACAGTCCCTGGCTCACCATACAGCTCCATAATTTGTTGATAACACGATCAATTGACCAGTCAAACGGTCCACATTCAGCAGCGCACATTACCATAGGGCCCACCCGTCAGCGCGTATATGAAGGACAGAAATGGTAATAAATTAGTGGTCGGTGGGTATTCGAAGTCGTGAGACCTCTGGTTGGCAGTCACCGGCGGTTGGGGGGCGTTCATTGGGCGGTGGGGTGGGGATCCCCGAAGAAAAAGCTCGGCGGGGGGGGGGGGGGCTGGAGGGATAGCCGGTGCGGTGGCGGACCGGTGGTGGGGAGTGGTTTCGGGGAGGGTCGGCCGGCCGCGGGCGGCTGGGGCTGGCGGTTCGGCCAGTGGTGGCTGGCGGCTCAGGGGGGTGGAGTTTGATGATAAACTTGAGGCCCTTGATTTTGTATCCAACGGCTGGAAAATCTAATGACCAGAGATGAAAAAGTCAGTCGACTGACGTGTAGCCTCACACCGCACGTACACATGCACGCACGCATGTAGGCGTGCAACACTGACACGTACACATAACGTACAGATGCACGCATGCTGGCGTGCAACACTGACACGTACACATGCACTCACGAACACACGCACGTACGCACCCATGCATGCAACACTGAAACGTACCCTTGCATGCACGCAACACTCGCACGCCTGCATGCACATAGCACATGACGCAAGACACACGCTCAACCTATACGTGCATGCACCCTTTGTTAAGGACATGGATTGTTACGGGTATTAATCAATCTTATCTATGATAAGCAGAACATTGATGTTTGCAGCGGTCTTTATGAATCACAACGTATCGAACGGGCTATCAACATAGTAGGCTTATCTACATGAAAAAGATGACGTCACACTCAATGAACAATCATCGGTTTATGAAATGCCCGCTTTTGACCGCCCTGGCCCACCAAAGGTTCCTCTGCTGTGCGCTGCCTGCGTTGGGTCATGGACATGCAGGCCATGCACCCAAAGAGCCCACACGTCAGTGGAAGAACGGCGCAGTGTCCTAGGTCAGAGTCGAGGGCGCCACTCGCGGCACGCCCGGCTGAACACGCCTTCGTGCCGCATTCAAACGCCTCCATGAAACCCGCCCGTGTGGAAGCCGAGAAACCCACTTTGGACACACGTCTGTTCATGACCGGGCCGGCGTTAAACGCAACGCCGGCCGAGCTCCTCCCGTCCGCCGTCTATTTAATCTCCTATTTAAACGAGGCCAAACGCCGGCCAAGAATCGCACACGGCCGCCGCTCCCCTATCTCCTCCACCATTTTGTCCACTCTTACAATGGCTTACGAAGAGTAGTTATTCCGCATCCAAGCCGGCTGGGTAGCCCGCCGGATACGAGCTATGCAGCTCGCTGATCCACCTCCCTCCCCTCGCCCGATGGAGCCAGTTGCCGCCCCAAGCCGGCGCGCGGTTCAGCAACTCGCCGCTCTAGGCCAGCTCGACGAGGAGCGATGCACGAGTGTCGTTGCTGCCGTCCACGCCGCTGCCTCGTACCGCGCCTCCCGTTTCTGTGGCTGAGACTCCCATGCCGGCGACCGCGCCATGCAAGCAGCAACAGAAGCCGGGTGCGCGGAGAGCGACGAGTCGGTGGCCAGCACCTCCGCGTCCACCGCCATCATCGAGGAGAAGTAGAACACGGGAGGCCGCTGCCACTTGGGTCCCATGAAGGCAGCCGCGGAGGCGATGCCGGCGCACACAGCAGGTGTCTTGCCGGATCCTTTTGTTGCGAGGACCTTCGTCGACCCCGCATGGGCTCCACGGAAGAGGGGAATGTTAGGATGAACTCGAGCCGGTGCCGGCCATGGCGAAGTAGTGGCCGGTGATGAACTCGAACCGGTGCCGGCCACCATCATCTTCGGCACCAGCCAATGATATCAGTTGGGCTGTGGGGAAGCGAGCCGTCCTTTGCACTGAAGCATATACCTCCGGGGCTCCTGGCAGTTCGGTGATCATGCTGCCGGACATGAGGAACACAAATTGATCGGCGGGCGACCATTTAGGCCAGGTATTATATACCTGTGCTGTCCAGAACTAGCACAGCGTAGTTCATTTCAATGTAATGAAATCCGTCATGTTTGTATGAAAATCCGGTATTTTATATGATTTCCGTCGTTGTTTATATGAAATATCAGTTTGTCTACGTGTTTGCGTGAATTTCGTCCGGTTGGTTGAGTTGCTGTCATAATGTGTGCGGCTATGGTTGGATGGAGTAATTTGCGGGTCGCCGGTCGGTCTGCGGGCGGCTCGGGCGGTGTTGTGGGACAAAAAACACAGCTCGTGCGAGCTCGTCTCCAACGTGCGCGCTGGAGGATGCATGACAGCATGAGCACCCGAGCCATTCCTCGTTCATCGGTGGCAAAGGCACCGGTGGACAAAAGGGTCGCCAATATTTTGGCTACCCTGGGCAAGATCCAAACAGCCCCTCCCAACAGATTCAAATCCCTCGTTCGTCGTGGAATTTTGCCATGTGTTGTTTTCATGGACTAGCAAGATGCCCGTGCATTGCACGGAACATCAAGATGCATTTTTTACAAACACCCGCATGCATGCAAGGGATAATTAATGTCCTCCTTTGCTAGTACCACGAGGCAAACACCATTAATATTGCATCGATTAGTGTTAGTGGCCTTGTATATCTGCAAATAGTAATTTTGATAGTGGCCCCTTGTATATAAAAATGGATGGAGAAAGATGATAGATAAGGTGAGGAGGAGTGGGGCGTGGTGGTGACTGGTGGTCGGACTGGGCGGAGGCATGGGGATGGACGGCGCATTATGTCTAGGTTTGTATCTCTCACACACACCCACGTAGGTGGGGGACGTGCACGAAGAGAAGAGGTGCACGCATGGCGCACGTACTCCCGTCTCTTTCCCAACCACACCCACACGGGTACACGGTGGAGCTCATTTCTTTACCAAAAAGGCAGCCCACGTGGTAATTTGACACGTGTACTGGTTGTCCACTTGGTGGAGGGAGGATCGTCTACCACGGGTGAACAAACAAATTGCAACTTGACGTGTTATGTTAAAAAAGAGGCAAACCATGTGGGGCCTACCTTAGAGGCAAGGCTCTATACACTTGAGTACTTTTGATGTGTCCCGTCAACTCGCAGAACGAGGAGAAGCTTGCTTAGTATGCCGTCTCCGCCGCCCATGGGCGCGGTGGCTCGCAGGATGAGGTGAAGCTTGCTTACGAGTAGTAGTAGTAGTAGTAGTACTACTACTACTGTACGCCTTTACGCCCGCTCCCTCGCCCACGCGCGCGGTGGCTCGCAGCACGAGGAGAAAATTTTACTACTCCCTCCGTTTACTCCTCGTCCCTACTACGTATAGTACACCCTCCATTTACTTATACAAGGCCACTATCAAAAAATACATTTTGCATCTATACAAGGCCACAAATAGTAATCGAGACAAAAGTTACTACTCCCTCCTTTCCAGTTTATGGCTCAATTTCAAAATCTCTCCAAGCAAGGTAGACGGTGATTGGTCGAATTAATTTGGTAGTTTGCACAAGTAATTAGTACGCTCGTTTTTCTCAAGAAGTTATGTTTACCGAGGCATTAATTAGAACAAATGCATGAATGACCACTAAATTTCCATGAACTTGTACATGCATTGGTTAGTTTCCTCTTGACACTGCTTGCGTCGGGTGTTCTAACGCACCTCGAAATCCAACATGTAATGGTACTACTACTAGTATAGTAGAATTGAGACTTATCAAACGGAAAAATGAATGTTTTTTAGATGAGCCCTATAAACCCTAGTGGGTACGTACTCCGTTAAAACAGATTTTTCCAAAACTAGGTCGCTCCCTTTCATGAATTCTGTAGTATACTCCTCCGTCGACGCTCCCTTTCATGAATTCTGTACTTCCTGTCGCCGACATGTGGGACATATAGCAACCGGGTCAACGTGTCAAGCACCAAATAACAGTGCAGAACAGCAGGGGGGACGCACCCCACTCGTACCGGCCCAGTAGTAGTAATGAGCAATGAGACGTCAAATCACAATGCCACACCTTGCCAGACGGACGAAGCAACCATTATTTCACACTTCGGCTCGCCATCATCTCAAAGCACGTAGTATTGCTTCTGCCTCAAGAGGGACACGCGCATCGCCTTGGTACATCATGACACGTGGGACCGCATGACAGGCCATGCTCCCCCGCCGATCGCTCGGTAAAATCACCTCATTTTTACTATAGTTCCTCCGTATCGGTTTACTACATGGCATGCACGTCGTTCTATGTTGAGAATTTAACTGGCTATATATGTGATGAATAGTACTCTAGCCTTTTAAAAAATGTATAATTTTGTACACTAGTACTATCGATGGATTGCGCCATGGAGCAAAAATTGAAATTAAAAATAAGGTGGTACATATAGAGAGCGCTCGTCGCCAAATTATGCATATAGTACTACTAAAAAAAGCTAGTACGTGCTTAATTGGGGTGCTAAATTCTATTAAAGAAATACTAGTAGCATGTACATACTGAAGACTTAAAGTAACGAGAAGAAACATAACATAGTTCTGCTGGGGGCTCAGCACAACACATCCCTCAAATTAAACTAAGCACACCTGAAATTAAACTATCCAACTAATCCGGTAGACACTGCATTAGAAGTTTAGAACCACCATGAGCAACGACACTGCCACCTTACTCGGAGTCCTCGTCCACGTCCTCGACTTCGTCCTTGTCCCTCTTACTCTTGGCCAATACTTCTTTGCTTGAACCGCACACTTGGCTGTTGCTCTTCATCCAACCCTTGTAGATATTGAAACAAAGGTAGCCATCCAGTGCAGCGTAGTGGATGTGGTCTATATCTAGTACATTCCGCTGCCATGCATGACGATGAAACGTTAATGAGGTTTCTCCAGTTTACGGTACAAAGGATGAACCATGGCTCCTGCCAGGGTCAGCATTGAAGGCTGACAAGAGGGCAGCAGCCGATTCTTCTGGAGGTCGAAGGGGTTGCCTACAACGAGGCCTATCCGCCCCAGGACTTCTTTGTCGGTCTTAATGTCTACAGTAACGAATTTCACTGTTTTGTCCTTGAGGAAGTTCTTAAAATCCTGGCACTCAACGTTGGCATGGCATATGTGGTAGACCAAGCAAACGTTATGTACGCAAACCTAGATCATGGCGGGCTTCTTCCTCTCTTCGTCCTTTAGATCCTTCTCTCGTCCCAGGACTGTGGTGTACTCAACATCTAGCCCAGCGACCCACTCATCATCTGAGTATTCGAACATGCGTCTGAAGCGAGAAAGGCATCCTTTCACCGTCGCGGAAGAACGGGTGTAGATGACGTCGAACTCATTGCCGGTGATGGTTCTAACCTTGTACTCACCGCCGATCGTGGAGATTTGGGACGCCATGGATTTGGGAGGAGGGTTAGGATTAGTGGAACTGCCGTAATGTGAATGGACGGGACGACTAGGAGTGAACCGCCATAGTATTGAAGGACGTGCGGGGACGAGTAGGAGCGAACTGCCAGCGTGCGAACGGCGGGGTAGTGGCTTTCCATTCTCCCATGATATGGGCTTCCGAGAGCACTTGGATCTGAGATCGAATGGTTGGATGGCGTGATTCTAGACCTATGGGTGAATATCCTATCCTTGAGGGTTATTCTGCAAATTTTCAGCAACTTAGCATGCGACTTTTTGATCTCAGATCCAAGGGCTGCCGGACATGAGGAACACAAATTGATCGGCGGGCGACCATTTAGGCCAGGTATTATATACCTGTGCTGTCCAGAACTAGCACAGCGTAGTTCATTTCAATGTAATGAAATCCGTCATGTTTGTATGAAAATCGGGAATTTTATATGATTTCCGTCGTTGTTTATATGAAATATCAGTTTGTCTACGTGTTTGCGTGAATTTCGTCCGGTTGGTTGAGTTGCTGTCATAATGTGTGCGGCTATGGTTGGATGGAGTAATTTGCGGGTCGCCGGTCGGTCTGCGGGCGGCTCGGGCGGTGTTGTGGGACAAAAAACACAGCTCGTGCGAGCTCGTCTCCAACGTGCGCGCTGGAGGATGCATGACAGCATGAGCACCCGAGCCATTCCTCGTTCATCGGTGGCAAAGGCACCGGTGGACAAAAGGGTCGCCAATATTTTGGCTACCCTGGGCAAGATCCAAACAGCCCCTCCCAACAGATTCAAATCCCTCGTTCGTCGTGGAATTTTGCCATGTGTTGTTTTCATGGACTAGCAAGATGCCCGTGCATTGCACGGAACATCAAGATGCATTTTTTACAAACACCCGCATGCATGCAAGGGATAATTAATGTCCTCCTTTGCTAGTACCACGAGGCAAACACCATTAATATTGCATCGATTAGTGTTAGTGGCCTTGTATATCTGCAAATAGTAATTTTGATAGTGGCCCCTTGTATATAAAAATGGATGGAGAAAGATGATAGATAAGGTGAGGAGGAGTGGGGCGTGGTGGTGACTGGTGGTCGGACTGGGCGGAGGCATGGGGATGGACGGCGCATTATGTCTAGGTTTGTATCTCTCACACACACCCACGTAGGTGGGGGACGTGCACGAAGAGAAGAGGTGCACGCATGGCGCACGTACTCCCGTCTCTTTCCCAACCACACCCACACGGGTACACGGTGGAGCTCATTTCTTTACCAAAAAGGCAGCCCACGTGGTAATTTGACACGTGTACTGGTTGTCGACTTGGTGGAGGGAGGATCGTCTACCACGGGTGAACAAACAAATTGCAACTTGACGTGTTATGTTAAAAAAGAGGCAAACCATGTGGGGCCTACCTTAGAGGCAAGGCTCTATACACTTGAGTACTTTTGATGTGTCCCGTCAACTCGCAGAACGAGGAGAAGCTTGCTTAGTATGCCGTCTCCGCCGCCCACGGGCGCGGTGGCTCGCAGGATGAGGTGAAGCTTGCTTACGAGTAGTAGTAGTAGTAGTACTACTACTACTACTGTACGCCTTTACGCCCGCTCCCTCGCCCACGCGCGCGGTGGCTCGCAGCACGAGGAGAAAATTTTACTACTCCCTCCGTTTACTCCTCGTCCCTACTACGTATAGTACACCCTCCATTTACTTATACAAGGCCACTATCAAAAAATACATTTTGCATCTATACAAGGCCACAAATAGTAATCGAGACAAAAGTTACTACTCCCTCCTTTCCAGTTTATGGCTCAATTTCAAAATCTCTCCAAGCAAGGTAGACGGTGATTGGTCGAATTAATTTGGTAGTTTGCACAAGTAATTAGTACGCTCGTTTTTCTCAAGAAGTTATGTTTACCGAGGCATTAATTAGAACAAATGCATGAATGACCACTAAATTTCCATGAACTTGTACATGCATTGGTTAGTTTCCTCTTGACACTGCTTGCGTCGGGTGTTCTAACGCACCTCGAAATCCAACATGTAATGGTACTACTACTAGTATAGTAGAATTGAGACTTATCAAACGGAAAAATGAATGTTTTTTAGATGAGCCCTATAAACCCTAGTGGGTACGTACTCCGTTAAAACAGATTTTTCCAAAACTAGGTCGCTCCCTTTCATGAATTCTGTAGTATACTCCTCCGTCGACGCTCCCTTTCATGAATTCTGTACTTCCTGTCGCCGACATGTGGGACATATAGCAACCGGGTCAACGTGTCAAGCACCAAATAACAGTGCAGAACAGCAGGGGGGACGCACCCCACTCGTACCGGCCCAGTAGTAGTAATGAGCAATGAGACGTCAAATCACAATGCCACACCTTGCCAGACGGACGAAGCAACCATTATTTCACACTTCGGCTCGCCATCATCTCAAAGCACGTAGTATTGCTTCTGCCTCAAGAGGGACACGCGCATCGCCTTGGTACATCATGACACGTGGGACCGCATGACAGGCCATGCTCCCCCGCCGATCGCTCGGTAAAATCACCTCATTTTTACTATAGTTCCTCCGTATCGGTTTACTACATGGCATGCACGTCGTTCTATGTTGAGAATTTAACTGGCTATATATGTGATGAATAGTACTCTAGCCTTTTAAAAAATGTATAATTTTGTACACTAGTACTATCGATGGATTGCGCCATGGAGCAAAAATTGAAATTAAAAATAAGGTGGTACATATAGAGAGCGCTCGTCGCCAAATTATGCATATAGTACTACTAAAAAAAGCTAGTACGTGCTTAATTGGGGTGCTAAATTCTATTAAAGAAATACTAGTAGCATGTACATACTGAAGACTTAAAGTAACGAGAAGAAACATAACATAGTTCTGCTGGGGGCTCAGCACAACACATCCCTCAAATTAAACTAAGCACACCTGAAATTAAACTATCCAACTAATCCGGTAGACACTGCATTAGAAGTTTAGAACCACCATGAGCAACGACACTGCCACCTTACTCGGAGTCCTCGTCCACGTCCTCGACTTCGTCCTTGTCCCTCTTACTCTTGGCCAATACTTCTTTGCTTGAACCGCACACTTGGCTGTTGCTCTTCATCCAACCCTTGTAGATATTGAAACAAAGGTAGCCATCCAGTGCAGCGTAGTGGATGTGGTCTATATCTAGTACATTCCGCTGCCATGCATGACGATGAAACGTTAATGAGGTTTCTCCAGTTTACGGTACAAAGGATGAACCATGGCTCCTGCCAGGGTCAGCATTGAAGGCTGACGAGAGGGCAGCAGCCGATTCTTCTGGAGGTCAAAGGGGTTGCCTACAACGAGGCCTATCCGCCCCAGGACTTCTTTGTCGGTCTTAATGTCTACAGTAACGAATTTCACTGTTTTGTCCTTGAGGAAGTTCTTAAAATCCTGGCACTCAACGTTGGCATGGCATATGTGGTAGACCAAGCAAACGTTATGTACGCAAACCTAGATCATGGCGGGCTTCTTCCTCTCTTCGTCCTTTAGATCCTTCTCTCGTCCCAGGACTGTGGTGTACTCAACATCTAGCCCAGCGACCCACTCATCATCTGAGTATTCGAACATGCGTCTGAAGCGAGAAAGGCATCCTTTCACCGTCGCGGAAGAACGGGTGTAGATGACGTCGAACTCATTGCCGGTGATGGTTCTAACCTTGTACTCACCGCCGATCGTGGAGATTTGGGACGCCATGGATTTGGGAGGAGGGTTAGGATTAGTGGAACTGCCGTAATGTGAATGGACGGGACGACTAGGAGTGAACCGCCATAGTATTGAAGGACGTGCGGGGACGAGTAGGAGCGAACTGCCAGCGTGCGAACGGCGGGGTAGTGGCTTTCCATTCTCCCATGATATGGGCTTCCGAGAGCACTTGGATCTGAGATCGAATGGTTGGATGGCGTGATTCTAGACCTATGGGTGAATATCCTATCCTTGAGGGTTATTCTGCAAATTTTCAGCAACTTAGCATGCGACTTTTTGATCTCAGATCCAAGGGCTGCCAGCAGCCCGTATCATGGTCGTGCCTACCACGATCGTCGCGTCGCTCGCGCGGTCGCGCCCTTGGAGATTTAACACGGTGCGTTAGGCTATCTGATGTTGGCATGTCATACATAGTAATCAGTTAGTCACTCATACTACAACAAGGTTGGCTATAAGTGTATTTATTTTTTAACATCTCTATATCTCTTTCTTCGTACTCCCTCTGTCCCATAATATAAGAATGTTTTTGACACTAGTGTAGTGCCAAAAACGTTCTTATATTATGCGACACAGGGAGTACTAGTATTTATTGCATTTGCCAAGGAGTGACCTCTTCGATTGAAATGGTGTTGCTAAGTTTGCTTCATTTAATTAGCTATAGACTCAAAATTGTCTTTTCACCTAGGTACACACGCTTAGCGCCGTTTCTTCCTTGGGTCACCAAACTAGTCTCTCTCTTCTTGATTAACTTGCCACATCAGACTTTATGCCTATGTGGCAAGCTTAAGCACCTGTAGGAGCAAGTAAGTACAATAGTGCGCTTTACATGGCATTTTTGCATATGTGGAGGAAAGAGAGGCAAGGTAAAAGTGGAGAAGTGGGCTCTCATGCAAGAGCCAGCCTCTACTACATGGTGGAGCATTGGGAGAGGCACCTGTATGGAGGTGGTCAGGAATCGGGAGACTCACGCCGGTCATAGCGCCGCAGTTAAAATGATAATGGCAAGTCAAATCACGGGGCCCCACCTGTCCAGCAGTAACTCGCTGTCAAATCACACAGCCCTACGTTTGCAGCAGCCTACTCCCTTGTCTTCTTGCGTCTCTGTCGAACCGACTAGGCGGAACTGCCCCGCCTACCGCGCAGGAAAAGCCCCGCCCTCGACTTGTAAATACAACTACATCTGCTTAAGAATCCAATGATATAGTTTTTGTGACATAGTAACTCATATTTAGTTAGTCAAATGGATGACCTAGAACTACGTGCAGGCCCTATAAACCGAGCCGCCTAAAAATAAAAAACCGAGACGGAGAGGGTAGTTCAGCACGTATATTTTTAGATCAATATAGTCGGGATTCACCACGGAGCAAAACCAAGTGGTAGGCTGCTCCTGTCGTGTTGGCGTAGCAACTCAAGCAGGGTCAGTCCGCACACGAAATGGCGACACACTTAACAGGACCCCTTTGGCCGACATGTGGCTCATCCAGCGTCTTGTTCGACGTGCGATGCACCAAATTACAGTTCAGAGCAGCGGTTGGAATTGGAGGCACCCCAGTCGTAGCGCCGCAGTAGTGGAAAATGAACGATGAGGGGTCAAATCACAAAGCCCCACCTTTCCCGCATTAAGCTGGACGGATGAAGCAACCATCATTTCACTCTAGGGCGAAGAGCATAAACAAAATAGAAAAGAATGATGCGCGCGGCAGCTACCTAGGGCACCCTAGGGTAGGGGTCTCCACTACATATCCTTTTTTTGAAAGCGCCTCCACTACAAATCGGCTTCTCCCTCGTCCTCTTGAAGAAAACCGATGATGAGTGCAGCGGTAGGGATTGTAGGAGTACTACCACGTGCGGGGCCACGTCGTAGTAAACGGGTTCGAGTCGACGCCTTAAATATGTGTGGGCCGCTTGGTTTTACGGGAACGAGGCAGCATTTTGGGTTCGGGGACCAGTGGAGATATAGTACGTACAAAAAATTGTGGACCTAGGTTCAACCGAAAGGCAATGATGCATGGGCCCTGCATTTTGATATACCCGGGGCCGCGTGGAATTTGCTACTCTACTCAAAACTAGTAAGGTACACATGTATTGAACGCATGAGATTTTGAAACCAAATTATGAATAAATACACACTATAGCATGTAAAGCTTTGAGTCATATATGCATGATGTAGATGTTCGTTGAGTTCTTATAGTTCATTTCATTCAAAATCAATTAGTTTTATAAAAATGTTAAGATTCATGGGGTTGTGCGTTGTAAATCATAAAGTAAAAAACAAATAATGGCAATTCATTTAGAAAAAAATAATCAATTATGATACAGAAGATTCTAGAACAAAGGAGAAGTGCTTGTGTTTTGAGGTTTGTGCATTATGCTTAAGTTCAACCATGGAGTCTTCTAAATTGTACATGTGGCAGATCTGGTGGAATGTTGATGATATCCAACGGCCAGTAGTGCTCTGATTTTCCTATCTCTACACTGTCGGATTAGCATGATCCAACGGCCATCTTTCATAGTTATTGGCACACTAAATAGTTCTTGTGCCATAGTTGCATGTTTTGGGAAAAAGCTACTAGTGGGTTGTACTATCTATTTAGGAATAGAAGATGTATACATGGAAGTTGTAGGGAAAGAGATGACATGGAGCATCTCAATTCCTATGAGTAGGGATTGGAAAAGAGATGTCATTTGGTTCACATCATAGGAACTTTTCTGTTGAATCTAGAGATGACATGTATCTCAATTCCTATGAGGAGGGATTAGAAAAGAGATGCAATTTGGTGCATATCATAGGAACTTTTCTATTGAATATATGCTAATGTTTATTTTCCTTTGAAATTAAGGGAGTATAGGAATCCATTCATATGAACCAAGTGGCTCTAAAGCTATAGAAATGATATCATGTTTATTTCCTTTGAAATGTGGAGTATATGAATCTATTCCTATGAACCAATTGGCTCTAAAGGAAAAAATCCTATAAAAATCATATCATATAGAGTTTCTATGATATTCCTTGACTCTAAAGGATGGTTGAAATTGCTGCGGGTGATACGATGGTCTTTCTTTGTAGACTCCTCACCCATCTTTAAAGTTACCTCTCGAAGATGAATGAAATGATATATACAGGGTATTCTACATGTGCAATTTGGTACACGAAAACTCGGTAAAAGTTTGCGAGGTTCGAATTTTCAATAAAGCTATATGCACTGCATTTCGGAACGGAGGGAGCATACGGCAGTTGCTAAAACTCACGTGGAAGATTTGTGTGTAGGAGGAGTGGCTGTTCTGTTAAATGACATGGCAAAACTGACACTGTCGGATGCCGATCTAACGGTTCTTACGGTGTTCGTCAGGAACAGGCTTGTGGCGAACGTTTGTCGGATAATTATTTACGGACACATGCATTGCATTGATACGTGCCCCCCTCTCTCTCACGCACACGCACCCTCACGAGTCACGACTCTCCCTAGTCCTCTCGCACACTCGCACGTCGCACCCACCGTCTATCTGCAGGTAGACGTCACGCACATATGTGCTCTTCACACCCTACCCTCAGAACTTCTAAAAAACAAAAGACGGCGCGCACATTTTATTTTAGCTCGCACGTCACACACTTATACTATTACTCTTGCGGCGAACGTTCTTTGGGCATAGTATATTGTACTCTCACGAAGAGAAGCGGTGCACGCACGCACTAGTTCTCTCACACCCACTCGCGGGTACACGTAGGAGCGCATTTTTTTGAAGCTGGTACAACAAAATCACTCCACTATATATAAAAGCAGGAGCCTTAGCGCTTCCTTTACTAGGGTTCCTCTCGTTCACTCTCTCATGCTCTCCAGATCTAAGCAAGACATAGGTGGCCACACTCTCTCTCTCAGTTCACGGTTGGTCACAAATCCGGCCGGACAACCTCGACCGGGGCAGGGGTGTAGGTGCATCGTTCACGCTGTCGTCGGCGGCGAGGGAGGAGACCAACGGCTGCCCGCGCGTCCCGATCGGCGGCCGTGCCATTCTCTCCGAGAGAGCGCCGGCTCGGGAGGGCCTCCGACCCCTTCTTCCTCCCTGCGGTATTGTGGCCAAGATCCGGCCTCCCGACGTCGTCTTTTCCACATGCCGACGACCCTCAGGTATATATTCCTTCGAAACCTGCCTTGCTCTACTGCCCCAGCTCCCTTCGTGTGGATCCTTTTCTACTTCCGTTCGCTGTTCCAAAGCCACCTAGACTTCTACTATTATTAAAAGTAAAGCTAGTTCATACAGTCGACTCTAAGCGTTGGTTCAAACAGGGAAGAAAGTGGGAAAGTTGTAGCATGAATCTAGGACTTGGTTCTAAGAGGAAACGGGGGAAAGTAGTAATATCTGTCACTGTTTAAATAACCATATTTCGTATTTGCGGAAACAGGGATGCCTGTCTCCATATCGTTTCAGGATGTCTGTCTCCGTATTGTTTCTATCCGCGCAATCAAAAGCACACACCTCAGTTTTAGTACAAATGCGCAAAATGAGATGGCTATCCCTCGTTGTCGTCGTCTAACCTCCTGTCTTCAAGGTATCCCTACATTGGTAGTAACTAAGGTAGAATGACCAACGCAATCTAAAAGAAGCTGATTCGTACGTTTTACTTCCTGATTGCAGTGCAGGGACGAGCGAAAACAACTCCATCCTAGTCCGGAATGCACTTTCTACCAGTTCATCCATGGACCAAGGACTAGCTGGGACGGCTGCACGGCGGTTTTTTGGACAGGTGCGCGGACAAGAGGCATTGTTGTCTGCTTATTTCTGCAAATAACGGTGCTTAAATTTAGTGGAATGCACAAGCATTTCAGCTGGTCCGTACACTGCATGGTTCAGTTCAGCATTCCAGCTGAGACCACAGTTATAACTGGTTATTCTGGAATGAGAGAACCTAACCCTGGATGGTGGCAACAAGAAAAAACCAGAGTGAACTCTAGGAAATTTAAGCCTGGCGGGAGGCCCTTTGCTCAGAGAAGCCTTGCTTGTTTTTTCCTGATTTGTAAACCTTCTCACAACTTTGTCTTTTGCTGTGAACTAGTATATGTTTGTTATGTTCTATGAATCATTGAGATGTATAAAATTGCTTAACTTATGCTTTTCAAGTTTTTTATGAAGACGAGTTTAACGTGAGTGTTCCACATGAGCGCTGGACTAGCGTGTGAACGTTTGAAATTTATTACATTGTGGCCTCAATTAACTGCATGAACCACTGTAACAAGATACATAGTTGCTTATATGTCAGACAGCAGCTTGTTGATTGTTAGCTGGTTGATAGCCTAGTGTTGAAGCGAGTTGAGCCAATGTGCCGTGTTTTGCACAACTGCTTACAAGTGGGGTAGCACCAATAGTGATTACAAGTACTTATGTATACGTCGGCGCACAGCTCTCGAATGAGTGCTCTATTTCATCAAAACACACACTGCTCGTATGATAAACCGTGACAACTTATGTCTTACCATGCCATATTCATGAAAAAACTAGTGAGGACGCATCTGTTTCGGCAACAATTACGATGGTTCTCACATGATTCATGGGCACACAAAAGTAGCAGCAGTTCCCATAGACGGATTCAAACAGAGTACTACCCCCAGAGGGGTCGATAACAGGCAAGGTTCGGATAATTAGACACAATCCAAACTACTATTAAACACTAGCTGGGGCAACTATTTCGTGCCTTGATCTAATTTGGGCTGGACACAAGACGGACCATGCCATGAACATCATCGAGGACGTCCCGTAGCAGCTCAATCCTGTGAACCTTCATGAAGACAACCTTGTGGCCTTGCCACCGATAAACTTGTTTGTGGAGGCATGCCATGTCATCTTCCTGCGTAAGCTTGACAAGAACAGTATGCCTCACAAACGAAGGAGTAGCTTTGAACTTCTTGTGCTTCAGTACACCCTGGACAACACTCCTAATGGTTGGACATCTGGGGCTCACGCCATTGTCAACATAGTCAATACACGAGAGAATTACACTATGAGCGGCTGACACCAGGGGCCCAGCAAGTCGCGCAGTTTTTTTGAGGAACAAGCAGTTGTTATTTATACTAGTTTTAGCGACGGATCAGGGTAACAACGGGGCTGTGCGGGGGCTGTGGCCCGTCTAGCCAGGGTTTTATTTATGTTTACCACATCATGAGCCCAGTTGTGTTTTTTTCTTGCTGAAAATGGCTAGCCCAGTTCTATTTTTTAAAGAAATACCCAAACAAGGCCTACTTGCTTTATCGGTCCTGCTGGGCTGCAAATCTTTCAAGACGAGGAGAGTTTCCTTCGGTTTGCCCAGAAATGGGCTGTACATTTTCAAAACACATCAAACCGGGAATTAGTTTCAATTTTTTTTCATTACAAGATCTTAAATTCCATTAATTTTTATGCGTGCAGAATTTGTTGGATTTTATATTGATATACATTTATTTTTAAAATCAGTTTGAATGTGAGTCGAAACTTCGGGATTAAAAACAGTTCGGACCGCACCGAAATATGCAAAATTTTGTATAATTTTTTAACCGCGGCCACAATATGGGCTGTAATACTAACAAAAAGAAGATGGGCTCCAAAAAAGTTCTTAAGAATTAGCAACTGGGCTGTACATTATTAGAAATAATGGCAGATGGGTTGTATGCTGTTTTCCACAGATTTGAGGCTGACTTGTCCGCCTACTACAGCTTGACGCGTATGCTTTTATAAAAAAAAGGTTGACGCACACGCAACGCCCTGTCAACTTAGTGAACACACGAGAGCAGTGACTATTGGATGTCCATCCAACGGCTGTCGTGCTTCTTCAATCTCTGCTCTTCATGCTCCAGCCGCTCAAACAAGCGCCGGCGGGACTGCCTGCTCCCTCCTCCCGCGGCCGGCTATGCTGCCGCGCAGGCCTCACGGCCCCACCGTACTCCAATTGCTGGCCTAGCCATCCCTCTACTCACCCACACATGCTGTTATTCTCCGGCGACGACAGACGCACCAGTCAACCCTCCTACTCCCCTCCGCGTGGGAAACAACTGTCGAGTCTTCCCTGCCTCCGTGTCGTTCCCTTCCTAGGCCTCGCCGTCGTCCACCGCCATGGTGCTCTCGGCGCGCCCTGGTCAACATGGTTAATGAACGACATCCATCGGAAGTGGACTGTACGTGGGGAGGCTGACAGCTGGGTCCACGGCCGCACGCAAGGAAATGCCTCCTTATTACGCGCAAAATAATGATTCCTCCACCTGACAACTAGGACCCACAGGAAGGGCCTCTGTATTTCGTGAAAAAACGTTCCCCCCGCTGATAGGTCGGACCCACCAGCTATATCTTCGCACGCAAGGAAGTGCTTCCTTATTACGCCCAAAAAAATGAATACCGCCCTGCCAGCTGGAACCCACCATATTGTTGGGCTGACTTGTGGGCCTACTAAGTTGACGGGGACGGAGGGCTTTGTCAACTTAGTCAATACTCTAGTGACCGTATGATGTCCATCCAACGGCCATAGTGCTTCTTCAACCTCTGGTCTTCTTGCTCCAGCCGCCCAAAGCAGCGCCGGTCGTGCCGCCTGCTCCTGCCTCCGATGGCCGGCTGTGTTACCGCGGAGGCCTCACCGCCCCCATACTACTCCCACCACTGGCCAGGCCATCCCTCCACTCACCCACACCCCCTGTTATTCTGCGGCGACGGCAGCCTCACACCGCAGCCGAACTAGTGAACGCTCGTAGTCCTCTCCGCGTGGGCTTCCACTGCCGCGTCTTGCCCGGCTCCGCGTCGTCCCCGTCCTAGGCCTCGCCATCGTCCACCTCCGTGGTGCTCCCGGCGCGGCGTGGTCAATGTGGTCAATGTCCGACTTCCATTGGAAGAGTACTGTATGTGGAGGCTAACAGCTGGGTCCACGGCAGCCGCAAGGAAGTGCCTCCTTATTACGCGGAAAATAATTATTCCTCCACCTGACAGCGGTAACCCACCGGACGGGCCACCAGTATTTTGCGAAAAAAACGTATCCCCCTGACTGCTGGGACCCACCAGACGGGCCACCGTATTTCGCGAAAAAAACGTTCCCCCCGCTGTCAGCTCGGACCCACCGGAAGTGCCTTCTTATTACGCACAAAAAAATGAATACACCCCCGGCTAGCTGGAACCCACCTTGGTGGGAGGCTGACTTGTGGGCCTACTAAGTTGACGGGGATGAAGGGCTTTGTCAACTTAGTCAATATGAACGATTCTAGCTCCAGTGACCATACGATGTCCATCCAACAGCCGTAGTGCTTCTTCAACCTCTGGTCTTCTTGCTCCAGCCGCCCAAAGCAGCGCCGGTCGTGCCGCATGCTCCTGCCTCCCGTGGCCGGCTGTGCTGCCGCGGAGGCCTCACTGCCCCCTACTATTCCCACCGCTGGCCAGGCCCTGCGGCGACGGCAGCCTCACACCGCAGCCGAACCAGTGAACCCTCGTACTCCTCTCCGCACGGGCTTCCACTGCCGCGTCTTCCCCGGCTCCGCGTCGTCCCCTTCCTAGGTCTCGACGTCGTCCACCGCCGTGGTGCTCTCCGTGCGGCGTGGTCAACATGGTCAAGGAATGACTTCCATTGAAAGAGTACTGTACATGGAGAGGCTGACAGCTGGATCCACGGCCACAGCCCTATTTTTTTGTGACTTGCCAAGTAAGTCGCTTTGTCAGGCCTGTTGGGCTGCAAACCTTTCAAGACGTGGAGAGCTTTCATTTGGCTGGCCGAGAAAATGGCCCATCAGTAATGAGAAATGGGTTGTACATTTTTAAAACACATCAAACCGGCAATTAGTTTCAAATATCTTTTTTTTAATTTCAGATTTTAAATTACATTAATTTTTATGCGTGGAGAATTTTTTGGATTTTATATTGATATACATTTATTTTTAAAATCAGTTTGAATGTGAGTCGAAACTTCGGGATTAAAAACAGTTCGGACTGCACCGAAATATGCAAAATTTCATATAATTTTTTAACCGTGGCCACAATATGGGCTGTAATACTAACAAAAAGAATATGGGCTCCAAAAAAAACCTTAAGAATTAGCAAATGGGCTGTAAATTATTAGAAATAATGGCAGATGGCTGTATGCTGTTTCCACAGATTTGAGGCTTTCCTAAAAAAAGGATGATGCACAAGCAGTGACTGTTGGATGGCCATCCAACGGCCGTCGTGCTTCTTCAATCTCTGCTATTCCTGCTCCAGCCGCTCAAACAAGCGCCGGCGGGACTGCCTGCTCCCTCCTCCCCGCGTCCGGCTATGCTGCAGCGCAGGCCTCACCGCCCCACCGTACTCCCATCGCTGGCCTAGCCATCCCTCTACTCACCCACACCAGCTGTTATTCTCCGGCGACGGCAGACGAACCAGTAAACCCTCGTACAGTCGTACTCCCCTCTACGTGGGAAACAACTGCCGAGTCTTCCCTGCCTCCGTGTCGTTCCCTTCCTAGGCCTCGCCGTCGTCCACCGCCCTGGTGCTCTCGGCGCGGCCTGGTCAACGTGGTCAAGGAACGGCTTCCATCGGAGGTGGACTGTACGTGGAGAGGCTGACAGCTGGGTCCACGGCCGCAGCAAGGAAGTGCCTCCTGATTATGGGCAAAACGATTATTCCTCCACCTGACAGCGGGAACCCACCGGACGGGCCACCGTATTTAACAAAAAAAATGTTTCCCCCTGACTGCTGGAACCCACCAGCTACATCTTCGCACGCAAGGAAGTGCGTCCGGGCAAAAAAAAACGATTCGCCCCCCTGACTGCTGGGACCCACCAGCTACATCTCGTAGGCAAGGAAGTGCCTGACAGTCGGGGCCCACCTGATCGAAGCGTACATAGCGTTGTCATTTTGGTCGCGAACATGTACGTACATATATACTGGTGGATGTAGAGGCGCGCACGTGTCATAGTAGAGGCGCGCACGTAGCATGTACACATACGTACAGCAGCCAGGGTGCAAGAAAGAAAATACGGCCACGTATGTGTACATATGGGCGGGGTCTCGAACGCCTACTCGCGCATACGTACGGCGAGGGCTCGTGTACATGGCTGGGTCGGAACGGAGAAACAGCGTCATCGTCGTGTTCATGGGGAGGCAACTGAATGCATCGTGTTCATGGGGAGGCAACGGAATGCGTCGTGTTCATCGGGGGGCAACGGAACGCGTGGGAGCCAACCGGCTGGGTCGGAACGGAATGCGTGGTCATGTTCATCGGGAGGGCTTGGACGGAACAGGCGATGGAAACGATGCCTGGCCTACCGCAGAATGGAGAAAGAGACCTCCTACGTTTGGAACGGGGTCCTGTTGATCGGGAGGGGTGTGGCGTACCGCAAAACGGAGGAAACGGACCTCCTACGGTCGAAACGGGGGTCCTGTTGATCGAGAGGGGTGTGGCGTACCGCAAAACGGAGGAAACAGACCTCCTACGATCGAAACGGGGTCCTGTTGATCGAGAGGGGTGTGGCGTACCGCAAAACAGACGAAACGGACTTGTGTTGGAGCGCTACGGTCGAAACGGGGGTCCTGTTCATCGGGAGGGGTGTGGCGTACCGGAAAATGGGACTCCACGGGATACTGTTCATCTCCACCGTCGACCTCTTCCAGCCTCCACGGGTTACCGTCGACCTCCTCCAGCCTCCACGGGCTCCTGTTCATCCAGCCTCCACTGCGCGCTACTCCACCGGCTACTGTTCAACCACCCCTCCACGGGCACCCCTCCACCGTCTACTGTTCATCCAGCCCTCCACACCACGGGGTCCTGTTCAACCACCCCTCCACGGGCACCCCTCCACCGTCTACTGTTCATCCAGCCCTCCACACCACGGGGTCCTGTTCATCCAGAGGCAACGCCACCGCTCACTATTCATCCAAACCCCCCCGCAACGCTCACTGTTCATCCAATCGATCGGCTTCAGTTAGCAGCAGTAGCGAAGGAATCGCTCGATCGCTTGGGTTCAATAACGCGTAGCCTGCAGTGCAATCGCTCGGGTTCAGTTAGAGCCCAACGGCTCGCTCGGGTTCAGTTAGAGCCAACGCCTCGCACACACGCGCGTACGTGTACGAGAGAAACGCGCATCGCTCGGCCCCCGACCTCCCACCGTAACCGGGAACTCCCCGAAATTTTCCTCGCCCTCGCTTCTACCATGGTTTTTTCCATCATGGACGGCCCAAAGAATGTCATGCAGCTGCGTCTCCGGCCCGCCCAGGACGAAAAGCCCATTTTCTGTCATGATTTTCTGTCATAGAAGTAGGAGCCCACCACATCTATCATGATACCGGGTTTTGTCACAATTATCGTCATAGAAGTGTCATATGTATGACAGAAAAAAATTCGTTCGGCCCAAAGTGTCATGGATGTGTCTTTTTTTGGAATTGGAGGCCGAAAGAGCAATTTTTGCACACCTGAGTAGCTCGACCTAGCCCACTGCAAGAGGGAGCTGACGAAGTAAACTGGGTGCTGCACCATTTTCTTCTTCTACGCCACTTCACCTACTCGCGCAGGCCCTGTCGCACTGGCGTCAGCCTCTGCCGGGGACTCAGTCTTGCCGGGACCGAGCCCTGCCGGGGAGGGTTCCGGTTTGCCATCCGTTGATTCTGCTGCCATCGCTGCCTCTTTGTTGACCTCTCTCTGCGCCACAAGTGCGACACTAACCACCTGATTCGTTGCCGCTAGGTACAGCAGCAACGGTTCTTGTGGTTTGGGCGCAACCAACACGGGGGTAGAGGAGAGCTACCTCTTTAAATCCTGCAGCGCTGCCTCGGCCTCCGGGGTCCACCCCATTGGGCCCATCTTCTTCAAGATCTTGAAAAAGGGGAGGGCACCCTCCGCGAACTTGGAGATGAATCTGCTCATGGCGGCAATGCAGCCAGTGAGCCGACGCACGTCTTTGATTCGCTTGGGTGCCTCAATTTGCTCGATGGCCTTGATCTTGTCTGGGTTTGCCTCAACCCCTCACTGTGACACAAAGAACCCGAGAAGCTTGCCGGACGGGACACCGAAGACACACTTCTCAGGGTTCAATTGAGGTTGATCTCGCGCAGGTTTGCAAATGTTTCCTCCAGATCTTGCACAAGTGTTTCTTTGTCCTTGGTTTTGACCACTATGTCATTCATATAAGCTTCCATATTTCTATGTAGCTGGGGCTCAAAACCAAGTTGGACTGCTCTTGCAAAGGTTGTGCCAGCACTCCTCAATCCGAAAGGCATCCGTAAAAATCCATACATACCACATGGGGTGATGAATGCTGTCTTCTCCTCGTCTTCTTTCGTCATGAAGATCTGGTGGTACCCTGAGTAGGCGTCGAGGAATGATAACAGTTCACACCCGGCCGTGGAGTCAACAATCTGGTCGATGCGCGGTAACGGGAAGGGATCCTTTGGACAAGCCTTATTGATGTCTGTGTAATCAATACACAGTCTCCACTTCCTATTTGCCTTGCGCACCACTACCGGGTTGGGCAACCATGTTGGATGGAGCACCCCCCTTACCAAGCCTGCCGCATCTAGTTTCTTGATCTTCTACGTGATGAACTCCTGCCTCTCCAGAGCTTGCTTCCTGACCTTCTGCTTGACGGGCCGTGCATGAGGACAGACAACAAGATGGTGCTCGATCACTTCCCTGGGAATGCCGGGGATGTCGGAGGCTTGCCGTGCAAACACATCGACATTCGCCCGCAGGAAAGTGATGAGCTCGCTTTCCTATTTGCCGTCGAGGGTGGAGCTTATGGTAAAAGCTCCCCCCGTGCCGTCCTCCTTGACCGACACCTTCTTGGTCTCTGGTGGTGCAGCTCTGGACTTCTTGCTCTAGCCGGTGGAGCTCTCTGGCACGTCCTCAACAGGAGCGCAACACCCCGAAGAGTTGCGCTTGCCGGATTGGGTGCGAGGGGTCTCGCCGGTCTTTTTTCCTCCCGGGACTCCGTTGGCAGGAGCAGGTGCCTTGGCGGCAGCTACTGCAACTGCTTCCCGGTAGAGTTGGTTGGCGCAAATCAACACGTCTTTCTTGTCGGAATGGACGGTGATGATGTTCATCGGCCCTGTCATCTTCAGCGTGTTGTAGGCGTAGTGAGAAGCCGCCATGAATTGGCTAGTGCCGGGCAGCCGAGGATCCCGTTGTAGGGCAAGGGGATCTCGGCTACATCGAAGACAATCCTCTCCGTCCTGTGGTTCAGCTCACCTCCGAACGTCACGGGCAGTGTGACCTTTCCCTTCGGCTGGCTCCTCCCCTAATTAACCCCTTGGAACGTGCCCGTATCCTCGAGGTCTCCATCAGGGATCTGCAGCCTCTTGATCACAACAGGCGAGATAAAGTTCAGACCGTCCCAGCCGTTAACTAGCATCTTCATCACCTTGAGGTTGCGGATTGTTGGTGAGACCAACAACGGCAAGCACCCGACCGCAGTTGTGCGGTCAGGGTGGTCCTCGGTGTCGAAGATGATAGGTGTGCTGGACCACTTCAGCGGCTTCCGTGCGTCAAACGACGGCTCTACCGCTGCGATCTCACACGCCCACTACTTGAGCTGGTGGTGGGATGTATGCAGCGAGGCGCCACCATCGACGCACATGGCCTCCGTAGCTTTTCTTTGAACTCGTGGTTGCCGAACTCCTCGTCCTCGTCATGATCATCGTCTTGTTGTTCCTTGTCGCGGCCCCGGGCGGGCCTCTCCTGCTGATTATCTTTGCCGCGGCGGCCCCGTGGCGACGTTTCTTGCCGGATCCCTCGGCACCCTCTTGGCCCTTCTCTTTGTCCTGCCGCTCATACTCGGCTTTCTGCTTCTCAGCGAGCAACTCCACTTGCCGACAGTTCTGGAGGTCACGGCCCTTGGTGCGGTGGATCTTGCAATACTGTTTGTCGGAGCCCCTGGCTTGTCGGTAGCCGCCAAGGCCCGGCAAGCGACACACCCGGCAACCTCCTTGCCGAGGTCGCTTGCCTTGGCCTTCTTGGTGGCGTCGGTGTCGTCGGACCCCTCGACGGCAAGCACGGTCTTGCCCTTGCGCTTCCTGTTACGACACCGGCCCTTCTTCGCCGGGGTGGCGGTATCATCCGTAGAGTCGGTTTTCGCGCTGGCGTCTTCGCCGGGGTACTTCCTTCACTCTTCAGCTCGAGCGCACCGATCGGCCAAAACATAAAGTTCGGCCACATCCTTGACCTTGTTCATCGCCAGCTCCTCACACATCTTGCGATTGCGCATGTTCTGATGGAATGCACTGATCACGGCGACAGGATGAAAGTCGGTGATGTTGTACTGCACTCGGCTGAACCTTTGGATGTACTTGTGCAAGTTTTCTCCTTCCTTCTGGGGGATGATATGCAAATCACTTGCCTGGCCATGAGCTTGGTGGCCTCCGGTAAAGGCGCCAATGAACTCATGGCACAGATCCGCCCAAGAAGAAATGGAGTCCACCGGCAAGTGCATCAACCATGACATAACATTGGGCTTGAGTGCCAATGGGAAGTAATTGGAAAGCACCTTATCGCCGCGGGCCCCAGCAGCTTGCATCGCGATGGTGTAGATGATGAGGAACTCCGACGGGTCAGTCTTGCCGTTGTACTTTTCGCCAACGTCGGGCTTGAACGTGCGGTGGGAGGGCCACTGGAACTGCCGCAGCTCACGGGTGAAGGCCGTAAAACCAACCTCGTAGGGTAGGTCGACGTAGTCTCCTGGCGCTAGGTGGTCCACAGTGGGCCCTGCCCGCCTGTCTGACTGGTGGCGCGCGTTACGCCGGCGCTCGATGGTGGTTCGAGCGTCTTCATGAGCTCGCTCTCGAAGAACTTAACGTTGGTCGTGGTGGGTTCGCGGGTCGGACGAGGCTATGGAGATATCATCGCGAGCGTCGTCGCGACGGACCGACGCCCGCGGTGGGCAGTATGGAGGAGGGGAGTGCACCGTGGCCGCATCGCCTCCGGCCCGTCCACCGCTGGCATGCGGTGGCTCGACGGAGCGACGGCCTATGGGCCCCGCCGGCCATAACTCGTCATTGTTAGCGATGCCGACGAGGCTCCGGACGGTGGCCCTCCATTCGTCAAGCTTCTCCGCAGCGGGAGGGAAGTCAAGGAGCAGCTGCGCGCGGGCTAGGGCTTCTGCTGGCGTGGGCGGCGGCGAAAGCTGCATGGACCGCAATGCGCTTTGACTCCTAACCGTGTTAGAAGGAGCCCCATCATGGCCCTGCGGCCGTCCACCACCTCCGCCAGTACCTCGGTGCGCATGCTGGCCCTCCTCATCATGCGAAGGGTGCATGGGACTCTTCCCAGGGCGGCGCCTAGGGTCACCAGCGGGGCGGTGCTGCTCCTCGTGCATGATCTGAGAAGAGCGCGTCGTGGGCGCCGGTGTTGGTGTCTTGGAGGTCGCCGCGCCACCGT
Organism: Aegilops tauschii subsp. strangulata; assembly: GCF_002575655.3. NCBI lineage: Eukaryota > Viridiplantae > Streptophyta > Magnoliopsida > Poales > Poaceae > Aegilops > Aegilops tauschii. Next base: position 468,416,782 of record NC_053036.3, on the reverse strand, counting down.
CTGGTGGCACGACGACGCCCCTGGAGGGCCCCGCGCCGCCTGCGGGGGGCCCGACTCCGTCTCTGGAGCTCGCGATGTGTGGCTCGTCGCCTGGCGTACGAACGATGCCGTTCCCCAGGCCTGGACTGCCAGGGTGGTGTGGATGTTCGCGGGCCGCGCCACAGGTTCTCTCCGTGACTGGCCCACTACTGGTCCGCACTGGTACAGGCAGTTCGGTCCCGGACGAACCGATCGCCGTGGTCTTCTTCTTCTTGGGAGCCATAGCGACGAAGAACTGCGCCACTAACTGCAAAACCGGATGCTCACTACTGCGCCCCCTACCTGGCGCGTCAAAGATGTCGGTGGGAAACGACACCTATGGGATCACCAGGATCCCTTCCGCGGTTGCGGGGCGCTGGGTGGTGAGGAGAGAAGGATTAGCAGTCAGTACAAGCACACGGATCGTTTACCCAGGTTCGGGCCGCAGAGATGTGTAATACCCTAGTCCTGCTTGGATGTGTATATCTCTGTTCTTGAGGTTCTCGAACTAGCTACAAGGGGCGTAACTTGTCCAAGAGTCCGAATCCTTCTCCTGGATGCCCTGGGTCTCCTTTTATAGGCAAAGGGATCGCCACAGTGGCACCAGGAGGTGGCATCGGGGTACTGTGGTTAAGCTTATCGCTAACTATTATGAGACAAGGCGCATTTAATGTGCCCCTGACGTGTCGTCCCCACTTTACCGCCGCTTCGCTCTGCCTTGACACGCGCCTGGGCCAGTGAGGCGGTGGCGCCAGGTAGGTAGGCAAGCAGCTGAGGTGGCGCGGTGGTGGAGCCTTCACGTAGGCAGGTGCTGAGTTGGCAGAGGAGCCTTGCGTCGACACGCAGGTGCCTGCCTGGCTGGTGGGTTGGCAGCTACATGGGATTGGCGGTGAAAAGCTTGGCGGGTGCGGGCCTGACTGTGGCCTCGCAGACGCCCTCGGCAAGGGCCTTTCCAGGGCCCCGGCAAGGGTCTTTCCGTGGCGTTGTGATCGTCCCCGGCAAGGATCTCGCCGGGGGTCTTGTGGGCTTCTTTGGCAAGGATCTCGCCGAGGCTCGCCGTCTTCCACTCTTCTAATTAAGAGTGTTGTTCTTGTCTTCACAAAGATCTGCATGCCACCACAGGAGTGCCTCCTGAGCCTTGGTCCCAACGCGGCTGGCGGTGCTGGAGGGACTGGGCTCAAGGGTGGCGCGCCTTGCTGGCGTCGGGTAAACTGCCCCGGCAAGGCCCTTGCCGTGGCCGTGGAGGCCGCCCCGGCAAGAATCTTGCCGGGGGAAACCACTTCGCCCTCTTTCTCTTTGGTTTTGCTAGTCTTGGCGTTGCCTCGGTTGTCTTGTGCCTTCGGCTTCTCTCCGGCTTCCCTCCTCTGCCCTGCCTGGTGTGGCCGCGGCACGAGGCTCTGACTGCCCGTGCACAAGTAAAGGGGTCAAAAGGAGAGCCCATACTTTTGTACACCGACAGTGGCCGTTGCCGGTTGACCTCCGGCGATGATGACGTGGCACGGTCATTAGGACTAATCCCCACCATTAGCCACCTCACTGCCACTGACTACGGGCCCTATCGCCAGGTCAAACCCCGTCAGCGCGGGTTTTGACCGGGGATAATTGATGGGTCACTGACCAGTGGGCCCCATTGGTGAGGTTTGACCCCAGTCAGCCGCAGTTGACTTGCTGACTTCATGCTTACTCAATGCTGACGCAGTATTTGTTTTCTGCAATTAAAATAAATCATAAATGATTTATAAATTTCAGAAAATGCTCTAAACTTCTAAAATTCATAGAAATTCAACCATAACTCAGAATGAAATAAGTTATATCTGAAAAATGATCAGAAAAATCCAATCTATCCATCTGTACCATTTTCACGCATGTTAGAACAACTTATGACTACTGTTTGGGACAAATAATTGAATGACATTTAAACCTTCACATATGGAGTTTGAATTTGAACCTAGGGTTCAAACCAACCCCATTTAACCTGTTGCTAGTTGCATTAGCTCAAAACACAGCATATTGACATGTCATGATCATGCATCATATTGTTGCATTGCATTAATTGTGTTCTTTCTCTGTTGTCGGTGTTTGTTCCCCCTCGGTAGACGTATGTTCCGGCGATGAGTTCGATGACACCGATGAAGAGCTCTACTATCTTCAGAAGTGCCAGGCAAGCAAAAAACCCCTGTTCATTCCGATACAATCCCACTCTCTCGCTCCTACTCTCTTTTACTTCATTAGGACAACAACGATTCATCTGTTACTTGCTGCGGTAGTTGAACCCCCTTTTCCTCTGGATGACATGTCATTGCCACAGTAAATAGATGAAACCCACTAGCATGAGTAGGAGTTGTTTGAGCCCTGTTGGGCCTACTCATTCATGCTTGTTTGTCATGCCTGCTACTGCTTAGAGTTGAGTCAGGTCCGATTCACCGGGGATGAATTGGAATGGTGATGAACATGTCCTACTGTGTGTGAGCTAAGTGTGTGAACACGATTTGGTAAAGGTAGCGGTGAGAGGACATGTAGGAGTACATGGTGGGTTGTCTCATTGAAGCCGTCCTCAGGAACTGAGTTCTGTGTTTGTGATCCATGATCAACTACTACCACACATTGGAATGCTTAAGTGTCCCTCTCGACTTATTAATCAACTCGACCTCTGTCTAGGAGTTGCAACTAGTTTCTGGTGTTTGTAGGTAGTGCTAGTAGTCTACCAAGTGGCACCCGGTACTGGTGGGCTTGGGACAGACTAGGTGCAGTGGCACGGTGTACCAAGTGGCACCCGGATGGTGGGCTTGGGAACCTTGCTCACATCGTTTGGGGCCGTGAGCGACACCCCGGCCGGATCTCCTTCCGGATGGAACCCGAATAGGCGATAAACCTGGACTAGTGACTTGTGTGGTTAGTCAGGTCATGGCCAACACCCTCGCCACGCTTCTGCTTGAAGGTTGCCGAGATACATGACGTGTACATGGCGGTAAGTGACGAGAGTGTGTGTGAAGAAGTACACCCCTGCAGGGTTAATATGATCTATTCGAATAGCCGCGTCCGTGGTAAAGGACCTCTGGGTTGCCTATACAGTTCATAGACAAGTGGAAGTGGATACTCTAAAATGTGCAAGATAAGCGTGAGTGCTATGGATGGCGTTCTCGTAGGGAGACGGGAGCGAATACATAGTGGTGTATTGATATGGTGAATATGTGGACTCGTGTGCGCCACCTCAAAAGAGTTACTTGCAGTCGTAGTTTAGGATAGCCACTTGGTCAAAGCTGGCTTGCTGCAGTTAAACCCTACAATCCCCTTTGTTGATAATGATGCATATGTAGTTAGTTCTGATGTAAGTCTTGCTGGGAACATTTGTACTCACGTTTTCCTATTTTATGTTTTTGCAGAGAGACTTCAGTCTCGATATTCCACGTGGACTTCGACGTTTAGCTTGTTACCTCAGCTACAATGTTGTGCCCTCGGCAGGATCTGGTAGATAGTCAGGCTTCTCAGCCTTTTTCATTTGTAGATGTCTGTACCCAGACATGTTAAGCTTCCGCATGTGCTTTGACTTGTATGCTCTGAATGCTGGGTCGAGAGACCCCTGTTTGTAATATCTCGCTCCTCGGAGCCTATTGAATAAACACTCTGAGTCGTAGAGTTATGTTGTGATGCCATGTTGTATTTGCACATATCGAGCATATTGTCTGTATGATTGAAATGCTTCATATGTGTGGGATCTTACTATCTACTTGTTTATCCTTGGTAGCCTCTCTTACCGGGAAATGTCTCCTAGTGCTTCCACTGAACCCTCGTAGCTTGCTACTGCTCCGAAACACTTAGGCTGGCCGGCATGTGTCCTTCTTCGTTCCTGTGTCCGTCCCTTCAGGGAAAAGTGACGCGGTGTCTACCGGAGTCCTGTTAGCCTGCTACAGCCCGGATTCTCCGGAGTCCTGCTCGCCCAGTTGCTACAGCCTGGATTCACTCGCTGATGACCGACACGTTCGTTGTTGGGTCATCTATGCATGTCCATGTAAGTTAGTGCCACTTTGGGTTTACGACTAGCCATGTCAGCCGGAGTTCTTTGTCATGTGGATGCTAGCGACACTTTCATATACATGAGCCAAAAGGCGCAAACGGTCCCGGGCCTGGTAAGGCGACACCTGTGGGAATACCGTGCGTGAGGCCGCAAAGTGATATGAGGTGTTAGATGCTAGATCGGTGTGGCATAGGATCGGGGTCCTGACGTTGCTCCTGTGTGCTATCTATACAAATCTCAATTATATTGATCTAAAAAATTATAGAATCAAGATTGGTAAAAAGGAGGTGATTTTGCCGCGCGGATGGCGGGGGAGGTTTCTTATTTTTAGAGGACGTTGTCCTGGCGGTTTGCTAACATGCGGTCCCACGTGTCAGTGCTTTACCAAGCCAATCCGCGTCCCACATGAGGCAGAACAACGGCAGAAGCAACACGTGGTTAACTCGAAGAAGATGAGGGAGAAGCGGATTCAGCAACGAGTGAAATGATGGTTGCTTCTTCCCTCCAACTTCTTTTTTAGCATTATTACTTCGTCCCTCCAACTTAACTGCGGGAAAGATGCAGCTTTGTGATTTCACGCCTCATTGCTCATTACTACGCCGGCGCCATGACTGGGGTGCTTCACCCCGGCTACTCTGCATTGTATTCCGGTATGGCACGTGGACCCGGTAGCTTGATGTCCCACATGTCGGCGAAAGGGACTAGAAGATTTATGAAAGCAAGCGCTCCACTCTTACGATGGAGGAGTACACGACATGAGGGCCCAGTGAACTGTCACTTGTACTGTATAGTACTATAGTTTTGCTGCTTCGCACGATCCATCGATACAAACATGATTAAACAGGAAAGGGCGGGATTTTTCCTGCGCGGTAGATGATACTGGCCATACATTTCAAAGGCAATTTTAATATATGCAAACTGAATAATTAGGCAACTAAAAACACATATGATTTATTGTGTTAGAGTGTAGTAGTAGTGCTGTATTGCATAGTTGTTAGTTGTAACATGCAAGAACGTTTAGAGATGAAGTTCTGGAGGGCCTATAGAGAGAAAAGCGTAATATGGTCACCGAACTTCAGAATAAGCTGATTACGGTCACTATATACGTTTTGCGGTGATTATACGGTCAATTGCTCATGATTCAGCATCGGATTGCACTGTGTTCACCGGCCAAATAGTCTGCATGGCACCATGTTGACTAGTTAAATTGACCATGTTCCTTGTGGGTCCCACCTGTCAGTTCGCATAAGGAAAAGGTCAGATAAACACAAATTTACGCAGGCGTGACAAGACTCCAACCCGTGCGCAGGAATCACCTGGTTGTGTATGTGTCTGTCAGGGCCTGATGTGTGTGCATGCACGTGTAGGTTGAGCAATTGAGCGTGCAGAGTGTGTGTTGGTCGTGTGGTGTACTCGTGTGTGCATGCATGCGTGTGTGGGTGCGTGTGAGTGTTGCGTGCGTGCGTGGCTGCGTGTGTACGTGTGAGTGTTGCGTGCGTGCGTGGGTGCATGTGTTCGTGTGAGTGTTGCGTGCATGCAGTTTGTTTGCATGCGTGCATGTGTGTATAATCACCACACCAGCTCCTGTGTGTTAAAACAGACGGCTAAGCATACCAATACAAGGCAACCTTGTCCGCTGTGCCCGCAGTCATGACTTCGAACCATCGTCCAATATTTTTTTCTCATTAGTTTTCATTCTTACTAGCAAGATGCCCGTTCGTTGCACGTAACATCAAGATGCATTTGTATGACTAGTTTATCTATTGAGAGAAAAGGATGAACGAGGGAAGGCCTTATTTGCAAATGTGGAGAGGTGTGTGGGTACCTTTTTGCAAAATTGCCATAGTTTCTTTCCTATCCGTCAGATATAAATCGCACGGCCTATATTGCAGGATGGCAGGCACACCATCATCACCAACTCTGGTTTTTTATAAGAGTGTACTTTATAAGAGTGTAGATGTAGAGTAGAAACAAGCCGACAGGTGGGCCCGATGGTAGAGAGATAATGTGATGCAACACTAGAGGTGCCACGAGGAGCGTTTAACTGGTAAACTAGTCTTGTGCAAATACAGAGTTGTACGGTGAGCCCGTGACTGTATAATAACCACAAAACGTAAATGGTGACCGTAATGAGTGGATTCTGAAGTCCAATGTACGTATCGTGCTTTCGCTTCAAATACAATGATTGTCATTGTATATATCACGAGAGAAAGATGAAACATGCGTGAATGTGTTGGGGGCTTACTTTTAGAGGACCTGGAGATAGTTTGTGTGCATACGTGAAAGGGGCGTAGAGGGGGGGTATGCGATGGAGAGAGGGATGCTCTTTGTTTCTCTTTATTATGACTAACTTTGTATATAGTATAAAAATATACAAATTCACAGTGCGGAATAAATATCATTGTGGGCACCATGCAATGCAAATTAGCGTTCGTACTCCTCCATATAACTTTGTAATGTTGTATATATGTAGAAATTCTAAAATAATTTGTTGGCCACACTTTATTCAAAAGGAATGTTGTATGCGAAATAAACGTGAAGAGAGGGCTTTTTAGATCAATGGGGTACGTGATGTAACATGTGTGAATGTGTAGTTGATGCATTTGGCAGGGCCTAGAGAGGTATGTGTGTGTATTACGTATTCGAGAGAGGCATGGATAGAGGGGCCAGCGGGGGGGATGGTGGCGTGGGAGAGATAGCACGAGAAATGAGAGTGGTCTAGAGAGAGAGACCAATATGACTTCACGGGGAGATATTCCCTTGAGTGAGTATATGCAAGGGGGTGTGTATATGCAAGGGGGGAGGGGATAGAGGCACTAGGAGAATATTTTTTGTGTGTGTGGTGTTTGTGTTGGTATGTGTGGGTGTGAGAAGATAACGAGACATGGGGGAAGAGGGTGTGTCACCGCGTGAGGCCGGTGGGTCGAGGTGAGGCCCTTCGTTCGGTTCCGTCCTGCGCCACATTGGTCGGCCCGTGACGCATTTAGGGAGACTCATGGATGACTAGTCGCACAAGACAAAGATAGAAAAATTGTGAAGGACTCTGTATCCACTGACAAAGCCGGCTAGGATTTGTAACCCTAGGTTCTCGGACTAAGGTAACCCCTTTATCTCTAATATTACTAGTCATCCAACCTAACTTTAAGGGGCATCCTACAGAATGCTCTGCTAGAATCATACCCGTCGATTAGGAAGAGAGGTGTGAGACAATGCGTGAGAGACAGGCCTAAAGATAATGTGCGTATAGGAGACACGTAGGCATGTCGATGTATATAGAAAGGGAAGATGGGGATTGTGCGTGTGTATGCTTGCGAGAGGAAGAGTGCTTGTGATAAAGGTTAGTGAAAACAGTCGTAAATGGTTACGAGAGGGAGGGAGGGTTATATCGAGAGCATGTGTGCGAGAAAGACACCTCGGGAGAGAGTGTGTGAGCATGTGTGAGAGACCACCAACAGAGAGTGAAACTACACGTAAAAGACTGCTGTACAAATTGATTAAAGATATAAATTGTATCCAAATATTAGGATGGGATCATGATATTTGCAATTCGCGTAAGGAACGGTCATTGATCCACCAGACATCTAGATTCTATCGAATTTGAGCATGTCTATGTTATTATTCGACACAATTGGTCCACATAGTTAGTATTTTGAACTCCAGACAATGCATCGCTTTAGCAATCGAATATAATCGTGAGTATAGTTCATGTTGTGTGTGTGTAAAGCACATTATACATACGAAAGTTACACAATAAACATTATAAATAGCTACCTATGAACTAGCATACAATTGAATTCAACTTAAGGTGGTTTAAAAAAATCGAATTCAACATGAAGTCCATTCAATTATTTGAATTTGATATCATGGCATTTGTAAATCATCCCTAAATTATGGGGGCACTAATCTTTGCTCTGATTTTGTACATAATATCATATGTAGTCGTGTACAAAATAGATTCAAATTTAGCTCCTCCATTCCAAAATAATTGTAGTTATAGGATTTTCAAGTGTCAACATTTCAAAAAGAAGCGGATAATTTAATGAGGTTTTCAAACATACAAGGTCAAATATAACGTTGTCTATTTAGGTCAATCCTCATAGTTCAAGAGTACTCTAAACGTTTCCCTCAAAAAAAGAGTACTCTAAACGTGAATGCTTGTGTTTCAAAATTTTGAACGAAGCGCCAAAAGAGCCTCTACTCACCCGAAACCGCATGAGACCAATGTTTGCTAGTACAAGGAAATTACTTTTCTAATAACCCCGACCCGTGAAACCTACCGGCTCGACGTCCAAAGGTCTAAACCGGGGTAGGTTTGTAGATTCATCTAGTACGCCACACAACCGCCTCCGAAAAACATTCATACACAACGGCCACCTAAGCACACATGCGTGCGGCCGAAATCGCTCCCGCCCACTATTTGGGACACCTGGGATTACCATCCTACCCCCGACCAGCAGTAGGTCCTAAATTTAAGAGGTGGCATAGTTTGTACTTTCCCCAAATTTCAAACAAGTGCGTCCCCTCTTCTATTCAAAAAAGCCAAAAACAAGCGTGTCCCAGACCGAAACATGGTTCTCCCCCTCCCCCCCCCCCCCCGCCCACCCGTCCGATTCCCCATTCATACTCTGTGGGTGCAAAAACTACCTCTCCACCAGCCGCGAAACCCCGGCGTCCTCCGTCCGCCACCCCATCCCACCCATCAATCGCCGCCCTCCTCCATCACACCGGAGCCGATACCCCGACGTAGTCGTCCACCGCAACCTCAACTGCGACGCCCTCCACCGCTAGTAGTTGAAGCCGAGGCCCAGCCGTCCGTACCCGAGCCAGTTCAACCACGCCGTCCTACGCCTCACCGCTGCCGCTCCAACATCGCCACCGTCCACCGCACCGGAGTTGTTCCTGCTACGCCGTCCTTCGCCGCCTCGTATCTACTTCCCCTCCGCTGATATACGGCCACGGCAACAAAGTCAACAATTTGGCCATGGGTTTGTCCAAGGATCCACAGCTCTCCAAAACATCGGTTCCCCCGGGAGAAAAAAGAAGATCGCCGCGACATATGGAGGAGACCACACTGGCAACCAATAAGCGTACTCCTCTTCCCTTATTCGTGCAAATCTTACGTGTCTGCTTGCACGGTATTCATCCCACAGAAGACACTAGTTGACCGCTTCTTCTTGATACTAGATGTTACTAGTAACTCGCGATGCACAAGGTTTCTCCTCATATACTATTTCACCTTAGCTAGAGGTCCGTCGCCCCCCCTGAATTTCAATTTTTGGTCAGTTGATTCCTAATTAACGGAAGCATTCCCCAGCGCAATAGGCGCTAGTACGCCTATTACGCCGGGGAAGCAGCACCTCGGTGTTTATCTTAGGGGCGTATGGGGCCTAGAGCTACTGGCGCCCGACCTGGAGGTCGGCCGGGATTAAAGGGATGGCCTGGGGGCGCTGCCAAGCACGGCGGTGGTGTGAGGTCGAGGGGAGGGCGGGGCGATGGAGGCAGGGGTCTTGACCGGTGGTCGCTGGCGGTTCGAGAAAAATCATCAACAATGATTGGCGGGAGGTAGACGAAGGCCATCTGCCCGTTCCTTATAGATCGGACGGTTCATTAAAAAAATTGACTGACCTATTTATTTTCAGTCGACTGTTATCTTAGATGTGACCACATGTGGTGGTGTGATGGAGGAGTACCTACATTTCCTGTGCTCATATATTACAAAATCATACGGAGTAGAATCTAATTTTGTTTGCCATGCAATGTTGTAGCGCTATCATATGTCTCCTGTCATTTATTTTTCAGCCACCTGCTATCTGCTACTTTTACAGTGCACTAGTTCTGCACACACTTCACCCATACTCTCACTATTGTGTTTTTATGCAAGGGTATTTCATAGTCTGCCTCGAGAGAAGCAGAGAAGAAAAGAGAGAAGTTGCTCCAGCTTTCTACGCGGGTAGGCACGGCACGTTACAGCGCTATAAAGGGTGCAATGTCAGCAGATGGAGACGGTAAACGTAGCTCTAGAGTTGATGACCTCGCTCGCAATGAACCACCATCCCAGGTGCTTGCTTTAACTTCGCGGTGTCATATGTGGTTGCATGTTCCATATGGTGTCTAGCTTGTATTCGAAAGGCCGAAGTCGGTCGTTATTAAGATATGGAAAGATATTTTTTACATGAACCACCATCCCGTGAGCACCAGAAGACAAATAGCTAGTCAGGGCACTGGCCGAGCCAGTGACAAGCCCGGCAAAGACAGGCATCACCTGGAAGCCAACTAAAAAGCCGCGATGGTGGCGAAGCAGCCCACCTCCCAGCAGGCTCTCAGGTCCTAGATGATCATGCTCCCCACTCCAGCCGGATGTCTAGCCTCTATTGCTTCCAATTTGGTTAAATTGCATCTGCTTAGCTTACACATTATACCTTTGAATATGACATGCCTTTCTATTTTTGGTACATACTAGTACATCTGTGTATTAACCATGTTCTTACATCAAACTAATGTTCTTGTGTATCCCTAATCAATCACTTATGATGAGGCAGTCAGGCAAGTGGACTACTCCTCATTTAAAGAATGTAGCATCAGCCTCCCGACATGATTCTCAAGAAATAACAATGCTAGATGAAGATAGTGAACGTAGCTCTGTAGTTGATTACCGCATTTCCCCTACACTAGCATTGCAGGTGCTTGCTCTAACTTGGCAGTGTGATATGTGGTCGCATGTTGCATATGGTGTCTAGATTGTAATTCTTCCAATCTAGTTAAACTGCATGTGCTAGTCTGCTTAGCTTATACATTATACCTGTTAATGTGACATGCCTTCCTGTATTTAGTACATAGTAGATCTGTCTATTAAGCATGTCCTTACATAAAACTATTGTTTTTTTGTATCCCGCATCAATCAGTATGACGAGACACCTTTAGTATATGCAGTGCAATATTAGTTGCATCTTTCATATGATTTATAGCATGCGCTGCTTCTAATTTGTTGAAATTCCATTTATGATGGGACGCTTTTAACTTGGCAGAGTCATATTGGTTGCATCTGTTATGTGGTGTCTAGCTTGCATTGCTTCTTATTTGTTGGAATGGTTTCTGCTTAGTTTACACAAACAGTTGTGAACATGCCATGTCGTCCTGTTTTTCGTACATATTCCATCCTGGTATCATGTGTTTGCCTTACATCAAAGTAGTGATTGTCAGTATCATGCATGAATGAGTTCTGATGAGAGAATTTTATTGCTTTTTCTTGTCAGTTTTACATGACAATTCAAAATCAATAAAGCGGAAGGAAGTTAGCAAGGCAGCGGATAAAGGTGCTCCTTCCAAATGGAGGGCCTCTACAGTTTCTACTCCTCCACCCCCCCCAAGATGATTTCCAAGACAACACATGCATAGACACTCAATGTAGCTGTGTTTATGATGAGCACGTCCCCCCTAGTGCACCATCACCAGTGCTCCCTCTAACTTGGCACTGTTATATGTGGTTGCATGTTATGTGTGATGTCTAGCTTGTATTGCTTCTAATTTTGTTGAATTCCATCTGCTTACTTTACACATTATACTTGAATAAGACACGTGTTCCTGTTTCTAGAACATACAATATTTGTCTATCACACCATGTTCTTACGTCAAATTACTACTGTTGTGTAACCTGCAACAATGACTTATCATAAGACACGTTTGACTTTGGAGTGTGCTATAGGTTACATCTCGCATTCTTTTCTAGCTTGTACTACTAATTTGTTGAAATGGCACTTATGACGAGACAGTTTTAACTTGGTAGAGTGATATTCGTTGCATTTTTCATATGGTGTCTAGCTTTCATTGCTTCTAATTTGTTGAAAAGCCTTCTCCTTAGTTTACACATCATAAGCTGTGAATATGCAATGCTGTGAATATGCAATGGCACTAATGACGAGAGACCCCTAACTTGGTAGTGTGATGTTGTTTGCATCTTGCATATGATTTATTTCTTGTACTCCTTCACATTTGTTTAAACGCCATTTATGATGAGACACTGTTAACTTGGCAGAGTGATATTTGTAGCATATTTCATATGGTATCTACCTTCCATTGCATTGCTTCTAATTTGGTGAAATGTCTTCTGCTTAGTTTACACATCATAGTTCTGGTTATCTCTTCCGTCCAATTTTTCGTACATATTACATCCTCCTATCATGTGGTTGTCTAACATCAAAGTTCAGTTCGTCTGTATCACGCATCAATTTGTTCTGAAGAACTAAATTGTTATTCGTTTTTGTTGTTGGCTTGACTTAACATGGCACAGAGAAAGAGGAAGAAACATAGAATGGCAGGGAATGAGAAGCGGATGAATCCTGCAGATTTTGCTGGTACTGATGGTGCAATAGAAGGTCAAAGTCCAGCGGAAAAATTCTACAAACAGGGTATCCCATGCTACACGAGTTGCAAAAAAAGCCAAACAGAAACAAATAGCTGCCACCAAACAAGCAGAGACAACCCTAGTTCTTGCAACACCTTCCATAGTACTACCAGTTGCACAAGTTACTCATGCGTCAACTGAGCTAGCAGCACGTCCCCAAGCTCCCTTGCCACCTGACACTACTTCCCAAGCACTCTTGACACAAGACAAGTTGGCAAGATCAGATGAACCTTGTGAGCTTCAACAGCAAGAAGGTAGTTGCTGGAGTCAAGTTACAGTTGCATGCTTCTTTATATGTAGTCTCACAGTTTGATGTACACTAACACTTCCCATGTTCGTTGTTGGACTAGTACCTAGGCGCAAGAGGAAACAAACATCAGGGATAATGCTCGATAGGTTAACTAAATCTAGAGGAGGAAGAATGGAGATCCGTTTTGAGGCAGGTTTAAAAAGGCCACGTGATGCTACAAAATCAGCCAAGTTAGTATCAGAGGCAGCGGTTGCCGTTAGGTGTCATGTACGTATCCTCCCAACATGCATTCAGTACAGGAATGACAAAGACGAAACCCAGTTCAACACCTTCCTCAACCATTTATCTGTAAGTATGGTTATGTATGGAAACTAGTAATATCGTCTTGCTCTGTCCCGTACTTCCTACGTTGTTGATAATGAGACTCTCATAATTTTCAACAGATGAGGTTCAAGTTCGATAGCCAAGATGATGCAACCAGACAAGCTTGCACCCATGTTTTCAAGTCTGCTCGGCGACAGTATCGGTATAACTTGAGGAACACTCACTTTGAAGGCAAGGCTAACACTGAACTTTCCCAAACATCTCCAGTGGAAAATATATCAGATGAAGACTGGAGGGGCCTCGTTAAACGCTGATCTGATCCGAAGTATCAGGTACATTATATATATGTGGTCAGATCACATGTTGAAGTCCTATTTACGCATGTGCCACACAAATCTATCTTCTTGTAGGTGAACTGTTCAAAGAACAAGGCCAACCGTACGAAAGTGAAATTCCAACAGACAATAGGATCTCGTAGCTATATTGCACACGGCGAGGCTCTTGTAATTAGTTGTTGTTGCACTCTTGTCGCTGTACCATATTATCAGATCTATGTTGACTTGTTCCAAATGCAGAGGAAAGCCTGCAAGGACCAAAAAGTACCTGAACCAAATGCTGTGGAAATCAACAAGGACTGTCACACCAGCAAGAAGAAGGGCATGACTACACCAGTCAAAGCTGCTGTTGTAAGTCCTTAATCCTCAAGCCTTTTAACTACTACTTACTCTGACTTGTGCCTTGAACTGCATGGTTTGCAGCCAATGTCTATTACTCTTTTCAATTTTATACACAATTGTCTTAGCGTATCATTGCACCTTACAAGGTTTAAAAGAGAGGAGTGATGTTCCTTTGATCTTGACTCGTAATCTAGTTCCGTGCTGGACTTGCCCACACAACGTTACAATTGCCTGTTTGTCTGTTCTCAGTTGTTTTGTGATATGAATGATGTCATACTATGCTTACTGTATTATAAACTTTGTCTCTTTATCCTTAGCCCTCAATACAATGTGAAGAAATAGACAATACATTAGCGATGGTACATGGCCATATGTTTCGAACCTGGTTTTATTATGTACTTTGCAATAAAATACAACTAATATTTTACATGGGTTCACCAGAATAAGTTATGTATATAGACCAAAGCTATTTTGTTTGGTTTTGCTACCTCCTTAATATCTTCTGTTCTGGTACTACTAATGTAAAAACTCAACTTTTCAGTGGGCTATGGAAAAAATGGTGGAACCTCCACCTTCTGAAGGTGGCGAGGCAACTATAACCGCAATGTTAGCTCTTGCTGCAGTGGGTCAGTACCTGTCCACTAACAGTGCCAAAAGCATGTTCCTGCGTAATATTGGGTTGGTTGTTAAGGCAATCTCGTCCAAACTACCTCATGATCAAGATATGCAAGCTCAAAGCAATGTTGTATCTGCGCTCCAAACACAAGTCCATTCCCTAATAGAGACCTTTTGTGAAACAAGGAGAGACATTGTTCGATGTCGTCAAGATATGCATGGTTTTGAAACCAGACTATCAGGCATTTGCTATGTTGTTCAGGAGCCTAGGAGAAATGAAGGCGAGGGTTCTGGTGCTCCATCGGACAATACAGCATGAAAACTTAACAGTCAGGTCAAATGAACTGAGCTTCTAAACTTCTGGTGGTGCATTTATCTGCTAGACTGTTAAGTTTTATGCCAACCTTCCTTTTGTTTTATAGTTGTAATTTGTTTTGGTGCGATACAAAATTTGTTCTTAACGTGCAGCCACCGGCTGAAGAAAACAACAAGCCATTTTTGTATAGTGTAGGGTGTTCCCTATATTTGCACTGGTGGCGATCTTTGATGCCGAGTGGATGTAATCCATGCAATCGCCTTAATAGCCTAGCGTTAGTTTCGGCCATATTTATTTCCTAGTCTTCTTTTTCCCTGATTTGCTAGTGGCCGCAACAACCATGGTCCATATACGGGCCGTAGGATCCATGGGTCTCCTACGGGCCGTCGATAAATGGGTCTACATGGGCCGTAAACGGGCGTAATTGTTATCGGCCCAGCACGGTAACGGGCCGTTAACAGGCCGTAGGACAGCAAAGGCTTAATTCTATCACAGGAATAACGGGTCGTTAATGGGCCAGAATATAGGACGGGCTGGAAATGGCACAACGGGTTAACAGGCCAGAAACGGGCGGACTCTTGCCATGGGCCGAATTTGGCCCATTAGGGGAATAGGCTAGTAACGGGCCGGAAGTAATCGAGGGCCGGAATGGAGCCCAAGAACATATGGGCCGTCAATAGGCCGAAAGCTAACACGGGCTGGAAACAGCCCATGTGAATCACGGGCCGTTAACGGGTACAAAGAAATTTACTGTTCATTATGGGCTAGAGTCACCGTGGGCCTCTAAAGGGCCTAAAGATACGAAGGCCTCATATGGGCCGAAAGACGTCATGGGCCATACATGGGCCGAAAGTGAAATGGGCTAGTGTTATATTCGACGGCCCACATGACGTTGTTGGGCTGATTTCCGTTAGGGCCTAACGGGCCGTGAGTTACCGGGCCGTAAAATGGGCTATTTGCGAAGAGACCGTTAACAGGCTTTTCATGTGCCAGCACGTTAACTTTTAACCAAGTCAAACAGGCCGGCTTTGTAAGCTAAATGGGCCAGTGGTGGGCCGTGGCACGTGTCGACATATCATAGGCGCCTATCTGACCCACGGACGAGCTGACACGTGTTTCGTCCGGCCAATAAGAATTTTACACATGGAAATTTCCCATTGGTCCGGGCTGTTAACGGGTTATCGGATCCAAAACCCGACCCGATAGCTTAACGGCGTTCCATTACGGTGGATGCCACGTGTCTGTCACCCTTGACGAAAGCACTTCTGTGACGCGTGATTTATCATCATGGAAGTGGACACTTTCATGATGATAATTTTGGTAATGTCATGGAACACTTCTACGACAGCACAGGTATGACTATCTTGATTCTGTCATAAAATCGTCATGGATGTACATGCATGACAAAAAACGCGACCTACTGTGACAAACACGTATCATCACGGAAGTGTATTTTTTTGTAGTGTATAGAGGGGGCGATCCACGAGAAGAGAGTGGAGGTATCATCTGCATGAGGTATCCATAGAATTGAAGAGAGGGGTGATGATGTGTGTGTGCGCGCGCGCGCGATCGATAAAGAGTGCCACCGAATTTCTGTGTGCCCACGTCAAAGATATACGGTGGCTGGCCTACTGGAACGTGAGAGGGGACAGGTGCAGTTTGTCTCTGTGGCATTGATACCTACCTACAACGATCGACTATCGGTGTGTGTGGGGGATAGGGGGCGAGACCTAACTATAGAGGTACAATGGCTGGTATATGTGTGGAGGAGGAGAGAGACCTACCCTATGTATTGAGGGAGATCGATCGGCATCCATGCATATGTGTAGGAGAGGAATAAGGTTGGGAGAGAGAAAGAGCTAGAGTGTCGGAGGGGTTGGTGGTGAAGTTGCTTCTAACAAATGGTGGGAGAGGCTTGCTACACAAATGGAGGGCATGCCTACACTATCAATAAGAGATGGGATGCCTGCCTGCCTGTGCACGTGCATCTGAGAGATGGGTCACAAGGCATGCACGAATGATGAGGGGGGACGATATGGCTGTGGTAAGCAGACATAACTTCATAGGAAAATCAATCGCCCTTTGTCGGAGAAAGGAGAGACATAACTTGTGTGGTACGTTGATCGATGGGTGGGGAAAAATAGTTAAAGTCGACCTAGGTATATGTAGGGAGATCGATCGGTATACATGCATGTATGTGTTTGAAGCAAATAATGCTCGGCAAGAAGGATAGATAGAGAGGGATGCAGCTAGGTGGTGGTGCGAGAGGCATACTATATCTAGGGGGAAGGAGTGTGCGAGTATGAGATCGATGAAAAGAGGGGCAGGAGTGAGGCATGGACGGTGAGAAGAGAAGAGGGAAAGCTTGTGTTTGTGGTAGGCAAACCTGGCTAGAGAGGCATATTGATCGATGTGTGTCGTAAAGAAGGAGTTGGGGAGCCTACACACACCATGGGTGAACGACCTAAAGTGAAAAGACGAATTTGCGCGATGGAGCTAGAGAATGCTGAGGGAGGGTGAGAGGGATGCAGGCATATGCATGCACGAGAGAAAGTTAGTGCTAGCTACAAAGATAAGAGGATTGTGTGGGTGTAAAATACGAATAGAGATCATAATTCATTATAAAAAGTGAATTCAGACATTTGAAGAATTTATCATAGTGTTTTAAACCGACGCATGCGGGTATATATATAATGGTGATACACATGGTGTGGTTATGAACATGTTATACTACATATAATATATTTTATATATAAAAACAGAGTTGGTGATGATGGTGTGCCTGCCATCCTGCAATATAAGGCCGTCCGATTTATATCTGACAGATAGGAAGGAAACTATGGCAATTTTGAAAAAGATACCCACACCCCTCTCCACATTTGCAAATAAGGCCCCCTTGATCATCTTGATGTTCCGTGCAACGCATGGGCATCTTGCGAGTACTACGTATAATATATTGAACATTGATTATAATTTGGGAGAATGTGTGGCTTTTGCAGCTCAGGGCTAAATACTTGTCATAATGTAGGGGGCAGGGCACTATACTTTGTGTGATAAACACGGTGTATGTATGGAACATGGTTTAGATTATGAATATCTAGTTAGTACAACAAATGTACTATTATTTGGAATCAACATCAAGTGTATTCAAAAAATTGAATTCGAGTTCATATAGTACACATAATTCTTATCTATCTCTATAGTAATCATGTGTTGTGTTGTTAAGGTAATACACGAATGATGGTTGAAGTTGGCAACAATCATGATTGTAGATTCTTATTCAAATAGAGAAACTAATTCAAATTTAGTTAAAATTGCAGCGGTAGTATAGACATTTGGAATGCACTAAAATGTTGGTATGAGTAGGTTACATGCATTATACAGCCAGCGAAAAAATTTAATTGGACATAACATGGATTCATAGCTTTGAATAGCATCTGTATAGTAAAAGGAGACAAGACACTCTCTTTGTGTGGTGTGAATAGTTTTATTTTTTTCGTTTTTTTCGTCGAGGGAAGTGCGAATTGATTTGGTACGTATAAGTACAATATTACACGTTAGGCTTTGATACGTTTCCAACATATCTACTTTTCCAAACACTTTTGCCCTTGTTTTGGACTCTAACTTGCATGATTTGAATGGAACTAACCCGGACTGACACTGTTTTCAGCAGAACTGCCATGGTGTTATTTTTGTGTAGAAATAAAAGTTCTCGGAATGACCTGAAAATCCACAGAGACTTGTTTTGGAATTAATGAAAGATATTGGCGAAAGAATCAGCATCAGGGGGCCCACACCCTGTCCACGAGGGTGTAGGGCACACTCCCCCCTGGGGCGCGCCCCCTGCCTCGTGGGCCCCCTGGGACTCCACCGACCTCAACCCCAACTCCATATATTCACTTTCGGGGAGAAAAAAAACAGAGAGAAGGATTCATCATGTTTTACGATACGGAGCCCCGCCAAGCCCTAATCTTCCTCGGGAGGGCTGATCTGGAGTCTGTTCGGGGCTCCGGAGAGGGCTGATCCTATCTTGCAAGTCAATAGTCACCTACTATGTGTTATGATCCGGCAACCCCGAAGTGACAATAATCGGGACCACTCCCGGTCATGACCGTAGTTTGAGGAGTTCATGTATTCACTAAGTGTTAATGCTTTGGTCCGGTACTCTATTAAAAGGAGGCCTTAATATCCCTTAGTTTCAAATAGGACCCCGCTGCCACGGGAGGGTAGGAAAAAAGATGTCATGCAAGTTCTTTTCCATAAGCACGTATGACTATATTCCGAATAAATGCCTACATTACATTGATGAACTGGAGTTAGTTCTGTGTCACCCTATGTTATAACTGTTGCATGAGGAATCGCATCCGACATAATTATCCATCATTGATCCATTGCCTACGAGCTTTTCACATATTGATCTTTGCTTAGTTACTTTACTGTTGCCACTATTACGATTGCTACAAAAACTGCTACCGTTAATTTTGCCACCGTTACCGTTACTTCCATACTACTTTGGTACTAAATACTTTGCTGCAGATATTAAGTCTTTCAGGTGTGGTTGAATTGACAACTCAACTGCTAATACTTGAAAATATTCTTTGTCTCCCCTTGTGTCAAATCAATAAATTTAGGATTGCTACTCTACCCTCGAAAACTGTTGCGATCCCCTATACTTGTGGGTTATCAAGACTATTTTCTGGCACCGTTGCCGGGGAGCGTAACTCTATTCTTTTAGTCACTTGGGATTTATACCTGTTGATCACTATGAGGAACTTGAAAGATGAAAGAACCAAGATTTTTCCCTCAACTACGAGGGGAGGTAAGGAACTGCCATCTAGCTCTGCACTTGATTCACCTTCTGTTATGAGTAAATTTGCGACACCTACACCTGTTATTGATTCTAATATGTCACATGTTATTGATGATGCCACTTCTACTATGCATGATGCTTATGATGAAACTACTTCTATGCTTGATAATAATGTGCCATTAGGTGAATTTCTTGATGAACAACTTGCTAGGGTTAGAGAGAATGAAATTATTGAAACAGATAATATTGATGAAAGTGATGATGAAGATTCTCCCCCTAGATATGAATTGCCTGATGTGCCTGAGGGTTATGTTATGGATGAAGAAACTGCTAGAGACCTTTTTGCTTGCAAAGATAGATATGATCTTAAGAAACTGTTAGCTAAGCTGAAAGAAAAGTCTTTGAATGCTATAATGAAATATGACCCTGCTTTTGCTACTTCACCTATCTGTATTTCTGATACGGATTATGATTTCTCTGTCGATCCTGATTAATTACTTTGGTTGAATCTGATCCTTTTTATGGCTATGAATCTGAAACTGTTGTGGCACATCTTACTAAATTGAATGATATAGCCACCCTATTCACTCATGAGGAAAAATTTGTTACTACTATATCTTTAAGTTATTTCCTTTCTCATTAAACGGTGATGCTAAAACATGGTTTAGTTCTCTTACTCCTAGTTGTGTGCGTAGTCCCCAGGATATGATTTATTACTTCTCTGCTAAATATTTCCCCGCTCATAAGAAACAAGCTGCCTTAAGGGAAATATATAATTTTGTGCAAATTGAAGAAGAGAGTCTCCCACAAGCTTGGGGGAGGCTTCTCCAATAACTTAATGCTTTGCCTGATCATCCTCTTAAGAAAAATGAAATACTTGATATCTTTTATAATGGACTAACCGATGCTTCCAGAGACCACCTGGATAGTTGTGCTGGTTGTGTTTTCAGGGAAAGAACTGTTGAGCAAGCTGAATTGCTATTGAATAATATATTGAGTAATGATAATGATTGGACACTTCCTGAACCAACTCCTAAGCCAACTCCGAAGAAAAGGGGTATTCTATTTCTCAGCCCTGAAGATTTGCAAGAGGCAAAGAAATCTATGAAATAAAAGGGTATTAAAGCTGAAGATGTTAAGAATTTACCACCTATTGAAGAAATACATGGTCTTAATAACCCGACAAAGGTAGTAAAGGTAAACTCTCTATATAGATTTGATGAAGGTGATATTCCTCGTAATAAGTCTGCTAGCCAATGTTTGGATGAGTTTGATAATTTTACTGTTAAACAAGAAAACTTCAATGCTTATGTTGGTAGACAATTCAAACGTAATGCTTATATGGTTGAACACTTGACAGATTATATGTCTAGAGTTAAAGGTGACCTTAACCTTACACTACTAGGAAAAAGGCTACTAGCAGCGCGGGTACCCGTGCTACTAGTATCGCGCTACAGCTAATAGTTAGTAGTAGCGCGGGTAAACCCACGCTACTACTAACATTTTAGTAGTAGCGCAGGTGCAAACCCACGCTACTAGTAATGAAATAGTAGTAGCGCGGCAGATTTTCCCCACGCTACTACTAAAAAGTTAGTAATTAGCCAGGTTTCAAACCCACGCTACTACTAACGAAGTAGTAGTAGCGCGTTTGGTTTTTCCCACGCTACTACTAACTAATTAGGAATTAAAAAAAATAAAAGCCTCCAATTCCATTCTATGCATACAATTCCAACAACTAAAACAAACACATATTTGCAATAAACCAGCAGCATTACACATCATTACTAATCCAAGATTTGTAATAAACCAGCGGCATTAGAGCACATCCTACAAGAGCATACAGAATTGTCATGGTTTTCAGGCCTTCAATTAAAACACCTACACTTCTTGCCAAGTCATTTACTCCCAGCTAGTGCAAACACAGTTACAAGCAAACCAAAATGCATAAAAACACCAAACACTGGCATCTCTCCAAATGATCCGCTCCCTCTGCATCCTTGCAAGCATCTTCACGATAAGCATGCCTGACAAAGAGGTTCCAAAAACTTACTGGCGGAGACCTGCGACGAAGTGAGCCGCATCAGTATTTCCACGTGTCCCAAAAAACAAGTCAAGAAAAATAACGGGGGAGAAAGAGCAACTGCAAAACTAACATGATAAATGCATAATCATTTTACATGGATTACATATAATTGGTTCCATATAATAAGACAGAATATATATTTGGTTTCTTTATATCTAAGCATAAACAGATATGCACAGTTATCATGGCTTGATGCCTCAAAGAACTGCTGCATTGTCACATATATATAACAATGCAAACAATAAATATAAGCATAAACACGTAAATTTGGACTACAGCAAATCAGGTGCACAAACTCATCTGAAAGTGGCCTGGGATGCGGCGCCCTTGCTCTGAAACCAAATCAACAGAGAGCAGAGCACGTCAAAAGATTTTTTTTCATTCATATAGGCATGCTATGGTACAAATTGACGCCAATATAGATACAAATAGACACAGTGTTGATTAAGATGGATTATCAGAAGATATTTTCGTGTAACTTAAATGGTTCAGAAAAATATAGGGAGATTTCATATGCAGTAAGTGGATGAAGCACATATCTAGAGACATTTTTTGAATTAACTGGTAGAATAAAAATCAGGTGCATTGGTACAGCAGCATAGGACTAATGGATGGCTTGAGGGTCAAAATAGCCAAGATATTTATGAGCAAGCGAGAAAGTGGCATGTCCAAATTAACTACTGGACAAAGAATGCATTTATGTGTATTCAAAATTGAGTTTGAAGCTAGTCTTCTAGCATATAACAACTTCTCACTGAAGAAGATAATGCAAAAGCATAGTAAGATCCAAAGATAGTTGGCATGGAGTTGGCCATTCACATTCAAGTAACCAGTTCCATCGTGGGCTTGAGGGTTGGAACCGTACATCATTAGGTACTGCTGATGTGTTACTGTTAGCTGATACAGCAGAGATCCTTGTCGGTGTCAAAACCAGCGGATCTCGGGTAGGGGGTCCCGAACTGTGCGTCTAAGGCTAATGGTAACAGGAGGCGGGGGACACAATATTTACCCAGGTTCGGGCCCTCTCGATGGAGGTAATACCCTACTTCTTGCTTGATTGATGTTGATGATATGAGTATTACAAGAGTTGATCTACCACGAGATCGTAGAGGCTAAACCCTAGAAGCTAGCCTATGATTATGATTGTTCTCGTCCTACGGACTAAACCATCGGGTTTATATAGACACCGGAGGGGGCTAGGGTTACACAGAGTCGGTTACAAAGAAGGAGATCTACATATCCGAATTTCCAAGCTTGCCTTCCACGCCAAGGAGAGTCCCATCCAGACACGGGACGAAGTCTTCAATCTTGTATCTTCATAGTCCAACAGTCCGGCCAAAGTATATAGTCCGGCTGTCCGAGGACCCCCTAATCCACGACTCCCTCACTAGCCCCCGAACCAGGCTTCAATGACGATGAGTCCGGCGCGCAGATTGTCTTTGGGATTGCAAGGCGGGTTCTTCTCCAAGTCCAGAGTACCTGTTGTAACGAGTAGTGTCCGGCTTCCCATTAATGTTGCACTCCTCGGCTTCTGTACCTTAATAATGGCAATCTCCACGTGTCGAGCGAATGCGAGAAGTCGGGGCATTTTTACATCTGCCACACTGACCATGTTAGTAAATCGTCTATTAAAGAGACGGGGATCCTCAGATCCAAATCACACCATCTTCCCCAAGCGAGGAATCACCAGAGCGCGCCTGAAAAACCATTCCATCATGGCCGGCCAGCGCAGTTCCTCATCTCGCTCCCGTAGCGTTAGGCCAGGCGATTGCGTGAAGTGTACCATATCTCACGGCCGATTGGTGGAGTTGCAGACCCAAGGGTTTCTCCCGCTCGCATACATGGTCCCCGTCCGAGCCGGACTAGCCACCTACAATGGCGGGGAGCAAGCGGAGAGTTTTACCAACCCATCCTGGGGGGAGCGTCTATGCCTTGTCCCTTACTTGCTGAGGGGCCTCGGATTTCCAATCCATCCGTTCCTCCGCGGTCTCCTGGAGTACTACGGCCTCCAGCTGCATAACTTCACTCCTGCCTCCCTATTACACATCGCGGGTTACGTCGCCCTTTGCGAGCTTTTCCTGGGCTGCGAAGCTCATTTCGAGCTATGGAAGAGGCTATTCTGCCTCATCCCCCGCACTCAGGAGGGTTCGATATATCAAGTGGACGGAGCCGAAACATGGCGCATCGCCGGAACTGGATACCTGTCCGGTACTCCGAAGAAGACATCCGAAGACTGGCCTTCGGAGTGGTTTTATATGGAGGACGTCCCCCTTCCGAACCCTATTCGCATGGGCCCTCCTGAGTTTGCTAATGCCCTGTTGAAGAAACGCCAAGCTGGCGCCCTCGGAGCCCCCAGGCGGAAGATAACAGAGAAGTCCTTTACCTGATGGGCAGGACAAGAATGCTAGCCCAATCAGGACTGACAATAATCGAGGTTATGTAAATATGTATAATGCGGGGAGTGCAGTCACTCCAGTATCGGGGGAAACCCATGTGGCACTTCAATGGAGAAGATGATGCCACCCGCTGCGGTCATAAAGGTCCAGACTCCGCCACCGCTCTGGCGAAAATACTGTCCGACTTGTATAAAGGAGAAGAAGGGGAGTTTACCCATATTAAGCCACGGGATGGATTTTCCATGTACAACCCCCCAAGCTGGTGGAGCCGCTATCTTTTACTCAACTCCATTCATTCCCGCATTCTTCATCACAAATATTTATCTTGCTAATTCCTAGCAGGAACTACGAAAAGCTGTGAGGGAGGTCCACAGCCCGCCTCCACAGCCAGAGAACCCAGACCAGGCCCTCGACCCCGGACTCGAAGAAGATCCGGACATATTCGTGGAGCTCGTCGACAGGACGTTTTATCAGTTAAGCCGTGACGGTGCCTTGGTGGCCATCATAGCTAATTATCCCGGCCTACTCCCTGCATCGCATATAAGTAAAACCGGAGTCCTAACTTCCGAGAAGGATCCCTTCTGTGCACTTTACCCACCGCATATGCATTGTGTTTCACAGGGTAGGCCATCAGGGCACCGCGCCTAACCCGCAGTGACTCGCCAACAAGGGGCACCGAAGCTGGGTAGGCTTAAAAGGAAGGCAGTCTGGACCGAGATGCCGTCGCAAAGGTATGATTTAAAATCTGCTCCGTAATTGTCGTCTTTAAAATATAACAATGTCCCTTGTCCCCTGGTAGAAAGAGTACTCACTGGACTATGACCGGAGATCCTACCAGCCTCTCCTCCACCAGCCGGACTCAAGAACCAGACTCGAGGGCGGAGGCCAACAAGGGGACAGCGCCGGACAGTCCTCGTACAGAGGATGCGGATATAATATCTGCTACAAATTCCAAAGTGGAGAGCACCATGAATCACAGGCGTCGTCGGGCCGTACTCCGCGACCCCAATTTCTCCGAAGAGGCGTTTAATGCTTTCAACTCAGGAGACGCGTACATCCAGGCTGCTCGAGGTGGGCTTGCTAGAGCCACAGACCAGTATTTAAAGGATATACAGGTAAGAAAAATCTGGTAATTATGTATACCAGTAGCCCCTGAGATTTGAAACAGTTGGCACAACTGATTTAAGGATCATTGTATGCCCAGGTTCTTACAGAGAAGACTACCCATTTGTCCCAGGAGCTGGAGGAGTGCAAAGCCCAGCTAAGGGCCGCAGTTGCCGAAATGGAGGAATCCAAGAAGGCCTCTTGTGGTAATACTTGTCTTGATCAACAAGAATGTAATAACGTATACCAGTAGGTGTTCGGCATGCTTGCGATTCTAACAATAGATTCTGCAGGCAATCCCGGAGTGAATTCGGAGATAGTACCGGGGGATGAGCAACTTGTTCGACGACAGCTAGAGGCTAGCGAGCGCATGCTTACATGGGTTATTCGAGAGAAAAATGATCTCCAGGATGCCCATACCCGGCTGGGCATTGAACTAAAAGATGTTCGGGCCCAGCTTGCTTACTCCGTGAAGGAGAATAAGAGGCTTCGACGCGGCATTTTTAGTAAGTGCTCGAATGAACCTTTATATATTTTGGCGAAGAAGCGGGCTAACAGAGTTATGTATGTAGGTATGCTGACACGTCGCCTTGAGGAGGAGATGCCCGGATCCGCAGGCGATCTTCTACAAGAGCTTTCACAATTGCACGAACAAGTTCGGCAAGTGATGCAGGGTATTGCCCAAGCCTTGTGGCCATCCGCCTCCCTGCCAGGAGGCATGGGAGAGCTTGTAGATATGCACAAGGGAGCGCGGTGGCGCTTCCGGTTATGGAAGATATCGGCCTGCCGACAAGGTGCGAGGGAAGCCTGGGCTATGGTGAAGACACGATACACCAAGGCTGATACGAATCACATGGCACAGGTCGGACCTATAGGGTCAGATGGGAAAGAAATTCCCGTAAGTCTGGTATATGACCAGGTAGGATTAGCCGCCAAGTATTCCAAACAGGGTTGTAGGCTAGACAGCCTATTGGATGGCATAGAAGAAGAATTTAGCAAGTCTAAATGACTGTGTACTTCGATGGACACATTTTGTCCCTAGACGGATTGTAAATCATTTTTCATGGCGGACCTTTTCGCTTCAACCTCCGGACCCGACAGTCCGAAGTGTATCCGAATACCCGCTCGGTTATGTAAACCGGGGTACGCGTGGAAACCAGGCGTAGGGGTCATAAGTGCTTGAACAGACAAGTACCCAACTAGTTATATTATATTACATGGATAGTAAGAAACATCTTCCAGGGAGAATAGTTCCGTTAAGGGTTCCATTCCCTGGGTGTGCATGCGTGAATATGCATGTCCGAATTGCGAACAGAGACGCAGGACATAAAACATCTGGGGGCTTATGTTGTAATAGGTAAGAAAACATCTTTTGTTCACCGACCGAATATTCCCTTAAGATCGCTAGCTTTCGGCTTCACCCAGTCTGAGGTACACATCCGGCTGACCCGGCAGTAACAATCGCAGAGGTGCTCCCCTTATGCCCTAGCCGAATTAACGGGAACGTAGGGCATAAATACAAGAGCCAGGCAACCCAGCTTGGCCAAAACATAAGTCATATCGATGCATATAATGGCGAAGAAAAGGTACATATGGAAAAAATGACACATACGTAGTGGGCATGAAGCCCGGAAGATAATTATATTAAGCTTCTGGATGACAAGCCCCCAGGTATATTGAGCGCGCATAGCGTGGCAAGAGTGTGCGGTCGAGGCGCACTTAAAGCCTGTAAGGTAGTAAAAAAACAGCGAAGAAATAGAGAAAGAAAGAGAATATAACTTAAAAAAGGAAGGCGGTGGGAAGGAAACGAACACGGAGTTCAGCACTAGGCGTAGAATCTTCGGAGTCTGGCCGCGTTCCATGGGTTCGGCTCGAGTCGATTATCTGATGCATCACGCAGACGGTACGCTCCTCCGGTGAGAACTTTATCAATGATGAAGGGACGCTCCCACTTGGGCTTGAGCTTGTCCTTTTTCTTCTCCGGTAAGCGTAGAACGAGTTCGCCAACGTTATAAGTTTTGGCCCGTACTTCCCTGCTTTGATACCTTCGAGCCTGTTGCTGATAGAATGCGGAACGGGCTTTTGCGACGTCGCGTTCCTCCTCCAGGGCATCTAAACTGTCCGGCCGATCTAGCTCGGCCTCTCTCTCTTCGTACATGCGCACTCGAGGTGAGTCATGAATGATGTCGCAGGGAAATACCGCCTCTGCGCCGTACACCATAAAAAATGGTGTGTATCCGGTAGTGCGGTTCGGCGTGGTCCGCAACCCCCATAGTACGGAGTCGAGCTCCTCGACCGAGTGCGTATCTCATTCCTTCAAGGATCGCACTAGTCTAGGTTTGATGCCGCTCATAATAAGACCATGTGCTCGTTCGACTTGACCATTTGTTTGGGGGTGATAGACGGAGGTATAATTGAGCTTAATGCCCATGTTGCCGCACCAAATTTTCACCTCATCGGCCGTGAAGTTGGAGCCGTTATCGGTGATGATGCTGTGGGGGACACCGTAACGGTGTACGGCCCCGGATATGAAGTCTATCACTGGTCCGGATTCGGCCATTTTAACTGGTTTGGCTTCTATCCATTTGGTGAATTTATCCACCATGACCAACAAGTATTTTTTCTTATGGCTTCCTCCTTTAAGGGGTCCGACCATATCAAGCCCCCAGACCGCAAAGGGCCAAGTTATGGGGATTGTTTGGAGAGCGGTAGGTGGCATATGGCTTTGATTTGCAAAAAGCTGGCAACCAACGCAACGTTGGATGAGGTCCTGTGCGTCTGCTCTGGCTGTCGGCCAGTAGAAACCTGTACGGAAGGCCTTTCTTACAAGGGCCCGAGCTGCGGCATGGTGGCCGCTGAGTCCAGCGTGAATTTCGGCCAAGAGCTGCCGCCCTTCCTCTTCGGAGATGCACCTTTGGAGCACTCCAGTCGCGCGTTTCTTATAAAGCTCTCCCTCGTGAACCTTGTAGGTTTTGGAGCGCCGCACAATGCAGCATGCCTCATTTTGGTCCTCGGGGAGTTCTTGCCTATTTAAGTAGGCTAAGAAGGGTTCTGTCCACGGGGCAATGACAGCCATGATCACGTGGGCGGAAGGTGTCACTACTAGAAAAAAGCTTACTAGTGGCGCACCAGTTTTGCCTACTAATGGCGCACTACTGGTGCGCCACTAGCATCATGCCACTAGTAATTTTTACTAATGGCGCACCGCTGGTGCGCCATTAGTATCTGGTACTCTAATGGCGCACCGAGCAGTGCGCCATTAGTATAGGCCACGGTGCGCCATTAGTATGCCTCCCAGGGGGCCATATATACCCATGTGCTTTGCCATACTAATGGCGCACTGCAGTGTGATGCGCCATTAGTATCCTTCGGCATACTAATGGCGCACTGCTGGGTGATGCGCCATTAGTACCCTCTGGCATACTAATGGCGCACTGCTCTGGGATGCGCCATTAGTATCCTTTGGCATACTAATGGCGCACGTTGGCATGATGCGCCATTAGTATGTATATTAGGGATTATTATTTTTTTCTTTTCTGATTTTTGCACAGATTACAAAATATATTATTGGACAGAAAATAAGCAGCAGGACACAGCAACAGCAGATTCATCGAATACAATAGAAGATTAGTCTCCGAATACAATTCATCATATTAGTCTCCGAATTCAAAAGACCGAACGAAGATAGAACATTACAAGTCTCGAGACCACGAGTAGCGAGTTTGTCTTCACATTACAAGTCGATATCGATCATCTAAACTACCATCACATAGAAGAGAGATGCGGTCATCACGATGAGCATCATCGCGATGAAACTGGTCTTCATCCGGTTCCTCCAACGCTCCCTCATCTCTCCCGCTAGATAGCGCGCGTATCTAGATTCCGCCTCCGCCCTAGTGGTGTACCCTTTGTAACTGTTACCACTGAAACGGTGAACCTGTCTTCGGCACTCCTCCCAGTCGTCGTAGACTCCGGGAACCTTACCCTTGTACACGACATACGACGGCATCTCTGTGCACAAGCCAAACAACAGACAATACATAAGCAATATATAAGTATGCAACAAAAGGATCGGAAGAGAAAAGCAAGACATCCATAGCACGATTGATGGTCCTACTAACAAATAGCATTGATTACATCTAAGTTGAACGAGTGTCCAAACCAAAGAGACATACAAGTTCAGTACAGTTTAATTACAACATGAGCTAATGAATGTTTCAGAACTACACAGAGCATCACAACTTTCGACTCGACTCATGGGACCGGAGCGTGGATGAAGCCGTCGTCTGTCGTGATGGTCATGAAGTCGCGGGCGTTGTCAGCCTGCATTTGTAGCGTTGTGTCTATCTCGCTGTTGGACGGTTGAAATTTGAGGTAGAACTGCCCCGAGGTACGAAGGACATCTTGATGGATGATTTCTGCAAACTCCGACTGGATGCGAAAGAATTCTTGTCGGATGTCCGCGTCCTGGATTGCCGCCAAGCTTGCGGCCCAATCTTTGAGATTATTTGGTAGCAGAAGGTGATTATGGTCCCGCACGATCGCCCGCATGTGATGGAGGGCATAGTAGGCATCCTTCTGACCGCCAGGCGGCTGCTTGACGTAGGGGAACGTCGTATTATGGGTGAACATGTGCCTGCCGTACCTACGAACTGGCCTCTTAAAGGTGCCTCCAGATGCGGCATAGCCGGGGAGAGCATCATCAAGAACTTTCTTGATATTTGTGTAGTCTATCTTGGAGTCACGGTCCGGGTCGAGATACGTGGCCATGGAATATTTCGGGCTTAAGAGGATGACTGTGCAATGTGTGTTACTACGCAGAACACGGAATGTTAGAAAAAAAGAATGATCGAAATCTAAGAAATCGTATGTTACGGGGCGGTTAGGAGATGACTTACTCGGGAAAGTAAGGCACGAGGAAGTTATCCTTATCTGGGTTTGCCAGAATGACGCCTTCGAGGTGTGAACTCGCGACTTGCCGGTCCCCAGCGCTGCCCAAGATCTTGGCACGCATGTAGAAGGGGTCGACTATCACAATGTCCGGGGTCTTGTCTCTAATGATCCGCATCTCCATACTCAGCGAAAACAGCCGAACGAAGTTGTAGTGCAGCGGATGAAGGTTAAGCATAGCAAAGATGTCATCAAATCGCAGGACGATCGTACCCCCGACGGCGCTATCCACAAAGCCCTTGCCCTCTGGCACCTTGGCCACGAAAACCGGGTATGCCACATCATTCTCTCTGAGACGCCGCTTCTCCAAAGAAAGAACACTATCATGCAGACTCCGCATAGCACCGGTTGCAGCATCGAGCATATTTGTCGGTAGCATCAGCCTACCCGCCACATGCACCCTCCTCGAGATATCCTTAGGTGAAGGTGGTCCGTCCTGAGCACGGATCGTACTCGGTGCCGGTTGGCTCGCACTGGCGCCCTTGTTAGTCTTTCGTTTCCATCCCTTCTTCTTGATCTGCTGTAATGGGATCGAGTTCTGCTCACAAACCGCCTTCTTGAGCGTGTTGGGGCTGATAATATTTGGCACCTCAGCTATCTGAGGCTCGGTGAAGGCGGCAGCTGGAGGCGTCTCCTGAGAACTGAATGCCAGACGACGCCTGTTGCAGTTGGGTTTCTCCGCCGTACCAGCTAGATCGCGGTCGTCTTTTTGAGGGTTGGGTTCTTGAGAAGGAGGCCCGCAGAACTCGTCACCGTACCCATGCTCGGCAAAGTACTTATCGACGTTGGTAAATGTACCGTCGTCGTTGTCGTCGTCGTCCGGATCCTGTGCCATATGCATGTTCGGATCCTGTGCCATAGGGATGTCCGACAGGTCCGGTAGCGTTGCGGCGTTCTTGCCATGGCTTGGCGCTGGCACGACTGGCGGTCTTGTCTGTGGGGTGGTGTCCCCCGCCCCCAAACGAATCTGGCTCTTCGGCCAAAGCAGGGGCCAGCTTACACAGGCGCTGAGGGTCATCACATCATCTTCGTCGGCCCCAGCGGGTCGAATCGGAGGTAACAACTCGTCACAGCCTGGCAGTACCCGAACCAGTTCAACCCTATAGAAGGTGGGTGGCATCGGATTACCGTGGAACACGCGGTTGCCCGGTTGAACGATTCTGCCCTTGGCGACATCGACCAACTCGCCACCCACGAAGTGCAGGAGAGTGCAAGGAACATCGGTGGCGCCCTGCGAAAACATGTAGGGCGTCAGGGATCCCCAGTCAAAGGCAAGGAGATGAAGTCATCGGCCGAGAGGCTTAGTTACCGTGATGCCGTCGAGCTCGGCTAATGTCGAGGCATCGCCAACGGCGGGCGTGCGCGTGCAACTGACGGAGGGGCCGCTTGCTGGCGAGGTGCCGGCCGGCGTACACCTAGGTGCATTAAGCTCCAATGCCCGTGCCGGCGCCGGAGACACGAATACCGCCTCCGCCGGAGACACCAATGGCGCCGCCTGCACGTTGTGCGAGTTGCTGGCCGTGAAGCTGGGAACCGGGGGAGGCCCCTGTTGGCCGCCCGCAATCCACGTCGTCAGCCCGTGAATCAAGGTAGGCACAATGGCGGTGAGCGTCGTTCCCAGTTGTTGTTGCACTTGCTCTTGGACAATCTCCGGAATCTGCGCCACTTGTGCCTTGAGTTCTTGAACCTCGCGCGACTGGCTTTCCGAGCTGGTCTTTTTCTCCTTTCGCCCACCAGCTGTGTAGTATGACGACCATTTTGTGGACAAGCCTTTGCCAGCCACACGACCAGCTGACGACGGCTTACTGAGCTTATCCTTGTTTTTCATTACGTTCAACGCCCTATTTAAAGGGGTGTCAAAAGGGGAGCTCTTAGATGACCCCGCGCTACTGCTTTCAGCCTCCTGCGGAAGGAATGTGAACCATTTAGAAATTTGGCTTCATTAACTAGAATGCAACCATATATGTAGCTAATTACGCGCGGGTGTATTCCTTACCAGAACTTTCTCAAGCGCCTTGGTCTTCGGATCCGTGGTAAGCTCCTTTATTACCGGGTCCTCCTTGTACCGGGCCCTGACAAAGTTCCTGGTCTGCTTGTCAGGGAATTTCTCGAAGCGGGGCGGTAGGCCTTGCTCGGCACGCTCCGTGTCCTCCTTGTCCCATATAGGCTCCGCCACTCTATAACCGCCGGGACCGAGTTGGTGGACCCCCAAGTTCAACTGCCGCATTTCTTTCCCCCACTGACTTGATTCGGAGGTTGCGCTGCTCTCGCACTTGATCTTGAACTCCTTGTAGTCATCTTCGCTCATCAAAGGATATTTCGCCTTGATCTTCTCATAACTATCACCTTTTTCAATCATTGCCTTCACCGTGCTTCTCCATGTAGACAGGGCCGTGCTCATCCTCGTGAGGGTGGCACTGTTCACTTTATTCCCTGAGAGGCGTGTGTTTGCAAACTCATTGGGGAACTTGTATCGTTCGTGCAGCTTCGTGAAGAGGAGGCAGCGCAAATTCCCTCGGTCCTTATGCCTTAGGTTCTCGGTGTTGATCGAGACGGTGCTCCGGAGAATGCACCCGAGCTGAACCGAGTACCCCTTGACTACATGTTTGGGCGCCGTTGGATGCCCGTCGGAGTTCACTTCAGTAAATTCCTCCTTGACGGTGCCGAGCATGTTCGGGCGCCGGTCCTTCCGTTGCCTCTTCGGTTGGCTGCCATCTGTGCGTGCGCCGCCATCATCAGTGGTGGCATCCTCGGCGGCACCATCAGTGGTGTCATCCCCGACCCCACTAGGGGTTGTGTAGTCAGGATCGGTGTCTTCCGCGGCATCGTCCCGATAGCGGTGAGGTTCTTCCTCCATCTCCTGGGACAGCTCCCAGAATTGCTTGCCGCCCGAACCGCCGGCCTCATCGTTGTGGGCCATGTTTCGCTCTAAATAGGAAAAAAGTTTGGTCAAAAAGTTGGTTATTGTCAAGGAACAAGATCATGGTCTCATCATTTAGGGTTTGTCGACACCGAGGCATCCTAAAAGCTAATCTTTTATCATTTAGGGTTTGTCGACGCCGAGGCACCCTAAAAGCCTAAGCGTACATCATTTAGGTTCTCATCGACACCGAGGCACCCTATAGAAGCCAAGGTTTCATCATTTAGGGTTTGTCGACGCCGAGGCACCCTAAATGCTAAGTTAAGTTTTCATCATTTAGGGTTTATCAATGCCGAGGCACCCTAGGTTGGGGCTAATCACTTGGCACTAATCACTTGGCTCTATTGCCACCTATGTTGGGTTTATCATCTAGGGTTTATCGATGCTAAGGAGAATTCTAAGTTGGGCGTAATCACTTGGCTCTATTGCCACCTATGGTTTAATGCAGCAAGAATGGCGGGGCAGTCGATCCTACTTAACTAAGTACTAAGATACCCCGGCCCATGCATTAGTCGCAAGTACCCCATATGTCCTATTTTTAGCAAAGTCATGCTAAATCTCATAGGGAAAATTTCAGCATGACCTTTGCTGAAAATAGGACATATGGAGTACCCGAATTTGCCGGAACGGAAGTTAATCGACATTCCCACAAACTCAAGGGCCTCTCGGGGTACCTGCAAATTCATCATGACACAATGGTCGGAGACAAAACATGATGGGCAGGCCAAATACTCATGTCACAAGTAATTCAGAGGCATCACAATAAAGCAACACCCTGCACTAGCCTAAAAACAAGTGAAGTTTCACCCATATAAGAACAACTTTATAAAATAAGAGAAGTTGCTAAATTTTTTGTATGCTTCATACACACTGGAGTACTATGCTTTATAATGTTCCATCATCATTACAGAAATCCAAGAAACACATGGTCTTGAGGATATTCTTTATGACTGATTGTTTCAGTTTTACATGCAGATTTCGACCAAAAAACACATGGTCTTTTTAACAGTTTTCAGTTTGGACAGAATACTGAAAACTACAGTTTGGACAGAATTCCTAACACTTTGGTCTTCTAGTTACAAAACAAAACTGACATAATTCTAGATGCCATAACTGAATTTTCCTTTGGCATCTGAAAACTGACATAATTTGGATAATTCTAGACCAACTGGCCTCTGTGAATGTCTAGTTCATTTTCCAACATATGAGATGAAGATCTAAGTGCTCAGCTACTTGATAGTGTTATAGGATATAATATAAATGAAAATTAATTTTAAGATAGAAAAATAATAATTTCGGTGACCCCTGCCAATACAACTAAAGAATATGACAAGAAAATAACTAGAGTATAAGTTGGCAGTAATTTTGCTAAAACAATTGCATACAAACTAAAGAATATGACAAGAAAATAACAATATACACTTTTTGCTAAATTTGGAGTTACTTCCTATAACAGTGATGATGACAGAGTTGTGTAAAGTATATTCTCCTAGCAGTATGTTCCATCTTGTAAAAGAAAAGGAAAGAAAAATTGTTTTCTAGGCATAAAAAGAGAGACCTTTTACAGTACAACAAGTTATTTTGGACCGTTTATTTTTTTGATCTAGTGACCCAGATTTGCTAATACTACACCAACAATTGTTTTCTAGGCTAATACTACATCAAGCAAGCAGAGTGTTGAATGATGGTGACAGAGCTCTAGAGTTCACATGACACTTCCATTAGTTCATAGCAGTAGCACAGAGGAAGGAGGAAGGAGGAGAGGTACCTGGTCGCCGGAGGGGTCGGGGTCGGGGTCGGGGCCGCGGTCGAAGGAGAGCAGGGGCCGGTGGCGGAGGATGGCAGGGGCAGGCGGGATGGGCGCGTCGGGGCCGCGGTCGCCGGCTGCTGCAGGGGCCGGAGGAGGCCCTCGCTCGTCAGAGGGAGGAGGAGAGGAGAGGAGCGGGCGGCGCGCGCTCGGCCGATCCCGTTCGGGGGGCGCGGGGGCGGCGGGGGTGGAGTCCCGCGGGGGTCGGGGCGGCGGCGTTGAGGCAGCGCAAGAGCACAGCACCGGATGGCGTGCAGGCGCGGCGGACGGAGGGGGCGGAGCAAGGGGGCGGCGGCGTACGGTTGGGGTCGAGGAGTGGGGGATCTGGCGAGCGAGGGAGGGAGGGAGGCGACAGTGCGAGGCCAGGGAACAAGTATGTCTATTCTAATGGCGCACCTCCCCCTGGTGTGCCATAAGTACGTCAACTCTAATGGCGCACCTCCCCCTGGTGCGCCATTAGAATTTGGTTTTACTTACTAGCCCGACTGGTCAGGTTATATCCCACCTAACCCTATCTCCATCAGAACACGCCCACTAGCCCGACTGGTCAGCACGCAGCACACACACTAGGAGGTCCTGGGTTCGATTCCCAGGCTCCCCAATTTTTATTTTTATGCATTTAAAATGTTGTTTGATATTTATTTGTGTTTAAATATGTTCAAACTTGTTTAAATCATAACAGTAATAATTTTTTATGCTTTTTTTTGCAAATTTAGTTGCATTCACTTGTGACGGTGGAGCGGGCCGCGGAGGGTGCGGAGGAGAGGGTGCGGGGGGTCGTCGGCGACGGCCGGTGGAGCGGGGGAGGGTGAGGTGGGTCGTCGGCGACGGTGGAGTGGGGGAGGGTGCGGGCCGGGGGTCGGCGGCGGCGGCCGGTGGAGCGGGGGAGGGTGCGGGGGGTCGGCTACAATCGAGAAATACAATCGAGTGTCCATGAAATTTAAAAACATTCATGAGTTCAAAAAGTGCCCATGAAATACAATCGAGAAATGAAGGCTACAATTTAAATACAATCGATCTTAGCTAGCTATCTGTTCACAATCTTCTTGCCCTTATTTTTCGTAAATGGAGTTGTTCTCTTGAACGGACGTCCTTTAGGTAGGGTGGTCCTGCTTCTTCTTGTGGTGTATGCTAATACTTCATCGTCGTCGTCATGTTCCATCTTCGGGTCGCCGTACTTGTCGAAGTCTTGCTCATTGGCGACTCCATCCATTCCGATGATCTTCCTTTTGCCTCTCCTCACGACAACACGACTGGGCTTTGATGGGTCGGTAATGAAGAAGCATTGGTCCACTTGGGAAGCCAGTACCCATGGCTCATTTTTCGCGGTGACGTTCGCGCCTGCAGTCTTGGATTTGGCTTCGGGTATAACCATGGTGGTGAAATACCGGTCTTATTTTATGACGCTCTTGGCCCATCTGACACGGAACATCGGGACCTTCTCTCCAGCGTAGCTCAGCTCCCAGATCTCCTCGATCCTTCCGTAGTATCTATCCTTGTCGTTACCGGTGTAGGATTCCATCGTTACCCCGGAGTTCTGATAACCATCGCTCTTCATGTCCTTGTCCTCGGTGTAGAATGTGTAGCCGTTGATATCGCATGCCTCATACGTCATCAGGTTGTGCTCGGCGCCCTGTGACAAGGCGAATATGAGTTGTTCTTCCGCGGAAGAATCCTCATGTAAAGGGTACGACAGAAGCTTCTGCTTGAACCAACGCGTGAAACATGAGTTGTGCTCTTTGATTATATCTCCGTCTGTCCTCTGTTGGCCTTGGTCATTGTACGTCTTCTCAATAAACGTTTTGTGCTCTACCACCCAAGGATCGACCACGTCGATGTGTTGTAGCGCGACTAGGTTTGCTCTTTCAAAGTCGGCGAGTCGACCATCGAAGTCGACATGCATTTCGCGGCGACACTCACGGTGACCCCATCCAGCGAGCCTGCCGAGGTGCCTGTTGACGGGTAGACCAACGGGGTTCTTGATGCCTAGATAATTCGTGCAGTAGGAGATGCACTCTTCGGTCAGAAAGCCCCTGGCTATGCTTCCCTCTAGACGGGACGTGTTGCGAACGTATCCTTTGATGACACCATTCATCCTTTCGAACGGCATCATGCTGTGCAGGAACGTCGGCCCGAGTTGGATGATATCCTCCACGATATGGACCAGCAGATGCACCATAACGTCGAAGAATGCGGGAGGGAAGTACATCTCAAGCTCGCATAGTATCACCACGATCTCTTCCTGTAGCCTTCTGAGTTGCCTCACGCCAACCGACTTCCGAGAGATGACGTCGAAAAAGTTGCATAGGCCAAATAGCGTTTCACGGACGTGCGCGTCCATGATCCCACGGATTGCAACTGGAAGTATCTGCGTCATCAGCACGTGACAGTCGTGAGACTTCATCCCGCTGAACTTCTGCTTCACTGAGTCTAGGTATCTGCTTATCTTCCCCGCGTAACCATAAGGAAGTTTTACTCCTACGAGGCAGGTGAAAAACTGATCGATCTCCTCTTGACTTAGAGTGAAGCACGCGGGAGGGAAGTCATTTCCGGTCTTCTTGGCCTTTTTGCCTTTGGCGACGACTTTCCGTGTCCTGCTTCGCCTCATCATCATCATCATTA
Source organism: Aegilops tauschii subsp. strangulata (assembly GCF_002575655.3). Taxonomy (NCBI): domain Eukaryota; kingdom Viridiplantae; phylum Streptophyta; class Magnoliopsida; order Poales; family Poaceae; genus Aegilops; species Aegilops tauschii. Next base: position 468,379,474 of record NC_053036.3, on the reverse strand, counting down.
GCGTGAAGCTCCTCCCTGATGCCCATTGATTTCAAGTCTGCCCTTGCTTTCGGCCCATCTTTGGTCCTCTCTCGCATGTTGAGCAGGGTACAAAGCAGACTCTCGCACACATTCTTCATGATATGCATGACATCAAGGCTGTTAGGCACACGGTGGATCTTCCAGTACGGCAAGTCCCAGAAAACAGACCTCGTTTTCCATACCTTCAACAGTGGCTCTAGCGCCTTTCGCTTCTTTCCCGGCTCTGGCGCCTTTTGCTTCTTTCCCGGCAGTGGGCAATCTTTCCAATTTTTCAACAGCTCGTCTATTTCCTCACCGCTCCTCGTACGCGGGCGTCTTCGGGGTTCGGTTTCACCATCGAACAGATCCTTGCGTTTCCTCCACGGGTCATCGTCGCGAAGCCACCTTCGATGTCCCATGAACACGGTTTTCGAAGACCCGGGATCTCTATCTAGCTGGCGATACGTTGTGTCATCCATGCACCTGACACATCCAGAAAATCCGTGGACCACCTGCCCCGCGAGATATCCGAAACCGAGATAGTCGTGCACCGTCGTGAGCAGTGCGGCTCTCATAGGGAAATATTCTTTCTCTGCGGCGTCCCACGTATTGGCTGGCGTTTTCCACAGCGTGTCTACCTCCTCTTCCAGCAGCCCCATATACAGATTGATGTCGTTCCCTGGTTGTTTCGGCCCTTCAATTAGCATACTCATGTGAATGTACTTCCTCTTCATGCACAACCAGGGGGGAAGGTTGTACATCCACACAAACACAGGCCAGGTGCTATGTGTGCTTCTCTGGCTGCCAAACGGATTGACTCCATCGGTGCTCGCGCCCAGCACGATGTTCCTTGGATCGTTCCCAAATTCTGGGTGTTCGAAGTTCAATGCTTGCCACTGGCTCCCATCCTTAGGGTGACTCAGCATCTTGTCTTTTTATTTATCTCCGGATCATTTGCGTCATCTTCTCGCTTCTTCTCCTCCCTATCCGCGTGCCAACGCAGGAGCTTTGCTACCTTAGGGTCCGCGAAATACCGCTGCAGACGAGGAGTGATCGGAAAGTACCACACCACTTTTCGAGGAGCTTTTTTCCTCTTCTTGTATCGAGTGACGCCGCACACCGGACATATGGTAGACTCCGTGTGCTCGTCCCGATAAATGATGCAATTGTTCATGCACACATGGTATTTCACGTGCGGTAAATCCAGAGGACACACGATTTTCTTCGCCTCCTCGAAACTGGTCGGGCACTTGTTCCCCTTGGGAAGACGTTCGTGCCAGAATGACATGTTCTCGTCGAAGCATGCGTCGGTCATTTTGTGCTTTACCTTCATCTCCAGAGCCATGAGCGTTACTTTCAGGCGGGTATCCTCGGGCCTGCATCCTTCATACAATGGAGTAACCGCGTCTATCTCCAGTTGATCCAGCTTGGCTGTCTCTCGGGCGGCAGCTCTGCGTTATCCGTCTGCTTGAGAAGCAGCTCTTGAATATGAGGGTCCTGCACCCAGCCCATCGATGGTCCATCGTCGTCTGCTCCGCCGGCATCTTCATCTTCATGATCATGCCCTTCGTCTGCTCCCGCATCTTCCTCATCATCATGTCCGGCATCTTCTACATGATGACTGTGTACAGCATCACCGTCGTGATCATGTCCTGGAGATTCTTCGTCTTCTTGCCCGCCCGAGCCGCGGTGGTTGTCTTGCTGCCCATCCTCGTTTCTTGCCCGACCCCCATGGACGACTTCATAGTCATCTTCATCACCTTGCCACCGATAGCCATCCATGAAACCACGCAAGAGCAGGTGGTCCCGCACCTGCCCGGAATCTGGGTCCGCAATAAGGCTCTTCAGCTTGCATCTTCGACACGGACATCCTATCTCCGTCTCGTTCTTTTCAAGCATCTCGGCCTTCGCGGAGCTCAAAAACCTATTCACGATGCCTTCGGTCATCGTGCGGACCATGGTCACCTGCGGGGTAGAGCAAAACGATATTTTAGAACCAAGAAAAAATTTGGCATGACTTTCCCTAAAAATAGGACCAAAAAGAATGCACAGTGCCAAAATTCTCGCCGAAACGGAAATGAATCAACATTCCGGCAAAATATTGGCAACTATCGCATTTCAAATACCAGTACCTGCAAACACAAACATATATGCAACACCAAAAACATATGCAACACCACAAACATACATAGATCTAGCTAGGACATAAAAAGTGCATGTGCACGTTGTTGGAGGGAGAACAACATAAAGATAGCTTCCCCCTTACTTACCTATCAAAAAAAGGGGCTTTAACCACGTAATTTGGATGAATTTATGGTGCAAATGAGGTGAGGAGGAGGAGGCAGCCGAGACAAGCTTGGAGGAGGGAGGAGAGAATGAAGTGGGGAAAGTGAGTCGGTAGGTGTGGCTGTCCAAAATATCTAGCTCGTCCCAGGTTACTAATGGCGCACCACCACACAATGCGCCATTAGTAACCCTGGTTACTAATGGCGCACCTGCTGGTGGTGCGCCATTAGTAGTTTTGTAAAAAAACACTAATGGCGCACGGGGAGCAGTGCGCCATTACTAGCTTAAACTAGTAATGGCGCACTCCACTAGGTGCGCCATTAGTAGTTTTGCAAACAAGTAAAAAATAAAAAAAATATTTTAGTGGCACACTATGTTGCTGGTGCGCCATTACTAGTTACAACTAGTAATGGCGCACTATGTCCTGGTGCGCCATTAGTATGTCTGGCAAAAAAAATTGTTACTAATGGCGCACCGTTTGTCTAGTGCGCCATTAGTGTCTTTCACACTAATGGCGCACCACATGTCTGGTGCGCCATTAGTGGCCATTCCATCTATAGCCCTTTTCCTAGTAGTGTGTTATTTCGGTGGTGGAGCCTCCGATTACGTCAGAGTGTTCGGGATCAGGCGTTGTGTTCGAATCCGGACTGGTATTGTCGGTCTCTCCTTCCCACACCACGGATGGCTTGAACAGCCTTTCCAAAAAAATATTAGGTGGGTCGGGGTCGCTCTTAGCACCGATGCGGGCGAGGATATCCGTTGCTTGATTGTTTTCTCGAAGCACATGGTGGAATTCGAGTACCTCGAACCGAGCTGACATTTTGAGGACGGCATTGCGGTAAGCTGCCATTTTTGGGTCCTTGGCCTCGAAGTCTCCATATATTTGAGATATTGCGAGGTTCGAATCACCCCGCAATTCTAGGCGTTGAATGCCCATGGATACTGCCATCCGAAGACCATGCAATAGAGCCTCGTATTCGGCTGCATTGTTGGAGTATGTGTATAATATTTGTAGTACGTATTGGACTGTATCTCCGATGGGGGATGTTAGGACAACGCCTGCTCCCAGACCCGCCAGCATCTTAGAGCCGTCAAAGTGCATGATCCAAGTGGAGTACGCGCCGTACTCTTTAGGGAGTTCGGCTTCTGTCCATTCGGCGACGAAGCCAGCCAGTACTTGCGACTTAATGGCTCGCCGTGGTTTGTATATGATGTCAAACGGGAGGAGCTCGATAGCCCACTTAGCAATCCGGCCCGTGGCATCGCAGTTATTTATTATATCATTGAGTGGTACTTCAGAGGCCACCGTAATTGAACACTCTTGAAAGTAGTGCCATAGTTTCTGGGATGCCATGAAGACCGCGTATGCTATCTTTTGATAGTGTGGGTACCATGATTTGCACGGTGTGAGGACGGTGGATACGTTGTATACCGGCTTTTGAAGTGGGAACTTATGTCCGTCCTCCTCTCGTTCGACGACGAGCACTGCGCTAACAACTTGTTGTGTTGCAGCTATATATAACAGCATGGGTTCGCCAATGTTTGGCGCGGCCAGGATTGGGTTGCTAGCCAAGAGGGCCTTTATTTTTTCCAGTCCGGCCGTGGCCGCATCCGTCCACTCGAAGTGTTTGGTGCGTCGAAGAAGGCGATAGAGAGGTAGTGCATTTTCTCCCAATTGGGATATAAAGCGGCTTAAGGCAGCCACACATCCAGTTAATTTCTGGATTTGCTTGAGGTCTGTTGGGGTAGCCAACAGTGACAAGGCTCGAATTTTAGCCGGACTTGCTTCAATTCCTCTATTGGAAACGATGAAACCCAGGAGCTTTCCGGCAGGAACGCCGAAAACGCATTTTTCAGGATTGAGCTTGATGTCATATGTTCGGAGATTTTCGAACGTAAGCCTCAGGTCGTGTATTAAAGACTCGACGTGTCTGGTTTTTATGACTACGCCATCTACGTATGCCTCCACTGTGTTGCCGATTTGTGTTTCCAGGCATGTCTGAATCATGCGTTGATAGGTTGCACCGGCATTTCTGAGCCCGAAAGGCATGGTGTTAAAACAGAAGGGACCGTAGGGAGTTATGAATGCCGTTGCGGCTTGATCGGATTCCGCCATCTTAATTTGATGGTATCTAGAGTATGCGTCAAGGAAGCACAATGAGTCATGTCTTGCGGTAGCATAGATTATTTGGTCGATGCGAGGGAGAGGGAAGGGATCCTTTGGGCAAGCCTTATTGAGGTCTTTGAAGTCGACGCATAGGCGCCAGGATTTGTCCTTCTTTGGTACCATCACCAGGTTTGCTAGCCAGTCTGGGCGTTTTATTTCTCTGATGAATCCGGCTTCGAGTAACTTGGCTAGCTGCTCTCCCATGGCTTGTCGTTTAGGTTCTGAAAAGCGCCGTAGTGTCTGCTTGACCGGCTTGTATCCCTTTTGTATATTAAGGCTATGCTCGGCCAGCCTGCGTGGGATCCCTGGCATATCTAAAGGGTGCCAGGCAAAGATGTCCCAATTCTCACGTAAGAACGCCCGCAGTGCGACATCGATTGTGGGGTCCAGTTGTGCCCCAATGGTTGCTGTTTTTGTAGAGTCCGTTGGGTGGACTTGGAATTTGACGATTTCGTCCGCTGGCTTGAAAGAGGTGGATTTGGATCGTTTGTCGAGTATCACGTCGTCCCTGTCCACTGTGGAGCGCAGCGCCGTTGGTTCTTCGGATGCGAGGGCTTCGGATAGTGCCTCATGGGCCAGTGCGGCTGTTTTGTTTTCCGCGCGGAGTGCTATGTCTAGATCACTAGCTAGAGTGATGATTCCATTGGGCCCGGGCATCTTGAGCTTCATGTACCCATAATGGGGTATAGCTTGGAAGCTCGCGAATGCATCCTGCCCTAAAAGGGCGTGGTATCCACTATTGAACGGGGCCACTTGGAATGTTATCTCTTCGGACCTGTAATTTTCCGGCGTGCCGAATACCACATCAAGGGTGATTTTTCCCTCACATCGCGCCTCCCGACTAGGGATAATCCCTTGGAAGGTAGTGCTGCTTTGCTCAATGCGGCCTTTGTCTATTTCCATCTTGTTGAGAGTTTCCTCGTAAATGAGGTTTAATCCGCTGCCGCCGTCCATGAGCACTTTCGTAAGCCGAAAGCCGTCCACGATTGGACTAAGGACCAAAGCGGCTGGAGCTCGGACTGTTCGGAATGGCGGATCATCACTGGCATTAAAGGTTATAGCCGTGTCATTCCAGGGATTTGTTGCTGCAACGCGGCAGACTTCGGCGAGGCTGCGGAGAGCTCGCTTGCGCCTGTTATTTGAGGCGAAAGTCTCAAAGACTGTCAATACTGTATTGTTGCTTTCTGCGGGATGATGCTCTGCAGCATCGTTGATGAGGAGATCCTCGCCGCTCTTGGCCACTTGCCGAAGTATCCAACATACTCTAAGGCTGTGCATTGGTATGGCATCTAGCGTGGTGTGAATTTTGCATGGCCCATTGAGCCATCCCTCCAATACGGTTCCACGCCCTGTAGTGGGCTTTGGTTTCTTTGTGATTGGATCGGGTGACTTCTGTGAGTGCACCCTTTTAGTTCGGACGAGGGGTTTATTGAGGGCCGGTGGATCCCAGAATTTTGCTTGGGTTTTCCAAGCGCTTTCCATCGGACAGTACTTCTGTACTATGGCCGCCAAGTCAGCAAAGTGTACTATGTCATGACGACGTATGGTGTTGAGGATTCCCTTGTCCATGCAATTATTGCAAAATAACGAAATTGCGTCTTCCTCGCGATAGTCCTCGACCTTGTTCATTACAAGGAGGAATCTGGCCCAAAAGTGATGTCCTATCTCTTGGGACTCTTGTCTAATGTGGGAAAGATCGCTTGTATCTGGGCGGGTGGGTAGATTTAAGTCCGAACTCTGCCCCGATCTAAGATTCAGAGGCAGAGGAGCTTCCGAACTTGGCAGTTCAGGCTCTGTGATGTTTCCCAATTTTCCTGGCCCGCTGTCCGGAGCTTGGGTCATGTCCTCCCGCAGACAGGTATCCGGCTCGGAGAGCTCGGGAATCCGGCCATAGTTCGTCCTCAAAATAGAGGAAGAATCTCTGCATTGCTCCTCCACCACCGCTATCTGATGGGTGACCGGCGGAGAGTTAATCTCTCTTTGGTCGGGTATAAGCCCGATCTGATCATAGTCCATAGCGACTCCCAGGGCGGCGATGCGGTCCAAGAGCTTGTTCAAAGACGAAAGCTCCATTGGATCCATCCGCTCAGCGTATTCCAAGCTAACGTGGAGGTTGTTTTCGATGACCTGAGAAGTCATCATCGGCGCGGCGGCCGAACGGGCGGTCATGACGAAGCCGCCTAGTCAGAGAGTTCGGCCTGAAGCCAGAGCTCCCCCAGAGGTGATGTTGTCCTTGATAACAAGGCGAGCCATCAAACCTTACCGTGACGACACAGTGGAACTCTCAATGAAAGCACCAATGTCAGTGTCAAAACCGGCGGATCTCGGGTAGGGGGTCCTGAACTGTGTGTTTAAGGCTAATGGTAACAGGAGGCGGGGGACACAATGTTTACCCAGGTTTGGGCCCTCTCGATGGAGGTAATACCCTACTTCCTGCTTGATTGATCTTGATGATATGAGAATTACAAGAGTTGATCTACCACGAGATCGTAGAGGCTAAACCCTAGAAGCTAGCCTATGATTATGATTGTTCTCGTCCTACGGACTAAACCATCCGGTTTATATAGACACGGGAGGGGCTAGGGTTACATAGAGTCGGTTACAAAGTAGGAGATCTACGTATCCGAATTGCCAAGCTTGCCTTCCACGCCAAGGAGAGTCCCATCCGGACACGGGACGAAGTCTTCAATCTTGTATCTTCATAGTCCAACAGTCCAGCCAAAGTATATAGTCCGGCTGTCCGAGGAACCCCTAATCCAGGACTCCCTTAGTCCTTCCCCATTCTAGTCCCTCTTAATTCTGTCGGTCAAGGTGCAAGATTTTTCACTGACAAATAGAGCATAAGACAGAGAAGCCATGTTAGTCATCTCCATGGTCAAATTTTGTGCTGCAGAGATAGTTTACAAGTCCATCAAATGCAGCAAAGGACAACGGTAGAGCAATATGAAATCAAACATTGATCACATGGTTCATAGACCGAACCATCCATAACAAAAAGAAGCACTTGGTGTCTAATACACAGTCCATTTGTGCAAAGTTGCCCAAGGGTGAAGAAATGCTTACTAGACAGAGCTTCCGCCGGACCTGCCTCCAGTCCCCTGAGCTGCTCCTTGAAAGTGTTGAGCTTTTCTGCCATAAAGAGATGCATCAATAGAATCAATCACTCGTCGTTTCGTCAGCATTAATAATTCACAAATCGTAATGCAGCCCATGGTAACTAATCGTTTGAAAGCTACACCCTCAACAGGCAGGAATTTCAAGCACAAACAAACTTAGATTAGCAAATTTAACCGGCTCGCCACCATCGCTTAACTGGACAGTTGTACTACGCTTCAGACATTGGTCTCGTGCGTGCACATCGACCAGCGAGTTCCCAAACGGAAGAGGAACGACGACGGGGGAGGCGCGTACCTCGGTGTGCGACGATCCCGCTGGCGAGCTAGCAGGCAGAGAGGCAATCTGTCCGCTAGATTCACATATTCAAAGAATCAATCTCTACAATCAGCAGTACTTCTAGATTCACATATTCAACAGATTTTCTAGGGAACGATCTATCCACCGGGTTCCATTTTAGCCCACATCCATACTTTGACAAACTGTATTTCTTACATGGCATCAGAAGCATACTAAGATCATCGCATGATCTTGCTGAAAGTCAGTACAGCTTTCCAGTTTAACAAGTGGCTGGCCTTGCTGCTAGTTGCTGCAGTAAGGCACTCCTAGCATGACCTCTCTAAATTGAGCAAGCAGACTGCAAATGAATCCTACCGGTTCTAACTGTACTATTTCTTCAGTTATGCCAACATTTTTATTCAGAAATCTCTCCATGTTCGATGGGGTAAAGTTGTTTGTTCACTAACCTCTGGTCCCATCCGGGCGCCCGAGAATTCATCCTCCCCGTTGACAGCTTCGATGTCGGCGGTGACCTCTCCCTTCCCTGCGCTTCGCTGCTGTCTGCCGCCGCGTGCTGCTGCAGAACCATCGGCCCTGCCACAACTTGGCCTTTCGCACGCACAGGGGCGGGGACCAAACTCTCCCCCATCTCCTCAAGAAGAGCGGATCTGATTCATGGAAGAAAGGGATCCTCTAATTCAACCAAGTTGGTCCTCTACAAATGGAGACGCACCCGCCCAAAACCAAAAGATCAACATACAAGCCGATCTGCATCAGAAACTCCATGTCCATGGTGCCTCGCCGCCGCGATCCAGACCTCTATCCCACACTCCTCAGCTACCAAATGACCCTTGGGGGAGAAGACATTCGTCCCTGCATTCAATTCGTCACAGTGCCCACGAGGCAATATGCGAGCGAGCGGGCAAAGAGGCAATCTGTACTGCTGAATCCGGAAGGCGGAGGTGGCCGCCACGGTGCACTCGCGGCCCTACGCGATCCTCCAGTCGCGCACGCCACCTGCGCCGCCGCCATGTCCCGACGCAGATCCGACGCCGCGGGTCCTCCTGCCCCTTCACCGCGGCCCCCTTCCATGGCCTTTCCCCTTGGCCATGGCGGCGACCGGTGGTGCCGTGGCCGCGGTCGGGTTCGAGTGAGGCGCGCGGGGCTTTGGTCTCTCGTGCCTGGGCATGCTGGTGTGTGCTTGCGGCAGGAGGCGGCGGAGTGAGAGTGGAGCCAGGAGGGAGGCGGCGGAGGAACCGGCGGCGACACGGGGGTAGGTGGGTGGTGTGGGAGTGAACTGGGAGGGTTCACTGCTAGGGAAAAGCTTATACACATGATCTTACCAGCAACGAGTTTTAAATTAAGGCGCTGCTGCAATGTAGCAGTAGCGCGCTCAGGCAGTACTCGCTGCTGAAATAAACGTAGCAGTAGCGTGCTCAGGCAGTACTCGCTGCTGAAATAAACGTAGCAGTAGCGCGCCTACTCTAAGCCGCGCTAGTGCTATAATTCCCACGACCCCGCCGCGAAGCTAGTAATAGCAGCAGCGCGTTAATTCGGAGCGCACTACTGCTAGGTAGTTAAGCAGTAGCGCCTTTACCTTTAGAGCGCTACTGCTAAAACTAGCTATCTCCCACCTCCCACGCTCTCCTCTATCCGAGATCCACACTCACACTCACCCTCACCATCTCCCCCTCAACCCCCCCCCCCCCCCCGCGCGCGCCGGTCCTCCCCCGCCAGCCGCCGTCGCCCCCGCCAGCCGCCGTCGCCTACCCCTCTTCCCTCTGTGCCGCCGTCAACTCCTCCTCCTCGCTGGACTCGGTACCGCCCTCCTCCTCCGTCCTCCCTCGACTCGCCGGCGGCCGGCCCCTCCTCGCTCCGCCCTTCCTCCTCCACCCTACTCTCTCCTCCCTCCTCAAGTCGCCCCTCCTTCTCCCTCCTCCCTCCTCCATCCACAACCCCTCCTCCCTGCTACATTTTGATTTAGTAGGCTAGTTCATATGCAACATTTTGATTTAGTTCATATGATTTAGTTGATTTAGTAGGCTAGTTGATTTAGTTGATTTAGAACATTTTGATTTAGTTGATTTAGTAGGCAAGTTGTTTTAATACGTTAGTTGATTTATAGAACATTTTGATTTAGTTGATTTAGTAGGCAAGTTGATTTAATAGGCTAGTTGATTTGGTTGATTTATAGAACATTTTGATTTAACAATTATTTTTCTTTCCTGTGAATTGGATCTTTAATTCTTGCTCATATTGCTTTAGGAAAATGGCGCCACCACCATGTCGATTGTGCAAGTCAAGGTGCGCCAGCAGCCTTGCAACTGGCAAGCTGTTCGGCATCTACTTCCAGCCGAGTTTTCGTCATGCGGCGGTAAGAAATTATATGAAATGTAACAACTATTTTATTTTTAGTGTTGGCATTACTGCATTGTGTCATTTTGCTTTTTTTACACAGATCGTCCCATGCAATGTGAGGCTGAAATTTAACAAGTTGACAGGAGACACTATGACATTTGAGGCTCCTGGGGGCCTTACACTATGGAGGTCGAGAAAGGACGCAACATGTCGCGGATTGGAGGAGATGGATGGGCCTGTTTCCTCGCCCGCATGCATCTTACTGGTGGTGAGTTGATCAGCTTCTCCTTCAGAGCAGAAAGACCCAAGCTGGCTGTCATTTATATCAACCTGGTGGAAGATGATGAAGATGACGAAGATGATGAAGATAATGAGGACCCACTCGATGAAGATGATGAGAACCCACTTCATGAAGCCATCGTAGCTCAAAGAATGAGGCTGAGCGAGGAGGAGGTGTGCAACCTATGGGACATAATTCCGCCACGTGATGACTTTGTCGGGGTGCCATTCGTGAGCCGCCTGACAAGTACCATGGTCGATCGGCATGAAATGGTATTTTATACGTACTGACTGTAGTAATTTGATGATATATATATGCTTCATTCTTGTACTTACAAATGCTTTGTGGAATCTAGTCGATGATATGCTTTAGTGTAGAGTCTGATCACATGCTTATTAGTGTAGAATCCAAGGAACTATTAATAGTGTAGATAATCCATATATACTCATTAGTAGAATTCATGATTAGTTAGTACAATTGCATAGTACTGTGTCTTTTGATAGTGTAGAAATCTAGACTTAATAGAAATATATTTGCAAGAGTATGTGCGAGGCTATTTATTAATTGATATGTTTTTCTTATTCAGAAATTGCCAAAGAACCTATGTGTGAGTTGTGGTATCGAGCCTGATGAAGAAGGCTCAGCTGGACTACGCCTTACCGCAAGGGGCTCCGTCACCACCTGTACTTACCGCATGGACACAGACGGTCGCACACACTTAAACTCGGTTGGGTGGAAGAGATTCCTCGTTGGCAAGAATCTTCGTGTTGGACAGGCCATCCTAATTACGATCAAGAACACCCACCGCCCAGGCTTGAGGATGATGATCGTCGTTGATATCATCTAGAACTACATATGTGTGTGTGGCTATATCATTTAGAACTACATATGAGGATCATCGTCGATATCATGTAGAACTACATATGATGATCGTTGTCGATATCATCTAGAACTACATATGATGATCACCTTGTACTGCTTGAGGATGCATGTTCAGTATATTTGAAATTTTTATCTAGTACTCCCTCCGTTCGAAATTACTCGTCGTGGTTTTAGTTCAAATTTGAACTAAAACAACGACGAGTAATTTGGAACCGAGGGAGTAGTACCTAGTACCTATAATGCTTTATGAAATTGATATCTAGTAGTACCTAGTATCTGGAATTTGAACTAAAACCACGACGAGTAATTTGGAACCGAGGGAGTACTACCTAGTACCTATAATGCTTTATGAAATTGATATCTAGTAGTACCTAGTATCTGGAAATTGCAACTTATTGAAGCTGAAACGGGGTAGGAAGCGGGTGCGGGGAATGACGGAAGAGATAGCAGTAGCGCGGGTCCAGGAAAGCGCTACAGCTAATTAATAATAGCGCGCTAAGGAAACGCGCTGCTGATATAGTCCATAGTAGTAGCGCGGGTAAATACCGCGCTACTACTAACAGTTAGTTGTAGCGCCTTATTGGTAGCGCGGCTGGCTGCGCTGCTGATAGCCTCAAAACCCCCGCTACTACTAGGGTTTTCCCTAGTAGTGGTTGGTGGGGTGGGAATGGATCGGGCCGGGCTGGTCGTGTCGTGGGATTGGGATGAAATGCTAACGCTAGCGTGGGGTATCCCACCGGCGCTACCCCACACTACAGCTAGCCACTTAGCGGTAGCGCAGGTTTATAACCCACTTTATTACTACGATCTATCCGCGGGGCATATTTACTAATAGCGTGTATTTTCGACCACGCGCTACTAGTAATATACTACTAGTAGCGTGGGACATTATAGCGCGCTACTAGTAAATAGCAGTAGCGCATGTTAATATAGCACGCTACTAGTAAGCGTCTGCCTATAAGCTTTTCCCTAGTAGTGTTATTAGTAAACATGCTTCTATGGTTACCACTCAGGAAGAACAAGTGCTTAAAGCACAAGATGTTTGCTCAATGAATTTAATAATAAGAAAAATGATAATGCTGTTAGAGTTATGACTAGAGGGGGTAGAATGACTCAGGAACCTTTGTATCCTGAGGGCCACCCTAAGAGAGTTGAGCAAGATTCTCAAAGAACTAATGTTGATGCACCTAGTCCTTCTAAGAAGAAGAAAAGGAAAAATGATAGGACTTTGCATGCTTCTAGTGAACCTTTTGTTGACACACCTGAGAATCCCAATGATATTTCTATTTCTAATGCTGAAACACAATGTGGTAATGAACATGAACCTAGTGATAATGTTAATGATGATCTTCATGTTGATGGTCAACCTAGCAATAACAATGATGTAGAGATTGAACCTACTGTTGATCTTGATCACCCACAATCAAAGAATCAACGTTATGATAAGAGAGACTTCATTGCTAGGAAGCACGGTAAAGAAAGAGAACCAGCATGGGTTTAGAAACCCATGCCTTTTACTCCTAAACCATCCAAGAAAAAGGATGATGAGGATTTTGAGCGCTTTGCTAAAATGATTAGACCTATCTTTTTGCGTATGCGTTTGACTGATAGTCTTAAAATAAATCCTTACGCTAAGTATATGAAAGATATTGTTACAAATAAAAGAAAGATACCAGAAGCTGAATTTTCCACCATGCTTGCCAATTATACTTTTAAAGGTGGAATACCAAAGAAACTAGGAGATCCAGGAGTACCAACTATACCATGCTCCATTAAAAGAAACTATGTTAAAACTGCTTTATGTGATCTTGGAGCCGGTGTTAGTGTTATGCCTCTCTCTTTATATCGTAGACTTGATTTGAATAATTTGACACCTACCGAAATATCTTTGTAAATGGCAAATAAATCAACTGCTATGCCTTTCGGTATTTGTGAGGATGTGCCTGTTGTGGTTGCAAACGTTACTATTTTAACGCACTTTCTTATTCTTGATATTCCCGAGGACGATAGTATGTCGATTATCCTTGGTAGACCTTTTTTTAATACTGCAGGGGCTGTTATTGATTGCAACAAAGGCAATGTCACTTTTCATGTTAATGGTAATGAGCATACGGTACACTTTCCGAGGAAACAACCTCAAGTCCACAGTATCAATTCTATTGGAAAATTTTCAACGATTACTATTGGAGGTTTTGAATTCCCTCTTCCTACCGTCAAGAAGAAATATGATATTCTTATTGTTAGGGACATGCATATCCCCGTTGAGGTAACCTAGTGTTATTCAAAAATTCTCCGGTTTCATGTTATTAGGAAAGAGTTTTATTAACAAGACTTGATCAACCTTGTTAGTGGATTCCTTTTGATGAGCACGAGATGGATGAAGTTAGAAAGCACAACCCTTTGTATCCACCTTTTACTTTCTGTTATTTAGATTAAATAAAGCAAAAATAGTATTTTCTGTCTGTTTTCTGAATATCCTTGCAATAAAAATACCCCGAAAATAAAAGTTCTCCAAACGTCCTGAAATGAAATATGATTTTTTTTCTAGAATATTCAAGAATTTCTAGCACTGAGAACACACCAGGTGAGGGAGTCCTGGATAAGGGGGTATCCGGACAACCGGACTATATACTTTGGCCGGACTGTTGGACTATGAAGATACAAGATTGAAGACTTCGTTCTGTGTCCGGATGGGACTCTCCTTTGCGTGGAAGGCAAGCTTGGAGATTCGGATATATAGATCTCCTTCTCTGTAACCGACTCTTTATAACCCTAGCCCCCTGCGGTGTCTATATAAACCGGAGGGTTTAGTCCGTAGGACCAACAACAACAATCATAATCATAGGCTAGCTTCTAGGGTTTAGCCTCTACAATCTAGTGGTAGATCAACTCTTGTAATACTCATATCATCAAGATCAATCAAGCAAGAAGTAGGGTATTACCTCCATCGAGAGGGCCCAGACCTGGGTAAACATTGTGTCCCTCGCCTCCTGTTACCATTAGCCTTAGACGCACAATTCGGGACCCCCTACCCGAGATCCGCCGGGTTTGACACAGACATTGGTGCTTTCATTGAGAGTTCCACTGTGTCATCGCGATAAGGCTTGATGGCTCCTTCAATCATCTACAACGATGCAATCCAGGGCGAGGTTTTCCTCCCCGGACAGATCTTCGTATTCGGCAGCTTCGCACTGCGGGCCAACTCGCTTGGCCATCTGGAGCAAATCGTGCCATCCGAGGACGGGTGGATGGACCCCGCCACGGAGGCTGCACACTCAGCGGCGATAGAGCCGAACACAGGCTTCGCCTCCAATGAGGTCTGTGTCATCGGACCCTCGGACTCGTCTCCGGCCATAGGCTCTGAACCGCGTGCATCCGTGCCTGACGAATCTAATGGGGCACCGATCATGGAGTTCACCTCCGCGGATATCATTCAGCACTCGCCCTTGGGCGACGTGCTAAATTCATTGAGATCTCTCTCCCTGTCAGGAGACTCGCGGCTGAACTATGTCCGGCTCGAGTGGGAAGCGGACGACGAAGAAATTCATTCCCCACCCACCACCCACTTAATAGCCACTGTCGATGACGTAACCGGCATGCTTGACTTCGACTCCGAAGACATCGACGGTATGGACGACGATGCCGGAGAAGAACAAGAACCACCGCCCACAGGGCGCTGGACAGCCACCTCATCATACGACACATATATGGTGGACACACCCAAAGAAATCAACGGCGATGAGGCAACGGAGGATAATCCCCTTGAGAAGCAATCTAAGCACCGGCGTCATAGGCGCCGCTCTAAGCCTCGCCATGGCAAAAATAGTGATACCGGCACAGGAGACAATAACGCTCCGGATGGTGCCGAAGACGAAAACAACCCCACCGGGCCAGACTTCGAGCAGGCCGAACGGGAAGATGGGAAAGATAGCCCCGATGAACAGGCAACGGATGGAGACTTGGAGGACAATTAGATGCCCCTCTCCGAAGACGAGGTGAGCCTTGGCAACGACGAATTCATCGTGCCTGAGGATCCCGTCGAGCAGGAGCGCTTCAAGCGCCGGCTTATAGCCACTACAAAAAGCCTAAAGGAAAAGTAGCAGCAGCATCAAGCTGATCAAGATCTGCTAACGGATAGATGGACTGAGGTCCTGGCAGCCGAGGAATATGGACTAGAGCGCCCAACAAAAAGTTACCCAAAGCGCAAGTTGTTACCCCAATTTGAAGAGGAGACACTAGAGCAGGATGCGGCTGACCGGCCACCACGTGGCCGGGACAAGGCATATCAGCCCAAACACCAGCCTGCAACCTGTCGCCAGTCAAATAAAAACACGAAGGCCTGGGGCTACATGCAGTACCTGTGAGAAGTGTTGGAAAATAAAGCAGGGCAGTCAAGATCGATCTTTGGATCACGGGGGCGCGCCCCAACGCGTGTCGACGATCACCACGCCAGATATAGCAAGTATATATCCGGCCGGGCCAAACACAATATACCAGACTCACTTGAACTGCGTCGTGATATAGCCCGGCATAGAGGCGCCGCACACCCCTTATGCTTCACTGACGAACTAATGGATTATGAGTTCCCAGAAGGGTTTAAACCCGTGAACATCGAATCATATGATGGGACAACAGATCCCGCGGTATGGATTGAAGATTTCCTTCTCCACATTCACATGGGCCGCGGCGATGATCTACATGCCATCAAATACCTCCCACTAAAACTCAAGGGACCGGCTCAGCATTGGCTGAACAGTTTGCTGGCAAACTCCATTGGAAGTTGGGAGAACCTGGAAGACGCGTTCCTAGATAACTTCCAGGGCACTTATGTGCGACCTCCGGACGCTGACGATTTGAGTCACATTACTCAACAACCAGGAGAGTCAGCTAGGAAATTCTGGACTCGGTTCCTAACCAAAAAGGACCAAATTGTCGACTGTCCGGATGCCTAAGCCCTAGCGGCCTTTAAGTGTAACATCCGCGACGAGTGGCTTGCCAGACACCTCGGCCAAGAAAAGTCGAAGTCCATGGCAGCCCTCACGACACTTATGACCCGCTTTTGTGCGGGCGATGATAGCTGGTTGGCTCGTAGAAGCAATACAGCAAGCAATCCTGGCACATCAGAGGCCAGGGATAGCAGCGGCAAGCCCCGACGCAACAAACACAAGCGTCCCAAAAATGGGGATAACGCCGAAGACACGGCCGTCAATGGCGGATTCAGCGGCTCTAAGTCCGGTCAGCGGAAGAAGCCATTCAGAAGAAACAGTCCGGGCCCGTGCAGTCTGGACTGCATACTTGATCGCTCGTGTCAAATTCACGGCACCCCCGATATACCAGCCAATCACACCAACAGAGAATGCTGGGTGTTCAAACAGGCCGGCAAGTTCAATGACAAAAACAAGGAAAAGGGGGCACATAGTGATGACGACAAGGGGCCCCGACTGCCGAACACAGGAGGACAGAAGAAATTTCCTCCCCATGTGAAAACTGTGAACATGATATACACCACCCATATTGCCAAGTGGGAGCGGAAGCGTGCACTAAGGGACGTCTACGCGATGGACCCAGTCGCCCCAAAGTTTAATCCATGGTCTTCTTGTCCGATCACTTTTGATAGCAGGGACCATCCTACCAGTATCCATCATGGTGGTTTGGCCGCATTGGTCCTTGACCCTATCATCGACGGATTCCACCTAACATGAGTCCTCATGGACGGTGGCAGCAGCCTGAACCTGCTCTATCAGGATACAGTGCGCAAAATGGGCATAGACTCCTCCAGGATCAAACCCACAAAAACCACCTTTAAAGGTGTCATACCAGGTGTAGAGCCTCGCTACACGGGCTCGATCACATTAGAAGTAGTCTTCGGATCTCCGGACAACTTCCGAAACGAGGACTTAATCTTCGATATCATCCCATTCCGCAGTGGCTACCACGCACTGCTCGGACGAACCACATTTGCCAGATTCAATGCGGTACCGCATTATGCATACCTCAAACTTAAGATGCCAGGTCCTCGCGTGGTTATAACAGTCAATGGAAACACAGAGCGCTCCCTCCGTACAGAGGAGCACACTGCGGCCCTCGCAGCAGAAGCACAAAGCAGCCTTCTTAGGCAAACCTCCAGTTCGGCCAGAAAGCCCCCGGACACCACTAAACGAGTCCGGAGTACTCTGCAACAGGATCGTCCAGCATGTCCTGGGCTCGCCTAGCAAGTCGGCCTCCGCCCTAGTCCCAGTCAAGCAGCAGAAATCGTCTCGCGTATACATAATTATGCACTTAAAACACCATGGGTACAGGCGGAGGCGTAGCTACAATACGGCTCACAATGCGGCTCAACCGCCCCAGGACCCGTATACCTTCACCCTTTTTCTCTCTTTCAGGTCCCTATTTTTCGAAAGCTCTTCCGATAAGCCGATCGTGGGACCCATCACGGGTCGGAAACGCCAAGGAGGCAAGAAGCTTTGACGTACAAGGGAATTACCAGGTGGTCTCTGCTAACGATCGCTATACCTGTTCTACATGCCCGCACGCAGCTCGCTCTTGGCTAGGACATGTCAAATAGTCCTATTTTGCTTATCGCACTACTCATATGCATACGCCTTGACGTACTATTCAAATAGCAATGGAAAATAATGTACAGCGGCAGCTTATTATTACATTTCTTTATTTCTTTCCTTGTTTGTTTATTTATTAAAATTTGCATCCGTACACTTTGGTACGATCAGTTCGCCAGGGGCTTCAGTGTACCCCATAACACGGCAAGAAAAGTCCGAACACTTTCGACAGTGCGGCAGCCCGAACTTATAGCATTATATGCATCAGCTCCGAATCATGTCTTTGGTCAAATGTTGGGTTTGCCCGGCTCCCGTGTTTTGATACCTTACGTTCCGCTCTATCGGCTAATGTGCCACCGGGAGAACTACTGCGATTGTGCCCCGGTTCATCTAGGCGAGCACCTCAGTAGAGAAATCCGAAAACTGACTGTCACGATGCGGCGAGAGCTGGTCGCTGTTCGAGAGGTCTCAAATCCTTAAAGATTTTCTCCGCTTCGGGCGAGGAATCGGCCTTGTCCGATTTAGGCGTGTATAGGGCCCCAAGTTCGGCCTTCCGAATACCAGGGGCTACGCCAAAATTTAAAATTGTAGACTTCTATGGCTAAGTGAGAGTGGTAAAGCCGTATAATCCGATTGCCTGGTTCATTGCGTTAAACACCTCCTCAAAGGACCAACCATCTGGATAAAGAGTGTTTTCATCCCGAACACCCCGGTACTAAGTTACATGGGGGCAGAAGCCAACGCCTGGCCAACTTTCAGATTTTATAAATGGCCGCACAGAAGGTAATATTTTATATCAAACAAGTGTTACATGGCGCAAATGAATTTGTTTTCATATTACAGGATCAAATGAGTACATTCACTCGAATATTACATCCTTAGCACATTCCTCCGCCACAAGGCGGGCTCCCTTTAGGACACTATCATAATAATTCTCGGGGCAGCGGTGCTCCTTGCCCTTCGGTGGCCCCTCCGTCACCAGCTTTTCGGCATCCATCTTCGCCCAATGCACTTTTGCGCGGGCGAAGGCACTGCGCGCGCCTTCAATGCAGACTGGCCGCTTTATGACTTCGAGCCACGGAGAGGCAGATACAAGCCACTTAACCAGGCCGAAGTAGCTGCTGGGCAGGGGCTCGACCGGCCACATCCGGACTATAAGGTCCTTCATGGCCAGTTCGGCCGCCTTGTGAAGTTTGACCAGTTGCTTCAGCCGCTTGCTCAAGGTCATCGGATGTTCGGCCCCAATATACTAGGACCAGAACAACTTCTCCGTCGAGCTCCCTTCTTCAGCCCGGTAGAACTCTACGACATCAGATACGATGCGCGGCAGATCTGCGAATGCCCCTGGAGAGCTCCAAATTCGGGTAAGTAAAAGGAAATTCTCCTTCACATGCTTGCTTTGCATATTGAATGCCTTACTCGCCGCAATTTTATTGGCCGCCTCAATCTCCTGAAGGGCCTTTTGGGCTTCGGCCTTGGCGTCTCGTCCGCTCTGGAGGGCCTTCGCAAGCTCGGACTCTTGCGTCTTTGATTCACACTCCAAGGACTCATATTTTTTGACAAAATCCTCGAGCTCTTGCTGGACCTCGCCGACGCGGGCCTCTTGCTTCTCGCGCTCGGCGCGCTCCTTGGCCACTTTGTTTTCGGCTTCGGTCAGTGCCTTTTTAAGGGCCGCCACTTTGGTCGTGGCCCCCATTAAAGTTCATAATGTTTTCATGAGCTAAAACCATTCCTACTTTATTAATATATAGACGGGCTATTATGTACCTTTGTTCTCCTCGAGCTGCCTCTTCACGAGGCCGAGCTCTTCTTCGGGCCGCTCCAGGTCCCGCTTTAGTCCGGAGACCTCCACAGTACGTGCGGCAGCAGCCAGCAGCGACGCCTGCTTATTCACATAGACATACTCTTTTAGACTCCTGGGAATATTATTTGATCATCTGTTCGGTTTTTCTTTTCGAACACCGAACAGAGCGTTAGGGGCTACTGTCTACACCGTGATATTTTCTTATTTACTTACCTCGAAACCTGTTAGGAGGCTAGCGCAGGCTTCGGTCAATCCGCTCTTGGAGGACCGAACCTTCTCAATCACCGCACTCATGATGGTGCGGTGCTCTTCGTCAATGGAAGCGCCGCGAAGCGCCTCCACCAAGTTGTCCGATGCCTCTGGATGGACAGAGGTCATCAGCACAGGCGGCGCTCCCTCATTAACGAGGGGCTGCCTGCCTGAATCCGGAGCCGTTGGAGGTTCGGACGCAGTATCCGGCTGGGGGCCAAACTTGCTGCGGCCCCGTTATCAAAATCCATGGGGGTCTTCCCCCCATGTGCCCGGCGTATGGGATTTCGCCTTGGGGCGTCTCTAGAACATTTTCCCCTGGTCCGGTATCCTTTGGGAGAGCACCTCGATGTCATCCGCGGGCCAGGGAGAAGTGGCTGTCGGGAGTGAATCGCTGTTCATCGCCGACTGACTCAAGGACCCGTCCGAGGAGGACACGTCGATGTGGGACTTGGCCGGGCTGCACGATCATACTTGACATGATTAGAATCAATGAAACAGTATGTACCGGAAGTATTATAGTGTCTGGATACTTACGACTTCGCCAGGGGATTGTCCCTGGGGAACCACTCCTCGTCGCTGTAGGCGGCTGTGGTGGATCGGCCCGGAGGGAGGGTCTTTCCCCTCTTGGACCCTTCGGCCTCCCCAGATGGGGCGGCCTTCCTCTTCTTCTCCCCCTGGTCTTCGAGGGAGGCATTTCTGCTATCTCTTCCTCCTCTTTGTTGGAAGAGTGCGCCTCGGTGTCCTCGGACGATGAGTCCGATACAACCCCGCGCCGGAGACCTTTCCTGGTCCCCGCGGCCTTCTTATTGGCCTTCTTCTCCAGCACCTCATAAGGCGCCGGAGACAGCATCTCTAGCAAAAGAGCCGATGCTAGGCCTTCGGGCAGAGGAGCCGGACAGTCAATCTGTTCGGCTAACGCTACCCAGTCCTGTTGAATGGGCATGGTAGTTTAGATTCCTCCCGCGGATGTGCTGATAAAAGGCACGTCTTGCAGAATATAAAAACTTACCGGATTGGCGGAGCGCCTTGCGCTGAGTCCGCGATCTTCGGTCGTGGGCGGTGGTACTTTGGAAGCCTTGAACAGTACCTTCCAGACATTTTCGTGCGTCGTGTCGAAGAGCTCTTGCAGCGTCTGGTGTTTGGCTGGGTCGAAATCCCACATATTGAAAGCCCGTCTTTGACATGGAAGGATCCGGCGGGAGAGCATGACCTGGACCACATTTACAAGCTTGATTCTCTTTCTTATCATGTTTTTAATACAGGTCTGGAGTCCGGTCAGCTCCACCGGCGAGCCCCAGGCTAAGCCCTTCTCTTTCCAGGAGGTGAGCCGCATGGGTATGCCGGATCGAAATTCAGGGGCCGCCACCTAGTTGGTGTCGCGCGGCTCGGTGATGTAGAACCACCCCGATTGCCACCCCTTTACGGTCTCCACAAAGGAGCCTTCGGGCCAAGTGACGTTGGGCATTTTGCCCACCATGGCGCCTCCGCACTCCGCTTGCTGGCCCATCACCACCTTCGGCTTCACGTTGAAGGTCTTCAGCCATAGGCCAAAGTGGGGCGCAATGCGGAGGAAGGCCTCGCACACGACGATAAACGCCGAGATGTTGAGGATGAAATTGGGGGGCCAGATCATGGAAGTCCAGCCCATAGTAAAACATGAGCCCGCGGACAAATGGATGGAGGGGAAATCCCAGTCCACGGACGAAGTGAGGGGGAAACACTACCCTCTCCTGAGCCTCTAGGGTAGGGATGACCTGCCCTTCGGTAGGGAGCCGGTGCGCAATGTCTGCGACCAAGTATCCGGCCTCCGGGAGCTTCTTGATGTCCTCCTCCTTAACGGTGGATGCCATCCACTTGCCTCCCACTCCGGACATGTTTGAGTGACTTTGTGGAAAAGGAGAAGGCTTGGGCGCTAGAGCTCGAGCGAGGGGAAAGGGATGAGTAGAGGAAGGAGAAGGCGTGGGTGGAAAAAGGGTGAATCCTTATCTCTTTATAGAGGCGGTAGAAACCTTGCGCCTCCCCACTTGCCCCGTAAAACTCGCTCATTTCCCAAGCGTCGTGTTAACGGCGCGGTTGGGTTACCCACGCCCGTATTGATGAGAATCCCGTGATAAGGGGACACGATCTCTGCTTCGACAAGACGTGCCAAGGAAACCGCCTCGCAATATATGCAGCAGCTGGTTGAGATAAACGGTTCGAATAATGACCGGGCGTAAGGATGCCGGATGGCATTCAGAAGCACCTCCTGCGTTGCGTCGGGACGAACGCGGAGATGCGCAGCAGCAAAGTAAGAAGACCAAATACTCACCAGAGGCGCCGGGTTCGATTGGTTGTACGGCGCTTTGCCGAACCGCCAGTCCTCCCCCAGGTTGGCCTTGGAGATGTCGTTGACCCGGCGCGCGATCTGGTCGGCCGACAGGTGCGCCATCTCTATGCGATTGGGGTCCTAAAGACCGTCCATCTCGCCGATGAGGCAGGAGCGCCGCTGCAGCGGAAGGACCCGGCACGTGATAAAGGCGGTGAGGAGGTCGGTGCCGGTGAGCCCCTCCCACGTCTTGATCACCGCCACCCGCTCACAGAGATTGAGATCTCCTGCGATGGGTTCCTGGGATAGTAGCCCCAGTTCGTCTTCGCCCGCAGCGGCGCAATGGCGAAGACCGGAAGGTTGATGCGGTCCATGCCCAAGTTGCGGACGTAGAAGAAGGAATTCTGCCACTTCTTGGCAGAATCCTCCAGCGGGATTTTGGGGCAGTCCGCCCCCGACCGCTTCAAGATGACGGCAGCGCCGCAATCGGCGAACTCCCCGGCCATCAGCCCCTGCTGCTTCACGGAGAAGAGGCGCGCCTAGAGATTGATCATGGGCTCGACCCCCAGGTACCCCTCGCAGAGGGTGACGAAGCCCGATAGCTGGACGATGGCGCCGGCGCCAAGATGGTGGGGCTGGAGCCCGAAGAACTCCAGGAACGTGCGGAAGAAGGTGCTCTCCGGCAGCCCAAACCCACGCTCGAAATGCGGGAGGAAGACCACGCGCTCCGTCCCCTGGGGCTGCGGCCTCTTCTCGCCGCGCGGCAGGCGCACAGCGACCTCCGTTTCCTGCGGCAAGCGCCAGGATGAGCAGAGATGGGCAATGTCCTCGACGGTGACAGTCGAGCCCATCCAAGAGCCCGACGGAAGCGCCATCAGCAGAGACGAGAGAAGGGAAGAGGATGGACGATGATGAGGCTCTGCTCAAAGCAGCGGGCGTCGCGGCGTGGCGGTCGCAAGAAGCAGAGCAAGGGCGAAGAGGCAGGGGCGCGAGAGAGAATAATGTCCGCCGCCCCCCTCTCCCCAATTTATAGCCCTCGGTTTGAATGTGGGGGAGTGGGATCGTCTGCGCTCGCCTTCCCCACTACCCCGCAATAAGTGCGCACGTACGCGCGCAATAACTGCACGGGGAAGAGCAACCGACCCCCGGACGCCACAATAAATCCGCACGCATGGGCCAAGGGCACGCGGCGGTGGGCCCCAGTCCATCGCCCAGTCCCATCATGCGCGTGACCTGTCAGGCCCCTCCGACTTCCAGGCACCACGTGGCACCCGCGCGAAGCCCGAGGGATTGCCCCAAGATTCGATGGACTCCTCGGTTCCCGCCACCGCCGGGATGCCGCGATCCCGTTTCTGAAAGAACCGGCACACAGTGGGTGTTGCCGGACCCGGCGCTCGCAGAATTCGCCTTTCTTGAGGGGAAAACTACGAAGGCCCTCCCTTCCGAAGACGGCGGACCTTCACAGCTTCGGGAACTACTGTCGGGGGGATGAACCCCGGGCAGGCAACGGAACCCGGATCCTTTTTGGAAACAATGGGGCTGGCATCGCCCCTCAAGACGGCACGCGCATGGCCGGGTCGCTCGATCTGGCCAGGCCCCGCGACCCGGCCGAACTCTCCGACCCGGCCAGGCACCTCGACTCGGCCTCGACAGCCGAACCCGGCGCAACCAAGACTTCCCTCACAAGCCAGCTCCACCCGTGGCGTGTTCCACAACCCAGCCACGGGTCAGCTCCCGTCCCATCCAGGCCATACGATGGGACGAGTCTTCATCCAATGATGACCAAGGCAACAGTACCCCGCCCGTGCCTCTGGTCAGCCGGAGCATGGCAACAGTGCCCCTCACCTACCCGCTGACCAGGGCCGACGTGGCAATAGTGCCCCCATCGTCACTGCTGACGGCAGCAAGCGGCGACCTGACGGAGCGCCACTACAGACGACTCGACTCAGCCACTCCCTGACGACCGACAAGACGGCGCACAGTCCCCCTAGGCACGCGGGGCCCGCACCTAGGGGAACCCGGCGAACCACAGGCCCCCGGCAGGACCCAGCTCGGGTCCTCAGACGCTGACGACCCGGCCCCACAATCTAGTAACATTACCATTGTACCCCTGGGGGGTTGGCCTATAAAAACCCCCAGGAGCCCTCACGCATACCGGCAAGTAAGCAAGGATAGAGAAATTAGCCACCAGTCAGTAGAATCCACCCAAGGAGTGGGAGCAGCCTAAGCCTTGGCCAGCCTTCCTTCCTCCTCCATACAGCTCGAGGAGCAACCTTATATTATCGCATATCAACCACACTTGGCAGGACTAGGGGTGTTATCTCTCCAGAGAGCCCCGAACCTGGGTATGTCTTGCGTCCCGCGCTCGCTCATGCCAACCCCGCCTCAGGAGCCCACCAGTGCCCTCAAGCCTCCTCTTCTCTTTAGCCATCCCATGGCATCTGCCGTGCGCCCACCACGACACCATATTACCTTGTCTTCTCCCTTGTATTAAATGCTTGCAGATTCGAACTTAGTCCAATGCACGTGCACTATTATTATTATCCACACCATTCTTTCGTGCGAGTGAAAGGCAATAATGGCGATATATGATGGACTGATTGAGATGAGAGAAGCTGGTATGAACTTGACCTATCTTGTTTTTGTAAATATGATTAGTTCATCGTTCCTGATTCAGCCTATTATGAATGAAACATGTTTGCAATGACAATTAGGGATTATAGTTGCTCATGCCATGCTTAATTAGCTAGGAGTTTATAATGGTTTACCTGGCGTGCCAACATGCTATTAAACTGGTTGTGATGTGGTATGATAGGGTGGTATCCTCCTTTGAACGATTCGAGTGGCTTGACTTGGGACATGTTCACGCATGTAGTTGAAACAAAATCAACATAGCCTCCACGATATTTATGTTCATGGTGATTTATATCCTACTCATGCTTGCACTCATTGTTGACTAATCTTAATGCATGTTCATGACTGTTGTCGCTATCTAGTTGGTCGCTTCCCAATCTCTTTGTAGCCTTCACTTGTACTAAGCGGGAATACTGCTTGGGCATCCACTACCATAAACACCAAAGCTATTCCATATGAGTCCACCATACCTTCCTATATGAGGCATTTACCTGCCGTTCCAAGTAAATTTGTATATGCCAAACTCTAAACCTTCAAATGAAATTCTGTTTTGTATGCCCGAATACCTCATGTATCAACTAGGGCTATCTATATCTTCCATGCTAGGTGGGTTATTCTCATGATGAGTGGACTCCGCTCATCATTCACGAGAAAATGGCCGGTAACCGGGATGCCCAGTCCCATGCTCAAATCAAATCAAAATAATTGCAAACAAAACTCCCCCAGGATTGTTGTTAGTTGGACGGCACCCGTTGTTTTGGACAAGCCATGGATTGATGTTTGTTGGTGGTGGGGGAGCATAAACTTTACCATTCTGTTTGGGAACCGCCTATAATATGTGTAGCATGGAAGATATCGAGATCTCTTGGTTGTTATGTTGACAATGAAAGTATGCCACTCAAAATATTATTTATCTCTGTTTCATAACTCGAGCTCTGGCACCTCTGCAAATCCCTGCTTCCCTCTGTGAAGGGCCTATCTATTTACTTTTATGTTGAGTCATCATCCTCTTATTAAAAAGCACCAGTTGGAGAGCACCGTTGTCATTCGCATGCATTGCTATTAATTTACATTGAGTATGACTATGACTGGATCTCTTTTAGCATGAATTACAGTGTCTAGTCAGTCCTTGATCTTCAGGGGTGCTCTGCATTTATGTTTTGCGATCTCAGGGCTAGCGAGATACCATCTTGTTATATCATGTTATGATTTTTTGAGAAAGTGTTGTCATCCAAGATTTATTATTATTGCTCGCTAGTTGATTATGCCATTGATATGAGTAAACATGAGACCTAAATGTTATTGTGAATATGGTTAGTTCATAATCTTTGCTGAAAACTTGAATGCTGGCTTACATATTTGCAACAACAAGATCAAACAGAGTTTGTAAAAGTTTTTCTTTATCACTTTCACTTTGTCAACTGAATTGCTTGAGGACAAGCAAAGGTTTAAGCTTGGGGGAGTTGATACGTCTCCAACGTATCTACTTTTCCAAACACTTTTGCCCTTGTTTTGGAATCTAACTTGCATGATTTGAATGGAACTAACCCGGACTGGCGCTGTTTTTAGCAGAACTGTCATGGTGTTATTTTTGTGCAGAAATAGAAGTTCTCAGAATGACCTTAAAATCCACAGAGACACGTTTTGGAATTAATGAAAAATATTGGCAAAAGAATCAGCATCAGGGGGCCCACACCCTATCCACAAGGGTGCAGGGCGTGCCCCCTGCCTCGTGGGCCCCCTGGGACTCCATCGACCTCAACCCCAACTCCATATACTCACTTTCGGGGAGAAAAAAAAATCAGAGAGAAGGATTCATCGCGTTTTATGATACAGAGCCGCCGCCAAGCCCTAATCTTCCCCGAGAGAGCTGATCTGGAGTCCGTTTGGGGGTCCGGAGAGGGGAATTTGTCGCCATCGTCATCATCAACCATCCTCCATCACCAATTTAATGATGCTCACCACCATGTGTGAGTAATCCCATCATAGGCTTGCTGGACGGTGATGGGTTGGATCAGATTTACCATTTAATCGAGTTAGTTTTGTTAGGGTTTGATCCCTTGTATCCATTATGTTCTAAGGTTGATGTTGCTATGACTTTGGTATGCTTAATGCTTGTCACTAGGGCTCGAGTGCCATGATTTCAGATCTGAAACTATTATGTTTTCATTAATATATGTGAGTTCTTGATCCTATCTTACAAGTCAATAGTCACCTACTATGTGTTATGATCCGGCAACCCGGAAGTGACAATAATCGGGACCACTCCCAGTGATGATCGTAGTTTGAGGGGTTCAAGTATTCACTAAGTGTTAATGCTTTGGTCCGGTACTCTATTAAAAGGAGGCCTTAATATCCCTTAGTTTCCAACTAGTCGTCAACCCGTGCGTCCGCACGGGCTAGCTTTATTTATTTATTTTTTGAATTAATATCTTTAAATATGTAAGTATCATGACTATATCTTACATTGAGCATATGTTTTTGAAATTTATATTGAAAAAATAAAATATTGTATGGTCACTAGTAGGATGAAATAGGTTAAGGTTCACAAATGAGTTCAAAATTAGATGATTTAGTTTTGGATAGGGACATAGTTCTATAGGTGCATCTTGGGCCACTTATTTTATGTATATATTAGTAATACTACATAAACTACTCCCTCCATCCATATATATATAGGGTCTAATACGTTTTTTGAGTTTACATTGAACACGTGTTAGAATAATTATATATAGCATGCATGTTAGACAAAGCATATCATCAAATTTGCATGTGGAAGGAGTTTGTAATGATATATATTTATATCATACATCTCATATATTATTAATCTTATCAATGGTCAAATGCAACTTTAAAAAACATATAGGCCCTTTATATATGGATGGAGGGAGTATATATAATTTGAAGTTTTATTTTGACCTAGCAAATCAGAACAGCATTTTTAACATAGGTGACAAAGATAACTATAGTTTGACTACACACTTCAAAATGTCATTCTGGGTTGAAGCTAATCGTATAGGGTTCGATGCA
The DNA here is from genome assembly GCF_002575655.3 of Aegilops tauschii subsp. strangulata. NCBI lineage: Eukaryota > Viridiplantae > Streptophyta > Magnoliopsida > Poales > Poaceae > Aegilops > Aegilops tauschii. The sequence continues at coordinate 468,351,526 of NC_053036.3, read as the reverse complement.
ATTTTATTCTATTGATACATACACGAACCACTTTTATTCTATCGATACATACACGAACCACCGCAGCAAACCTATATGGCAATATGCATGAGGTCTAGCACTTAAAAATTTTAGTATGATTTTCTTGCGCCACTTATGTCTCGAAGAATATTTTATATTGAAGAACATCTTTTTATTATAATTAAATTCCAAAAAATGAATTAAGCATACATGAGTTGAAGAAGCCTTGAAGTTGCAGTACTCAATATCATGTAAAGAAACTGGACATCCTTGGTCACATCAGTAGTAGTACATCTCAGAATCTATCCCCCGTTATAAGCACAACAAAGTATGATAGTTATAAAATATGACAGATAGTCAAGACGCAAAATTCCAGCTGGCTTGTTCTACACCTGTAGTAATTTTTTGTAATAGTGTAAACTCATGTGAGACAGACTGAGTTGTGGCCCATGCCAATTTCTTCCCACCAAGTAACCTAATCTGTTGTAGAAGTGGTTCTCCACAGCATGTAGAGTTTCTTGTTTGCGAAGAATGAACTGGTTTGCAATAGAAATAGAACCAAAAACCCGTTACTGAATACTGGATTAATGTGGAAAATTGTAATCTAATACTTTTATTGAAACCTGCCTACAAATGTGGTGGCAGGTTACAAAAGCTTCTGTGTACAACAATAAAGCAGTAGAAGCTAGAGATGTGAACTCTTAGTTCCACATGGAACAGAAACATATAATATTAGATGAGTGGCAGCAAGCAAACTTCTCATCTATGTACAAAACAGTGAAGTGGGCACTGCTAGTTAGAAGGCGCTCCATTGCTCCATTGCTCCACTTACCAGGCTTTCCATAAGCTAGATATTTATGCAATATACCACATGCTAAGCTTGTGGTTAGTTGATATCTATAGGTTTGCTGTAAGAAAAATAGGGGGGAGGAGTGGATTATGATGGCTTCTAGCAGAAATTGTATGGTTAAATATTGTACCCAACATGTGGTTTCTACATTCCTTCATCATCAATGACTAAGATAGCAAAACAACAATCACTGAAAATGAGATTAAGATTTATGGAGCTAGGTGATGGCCCTACGCGTTGTATTATGCCTGATGTGACTGCAGTTGCCATAATTTTGCTAGTTAGCTCATAGATGTTGAAAAAAGTCCTAAGAGTAAGGCAACTTCAAACCATACTTCCATGGCATGATAAACGATACCATTCATTTCTTTACAATGAATGAGTTTGCTACACGTAGTGTACCACCTGAATAAGAAAATTGACGTAAGAGCCCCACTTTTTTCACCCTCTATATGGTACTCAAGCTAATATTCTTCTGAATATGATGATAATTTTCTCACCCTCGAGATCTTTCATGAAAAAAATATTTTAAAAAATCATGACTTAAAGTTGTTTTTGCATAATAGTGAAAAATACAGTGCCTATTCCTGCAAACAAATGAAATCATTAGTCTTTGATTTGTTTTTTTAACAATTGTTAGCTCTTATGGAGCAAAGGCATTACTGGAGTGAAGTTTTTCGTCCTGCTTGACTATTAGACTAACAGATGTACGGAGGATGATCTACAGTAGGCAATAATCTGTGTGCAGAAAAATACATGGTATTTAAGCTAACTTTCACTAAACCTAGTGAATCATATATTTGTCTTAGATAGTGTCTTTTATACATGTACATGTGCAATCAACAGTTGGAAAGTAGGAAGTTTCAGTTTTCTCAAACGACACACATATTAGGTGTTGCCTGGTTCTTCCCATAGTACTATTTCTTATGCTAACTACAGAGTACTAAATAACATCAACAGTAAAATGTGAGAAGTAGATTAGAATGACAGGAGCTCATCAAATACCTTATTAAATTACTGTTAGATTTGTAGCATGCTTGTATCCAATTCAACAGGACCATTGAACACATCAAGCAATTTATCTGTGGAGAAGGGAGATAATCCTGCAAGACCATCAGTTGTATTTTATAATGTGAAGACACATTAAAATACCAATGAAGTAGCACTCACCACTCAGACCTTTTTAGTATTTTATATTTAGGGAAAGCTAATATAGATATGGAACATCTAATAGTTGTCACTACCACTCTATCTTTATTAATGAACCTAAAAAATATTTATTCGATATTTTGATTCAGTATTTACAAAATTGGAAAAATAATTTAAAACGCTTTGTGCATTTTATGATTATCCTCGTCAGAAGTTTTGCAAATCGTTTTAAAATGCACTCTCACAAAATACCAGCAGTTGCTTATGCGTATGAACCTAAGAGGATGTTTTAATGGGTTGGACATTTGCATATTTGAAAACTGCTCCATAAATATTGGCAATGGTGGCCAAGCAAAGAGCCACTTAGGTTGTCTTGATCATTTAAAATCCATATCAGAAATCCGACTTGCTTGAGCCTTGTGGACACCATGGCTTCCCCTGTTTAGAAATATCGACTAATCATAATGAACTAATGATCACCTACCTAAAAAAATATGATGTCCAAGCCAAAAAGGTTCTCCTCATTAGCTTAACATCCATATTTAAAATTTGGACCTTCTGGATTATGATGGAAAACAGGGGTTTGCATGTTCCTAAGTACCAACTAATCCTGTGAATCAATGATCACATACCTAACAGAAAAGGCATAAATCACATATTGGCTTGATATTTCGGGCGTCCCTCATATTGGCGTGATATTTCGGGCGTTCCGATTGCGTGAACACATAGAGTGCTGCATCTCAAAGTTGACCTCCCCGATCGTCTCTAGAACTTAACTGCTAGAAAAAGGCACACAAAATTGTAAGCATAAATAGATTTTTCTCAGCTCTATCCAATGACAATAAGAACTTAAGGGCAGCTTGCATGAACCACGTGCGACTAAACCACACATAATAGAGCATCTTCATCCAACGGAGGCACCAAATCAATTACCTCTAGATAATTGGTGGAGGCGGATGCCATGACCGTGTAGAAGTGGACTCCTAGGGTGAGGTCGTTAGAATGATGCTGTCCAGTCCTAATATGCCACAATACAAATATTTGGCAACAACAGTAAGGAAATGTAGCACCGTTCTGCTAGAGCACTGCTTAGAAGCATCTGAACAAATCTCAATATTGTAAAATTGGTATAAACTTACACCATGCATGTTTGTACACAGCCTATCTGCATGCAACTTTTTTGCATCATCTTGCAGATTTATCCATAGAGATAGTTAGCAAAAAAAAATCAAGTAATAGGATTGTGGGCAACACAAAGTAATCTAGATGTACTTTGGATCTTCACCGAACATTTCAGGTTTGGCCAGCTCGAGCCATATAACTGAAGCATGACACAGAGGACTTTGTTGCTTATCAAATTCAATTTGAATAGAGAAGAAACTTTACTGTAATTATGATAGTAACCTTACTTTTAGATGCACAGAAAGCACAACCTTTGTGGACCTACATTCAAGGAGAAACAGAGTTTGCGGCTAGATTGGTGGTGAAGGAAGTATTGAGGCAAGCAACGTCATTGTTGAAATATTATCCTGGTATATACTGATTATTGACACCATACTCCGTTCCAAGCTCCCCAGGTTCACGGCAAAAAATGTAAAAGGATCGTATATTTTCAAGAGTTGGCAATATAAGCTAATATTTTAGGTACCTTTCTATATACTACATATTAGATATATTGTCTTGAAACATGCATGCATAAAAAGACGCAGATGTCATCTTTGGTTTAGAACACACAGTTTAGTAGTACAGCATAAAGAAAATCTGAAATGTAACTAGAACTGAAATTATATATAAGAGGCAATAACAATATTGTTGGAGATTATTAATCCAAGTCCTATAAAAAACAAATCTCAATGAACTTTTGGGGTAGCCTTAATTATCTATAGTTGAAGGCATAAAAGTGATGGAGAAAACTATCAAATACATGAGGTTCATATGACTGATCCCATGAGCTCCATAGGAAATGAGAAGAAGAAATTCAATGAACATCCTGAATCCCTGACTGGCGTTGCTGATGAACATCCTGCACAGGGTCTGCATCGACAGTTAAAGCATCTGCCTAATTGGTAAGAAGAAGAAATTCTTCAAACAACACTAATACTATGGCAGACACATCATATTGTATAATTTCCTTATTAAGAATTCAATGAAGCCTACTTAACATTGATTATGCCCGACGTTCAGATTAGTAAAAATCATGTCAAGCAGCTTTGAATCCGCACAAATGATCACATCCTAAACTGGTCCTCAAAAATCAGGACTGGACATCTACGATCATAGTCATAGGTGCAGTGCTATTTCTTCAGTCAATTAACATCCTTTTGCCAAAAGATGATAATCATCCATGTGACCACGTCTCTGCAGCATAAACAAATAATGTATCAATGATTGTATATAAATACTTGGACGGGGAATGAATTACTCCTTGTGGGAATTAATAGACATTTTCTTGGCAAACAAAGCTCAAGTTCTGCATATTTAACTGTAGAACACTGGGCAATAGGAAACAATGCATTGGGTATTATTCATCACCGACAATCCACACGACTATACTATAGTAAGCTAAATAGAAGTTGAGCCAATGAACCATTTCATTAAAGCTAACTAAATTACCAATTATAACAAAATTGCATTGTCCTTTGTTAAGTTCAATCCAGTTGACCACTCTTGACTATTAGTCCTAACTGAAGCGCCTGTTAACAAATTAACTAAACCACCATGATTCGAAAAAACAAAACAACCTAAATCACCATTGCAAAGCCAAAGGATAGTAGTATTGACCCAGTTCCTTGCCAAACCCAAGTTTGTGTGTGCAGGAGAGGAGATTCTGCCCACTAACATGGCCATCCACTGGCACTCCACCTAGCACATCCGCCAATCCATTCCACCCACATTCCATGAGAGAACTTCAGAGCGGAAAATTACCTTGCTGGGTAGCCACTTAGAACACGGCCGATCTTCTCTGGATACTTTTGCGCCTCGGTGGTCCCAAGTGTGGAGGGGCACAACAGGACACCATTATTGTCGCCTATAAGCATCGTCTCAAGAGAGGAGAGCGCCGTGTGTCGCAGTAACTGGGGACGTGACATTCGATGGAGAGGAGGAACATGTGGTGGGCACAGATCGATGAACGGGACACAGTCGGCCTCAACCCCGTTCCCTCCACCGGTCGCGTCGCCACACGCCACCAGAAGCATCCGCTGCCATGTGAAGGTCCAAGAGAGAGGACCAAGAAGAGAGATGGTTCATGGTGGTGGTGGAGGCCGTGGGATGCGAAAGAGGCTGGATGTAGTGGATAGCGGTGGACAGCGGCGGCAGATGGGAAGCGGAGCGACGACAACAGTCGGGAGCAGGGCGGCGGCGCCATCCATGGCAGGGGATGAGTGGGATAGTGGGGTTCGTGAGGTTAGGGATACGGGAGAACGACAACCATGAGGAAAAGTACCATGGACCTCCAAAGCATTTTTTTGCAGAATTAAGCACATCGTTAAGCAAAATTACATGGGTTAATTGGGTTAATCTCCACCATAATAACTCGGTCTCACCAGATCAACGGCTCTTAATTTCAAATGAATGTTGTAATTTTTAGGGAGTCTCTAATTAGTATATGTATAGATAGTACCCCGCTGACACGGGAGGGTAGGAAAAAATATGTCATGCAAGTTCTTTTCCATAAGCACGTATGACTATGTTCGGAATAAATGCCTACATTACATTGATGAACTGGAGTTAGTTCTGTGTCTCCCTATGGTATAACTGTTGCATGAGGAATCGCATCCAACATAATTATCCATCATTGATCCATTGCCTACGAGTTTTTAACATATTGATCTTTGCTTAGTTACTTTTCCGTCGCCACTGTTACGATTGCTACAAAAACTGCTACTGTTACTTTTGCCACCTTACCATTACTTCCATACTACTTTGCTACTAAATACTTTGCTATAGATATTAAATATTTTAGGTGTGGTTGAATTGACAACTCAACTGCTAATACTTGGGAATATTCTTTGGCTCCCCTTGTGTCGAATCAATAAATTTGGGTTCAATATTCTACCCTCGAAAACTGTTGCGATCCCCAATACTTGTGGGTTATCAGGCTTGTCCCTAAAATTCAACCCGCGTCTTGTTATATCCCGAAAATTCAGATATCGTGCTCCCAAAACTCGCGCCTTCGCAACCCGCGCCTTGCTATCCCGAAATTACAACGCGCGCGAAAACTCCCTCCAGCTGCCAAATCCCGACACGCGAAATCCCCCTTCTAACCCTAAGCCAAAAGGGCCGCTAGTTCAAATCGGTGGGGGTACTTCAGTAACACACCATACATTTTGGACAAGCGCGTCCCTAAGTCATGGTTCCCCCCTCCCATCGCCTCCTTTTCGCCATTCGAAATCCCTGGCCGCCATAACCTCTCTGCTCCAGCCGCGAAACCCCACCCGACTTCGTCCGTCACCTCACCGCTGCCCAGCCGGAGACTCTTCCCCGGTGATGTCGTCCATCGCAACAACTCGACGTCCCTCATCCACCTCCCCGGATGAGGATCCATCGTCCATATCGTTGTCCCGCCGGTTCAGCCACCCCTCCTCCACCTCCAAGGAGCTCCTCCAAGATCACCTCGTCTATCGTGGCTGCTCCATCCCCACAACGACGCCTTAACCCGCTCCACCGGAACCGCAGCATCCTCGCCGACTCCTCGGCCCAAGCAGAGGCCTACTCGGTGCCACCAAAGAGGTTGTACACTCATCGCATTGCATAATTTCCTTAACTCAACCCCCCGGCACCGACGGTGCTCCATCCGGATCCCCCATGGCGCCGCTACCTCGAAGCCGGCGCCACGGGCGACATCTCCATGGCGGCTCTCCCCCAGTGCGAGGCCCCTTCGGTGGCGGTGTCCATACCAGCCGGATCTGCTGCTAATGCTCCAGCTCTCGCTCGCTCGCGCTGCTGCTGCTGCTCCTGCTCTCGCTCGCTCGTGCTATTGCTGCTGCTCCGGCTCTCCCTCGCTCATGGCGCTGCTGCTGCTCCCCCCTCGCTCGTGCTGCTGCTCTGCTCTGATTTAACTACACATCAGTTGACTGAATCGACTTTTGGGTCATTCGATTTTCAAGGGGTGGGGGGCTCACCGGAGTTAAGGAAGAACCACCCACAGCAAGGAGGGTGCTCGCCGGAGAGGTACCCTACTATCTATCTTAGGGTTCAGGATGGAGGCGGTGGTCGTCGGCGGTGGGGGCGCGGTAGTGGGGCGGTGGCGTGGGGATCGCCGGAGAAAAATCTCGGCACGGGGGGAGGGGAGGCTAGAGTGCTGGCCGGGGCGACGGTGGATCGGCGGTGGGGAGTGGTTTTGGGGCGGCGATGTGGTGCGGGAGCGCCGCCGACCGCGGGCGGCCTGGGCCAGCAGTTCGGCCGGTGGTGGCTGGCAGCTCAGGGGGTGTAGGTTGATGATGAACTGCAGGCCCTCCCGAAACTACATGTGAAGTGCCTCTCTACTACCATTGCATTCTGTTTCAACAGTAACATTCATATTCCACAGTAAATTTTAGTTTTGACAGTTAAGTTTAGAGTCAACAGTTTTTACCTCACCTGTTGTAGTCAGGTGTTTTTTGGTTTTGTAAATTTTACATCTATCACTTTTTGGTAATGTATTTTACTTCATCCATTGGACATGCTATTAGAATCCCACTTGAGATTAATGATGCCTATCTTGTACTGCTTCAGCCTCGACGTCTTACGGCTCGCCGGAGCTGCTCCAACAACGGAATTATCCATCACAATAGAGCAGTGCCCTGGATGTCGTCTACAGATTCCACAGATCTTCCTCCACACCTCCGACAGCCACCTCTGCCTCAACTTCTTCAGCGACCAGCCCAATGATGCTGAGGTCGACACACCTACGGCAAAGAGGTTGTACACTTGTTGCATCACTTATTACTCTACATGCATGTCGATCCATTAGGACTATTTTGGTTCAAAGGAAAAACATAGCAATAGGAAATTTTCCTATGGCACTCTACTATTCAATTATTCATGCATTTTGTTGAAAGGAATGGAGCAAAACATCCAACTGGACCTTCTTTTCAAAATCCTATGCATGAAAACAAGACAAAGTGCATTAGTCGCAGAATAACATTCTAACTGTACACGCTTTCATATGGTTTCACTTTAATTTGGCCATGTTTCTTTGCATTCCTCTGCTCTTCCAATTCCTGTGAACCAAACACCGAAGTTGACAGAAATCCAGTGTTTACAAATGCTCTGTTTCCCATGTGCATTCCTATCCTATTCTGGTGTTTTCCCTATCCCTGCATTTTTAGATCATGCAAGCCAAAGGAGCCCTTATAGAATTACTTCAGTTAAAGGTAGGTGTCGAAGAAAACTCTGTGTGGTTTGTCCTGCTCCTGCCGCGACGTGGTCAACCTCACCTGAGCTGCTCCATTGACAGAAGCATCCTCTAAACCAGACATCACGTCTCCTGACCGTCTTTCGCCACCTCAGATCTCCTTCCCTGCCGCCAGCACCCACCGCAACGGCATCACCATCATCGACTCAGTAGATGAAACTGAGGAGTACATGGGTCCACAAGAGAGGTCACACTCTTTTGTTTCTGCTTATGTTATGCATTGCTTAAAATTACCTGCTACTTTATCGTCCGGTTCACCTCTTAGACTCCAAGTCAGGTCCAAATTAATGTTCAAACTTGGGTTCTAAATTAGTTGTGGGGCACATATCGAGGAAACAATGGATAGTATCTCTGTCTAATATCTGGTTCACCTAGGGTATGCCTATGTTGTTCATCATGGGTGGTAAACAAATAGTAAAGCAATCATCATCTGTCTTTTATTCAATTAAAGCAGTCATCAGCCAGCTATCATTATTTTTGGATCCATCCACTGGTTGTTACCATCACTCTATATTTCCGCATGCTCTCCTTACATAATATCGCTATATTTTTTTTGTAGGCATGTCAGATATTGTACACAGGCATCCTGAACATGTAGAGAAAAAAAGAAGTGTTTTGCACGGCAATACAATGTCATGCAGACATTGCTCCGTGGCCGGTTCAATGGCAAACCCTCCCCTCTCTCCAGATTGTAATCTAGAGGAAGATACCTGTTCTGAGGCAGATTCAGATGCAGCTGACCACACCTATTTACCCCCCAAGGTGTTTGCTCTAACTTGGCATGATGATCTTAGTCATATCATGCATATGTTGCCTTGCAGTGCCTACTTTCGACATCATATATATCATCTACTTAGTTTAGACATGTTCTGTAATGCCACCTGTTTAGTTTCTGTATCATATATGGGAATTATGTAGTATCATATATGTGAAATGTGCAATGCCATCTTGTTTAACCGGGCATCATATATTTGAATGATATCTTGCCCATCCTTTTCTTCATTACTCTATTTGTCGACAATGTTTGTACATTAAACTACTCTTCCTGTGAATCAGCCATTTGAGTGGGGATGGAAAAATCTGGTGTGAAAACAAGGCCTTTAGAGCAGACAGTGCTACCTGTCGAAGTAGATCTCTTGCTGGGTCCCGATAGCTCCTCGGAGATGGATTTAGAGACAAATAACCAGTCCTATTCCCCCATCGAGGTGTATGCTCTAACTTGGCATGGTTATACTGCTCATATCATGCATATGGTGTCTTGCATTACATAGTTTAGACATCATATACACAATATTCAACACCATGTTTTTGTTCAGACATCATATATATGAATGCCCTCTGCTTAGCATATACATCACATATCTGAATTAAATCATGCAATCCTGATTACTTAGATACCATGTATGTGATTTATTTTTTAATCTTGTTTAGTTAGTCATCATATCTTTGAATTATGTTATGCTATGCTATCCAGTTTAGATAGACATCATATATGTGAAATTATGTCATGCTATCTGTTCTAGTTAAACAATATACATGTCAACTATTTCATGCCCTCTTTTTTCCACACTATCTATTGCATCTATCTCTCATACAATGTTTGTACATTCAACTATGTTTCCTATTTATTAGCCCTTTGAATTGGAGCGGCTGATGGCAGTATCTAGTGGAGTAAAAATACGGTCTTCAAATAAAATAGTGCTACCTCATGGTGGAGATAGCAACCCGGTTGTACATGCACGAGAACTAGCCCTACCACACACAACCCAGACTCTCGCAGATTATACCCCTACTACAATGGACAGAGAACCAGCTTCACCGAATCTAACCCCAACCCTAGCAGATAGTAACCCGGTTCCTATTGACACAACACCATCGCCACCACAGAGCTCCCAAACAAGAGCAGTTAGTAAGGTAGCTCCAGTGCCCAAAGCACCAGTACTACCACGGCGAACCCCAACTCCACCAGTTAGTACACCTATTCCTGTGGAGGAAGCACAACCAGTCATTCATAGTTTAGCATCTATCGCATTTGATGTTTTTAAATCCTATGCTCGTATCTTCCATCATGGAAATATTATACTGAAGATGAAGGAAAATGCCAGTTGAGGTGTTTGTCTAGGAGTTATGTGTAAGTAATGTTATTCATGGCAATTACTTTGCTTTGTCCCATACATTCTACCTCCATGATGGTTATAATACAGCAAATTTTCCCATTTTTCTCTATATAGAAGGACCAATTTGGAAACTCAGGATGAGGTAACCTATTGAAAGTGCAACTATCCCTGGGTGGTTTTCGTAATTCCTAACAACATATATCTCATTGAGCTAATGCTACTTCAAGATAAATATTTCAGGAAAGCTCAATGATTGGCATGGCATGGATGAGAAAAGTGGATCCCTCAAAATGCTAAGGACAAAAGGATTGGCTCAAGCTTAAAGGACAAGACTCTACATTTTCTATTTTAGTGATCCGAGATCACATTGAGTCCATAGGAAAAGCCAATACTATCAAGGAGGGATGAGGTGTTGCTTAATGGCTTTCTTGCTCTAAGTGCTTAGTGATATGCTCCAAAGCCCTCAACTACTTTCTCACATCCACATTTGACCCAAACCAAAAGTCTAACTCGGCCCTACCGATTCTTTCTATCCGGCGCCACCGAGTTCAGGTGTCATAGCGTTTCCATTCGATAGGGATCTCGATCTCACCGAGATGGGGTTGTAATCTCTCTGTTTCCATTCGTAACGTTTCGGTCAAACCGAGATGAGCGATCGGTCCCACCGAGATTACAATGCAAACTCTCTGTTTCCTTTTTGTAACGTTTCGGTCTCACCGAGATTAGCGAATTGGTCCCACCGAGTTTTCCTGACCAACTCTCTGGTTAGCTTATTACCAAAATCGGTCTCACCGAGTTTGTGTAATCGGTCTCACCGAGATTACATTATGCCCTAACCCTAATCATATCGGTCCTACCGGGTTGCATGTCGGTCCCACCGAAAAACATAACGGTCACATGATTTGCTGAATCGGTCCGACCGAGTTTCTCAATTCGGTCTCACCGAGATTGGTAAGTTGTGTGTAACGGTTAGATTTTGTGTGGAGGCTATATGTACCCCTCCACCCCTTCTTCATTCGTGGAGAGAGCTATCAGAATATGCCTACACTTCCAACATACATTTTCTGAGAGAGAACCACCTACACTTGTGTTGAGACCAAGATATTCCATTCCTGTCATATGAATCTTGATCTCTAGCCTTCCCCAAGTTGCTTTCCACTCAAATATTCTTTCCACCAAATCCAAATCCTGTGAGAGAGAGTTGAGTGTTGGGGAGAGTATCATTTGAAGCACAAGAGCAAGAGTTCATTATCAACACACCATTTGTTACTTCTTGGAGAGTGGTGTCTCCTAGATTCGCTAGGTGTCACTTGGGAGCCTCCGACAAGATTGTGGAGTTGAACCAAGGAGTTTGTAAGGGCAAGGAGATCACCTACTTTGTGAAGATCTACCCTAGTGAGGCAAGCCCTTCATGGGCGACGGCCATGGTGGGATAGACAAGGTTGCTTCTTCATGGACCGTTCGTGGGTGGAGCCCTCCATGGACTCGCGCAACCGTTACCCTTCGTGGGTTGAAGTCTCCATCAACGTGGATGTACGATAGCACCACCTATCGGAACCACGGGTAAAAAATCTCTGTGTCAACATTGCGTTTGCTCCCTCAAACTCCTCCCCTTTACCTTCATATGCAATTGTTTTACATTCCGCTGCTATACTCTTAGAATTGCATGTGTAGGTTGATTGCTTGACTTGTGCTAAGTTGCTAAAATCTGCCAAGAACTAAAATTTGGAAAAGGCTAGATTTTTATTTGGTCAAGTAGTCTAATCACCCCACCTCTAGACATACTTTCGATCCTACAAGTGGTATCAGAGCTTTGGTCTCCATTTGCTTTGATTTCCATAGCTTTTGGTGGTCATAGCCTTGGCTTCACAACCTAGGAGAGTATGGCGTCTAGCGAGGGAAATTACCATCATAGAGGTCCTTACTTTGATGGTACAAATTTTGCTAGTTGGAAGCATAAGATGAAAATGCATATTCTTGGACATAACCCCGCCGTTTGGGCTATTGTGTGTATTGGCTCGCAAGGTGAATTCTTTGATGGGAGAGAACTGAACCGTGAAGCTACCGCGGAAGAGTTGAAGATGCTGCAGTACAACGCTCAAGCTTGTGATATCCTCTTCAACGGATTGTGCCCCGAAGAATTCAACAAAATTAGCCGTCTTGAGAATGCAAAGGAAATTTGGGATACTTTGATTGATATGCATGAAGGTACCGACTCCGTCAAGGAATCCAAGTTGGATGTGCTTCAAATTCAACTTGACAAGTTCAAAATGAAGGATGGTGAAGGTGTCGCTGAAATGTACTCTAGGCTTGCCCTTATCACAAATGAGATTGCCGGCTTAGGAAGTGAAGAGATGACCGACAAATTCATCATCAAGAAGATCCTAAGAGCTTTGGATGGAAAATATGATACTGTGTGCACATTGATCCAAATGATGCCAAATTACAAAGATCTCAAGCCAATGGAAGTCATTGGGAGAATTGTTGCTCATGAGATGTCACTCAAGTATAAGGAGGAGCTCCACAACAAGTCAAGTGGTGCTTACAAAGCCTCATGTGAAGTTCCCACATCATCAAGTGAGAAACAAACCTTCAATGAAGAATTGAGCCTAATGGTGAAGAACTTCAACAAGTTCTACAAGAGTAGAAGCAAGGAAAGAAGTTCCAAGTCAAGGTCATACAATGACAAAAGATCTTCTAGTCGTAAGCGAAATTGCTACAATTGTGGAAGACCCGGACACTATTCCAATGAGTGTACGGCACCCTACAAAAGAAGAGAAGATTCTCCAAAGAGAAGAATCACCATCAAGAGAGAGAAGGAGTAGAGATGATCGTTATGAACGAAGAACATCCCGGAGAAGCAAGCATTCGGAAAGGAAGGACAAGTCATCAAGGAGCTACACAAAATGAAGACATCAAGCTCATGTTGGTGAATGGGTATCCGGCTCCGACTCCGACAATCACTCCGAGAGAAGGTATCACTCCGACTCCGAATATACTCAAGATGAAGGTGTTGCCGGTCTAGCACTTGTGTCAACCAACTCCTACGACATATTTGATTCACCAAATGAAGGACTTGGAAGATGCTTCATGGCTAAAGACCCAAAGGTATCACACCCCAAGTATGTTGATTTCAATAGTGATGAAGATGACTTGTTAGGTGATGATGGTTTACTTGTTGACAACTCTAGTGATGAATACTATGATGAAACGTCAATTAATCATGCTAATCACGATAAAACGAATGACAATGGTAAGGAGAAGATTGAGCACCTAACTAAAGAACTAAACACTCTTAAGTTAGCTCATGAAATTATCTTAGAAGATCATCGAGAACTTTTAAGAACCCATGAGAAGTTACGCTTTGACAAGCTCAACCTTGAGCAAGAACATGAGTTCTTAAAAGCAATCAATGATGATATTCGCAAGAAAAGTTCTTCTTACATTGCCAAGCGTTTACTTTTATCTACTTACATGCCTCAAGTCAAGTCTAGTAACAAGAACAAGAAGGATTCTTCCTCTAGTAGTAACAATAATCATGCTAAATCCAATGTTGTTGCTTCTAGTAGTTCTCTTGATTCCACTAATGATTCTCTTAGCCAAGTTACACTTGAGCAAGAAAATAGCTTATTGAAGGGAATTATAGAGAAAGGTGTTTACAAGAGCCTTGCCGGGAGTAAGCAATTCGAGGAAATTGTACGCAAGCAAGGAAGGCACCGGAAGAACCAAGGTGTTGGTTTTGAACGAAAGTTCAACGCCAATGGAGTTGAGTGGGAAGAAGATCAATACCCCAAGATGAAGTTTGTTCCTCAACAAGAGAAGTATGATCCTACTTCCTTCAAAGGGACACAAGCTCAAGATGATCTTCCACCCCAAGACCACAAGCAAAAAGGCAAGGACAAGCTTCAAGAGGAGATTGATGCATTTGAAGAAGCTCCTAAGGCCTTGGTCAAGTGGATTCCCAAGACTACGTCAAGTTCTACCTCATCAAGTACAACTACAACTCCAAGGATTCCCATCAAGATGATGTGGATCCCGAAGAAGAAGAAGTAGAGAGTTCTTGAGGGTGACTCCGCCAACATATTTCACTCTTATCATTTTGGCAAGGACAAGTGCAATAAACTTCCACATCTTGCACTAGTTCAAGGAGTCACAAACCCTCTTGTTGGTAAGACAAGGGACAAGGTAACCCAATGCTTTCATGGACATCATCTTGTGTCTGCATCACTCTATGTCTATGGATATCCTTGTTTGTTCCTTGTGGGACTAACCCGTGTAGGTATTGAAAGTGCAACTCACTCCAAAGGATTGCTCCAAATGATCTACATCAACTTTGAGCATCCACATCTTCAACACCTACATGAACTCATCATCGACAAAACCCAAGGTTAGTTCATCCCTCTTAGGGGGGATCTCACATCTAGGGGGAGCTTTAATCTAAGAATTGAGCTAAAGCAACTCTAATGGTGTGAACACAACAATGCTTTATGTAAAAGTGGTAACCCCACTTGAGCTTAAACGATGAGTATGACTTATGATCAAATGATTCTCATTTGACTCCTAAGTCAATATACTCATATATAGATGACCTAGTCATCGCCAATTGCTTGATAGATGCTAGAATGGTTGTGCATGCTTTGCCACATATTTTATTTGTCATTTTATTGTGTGAGCATGTTGGTTGCATACTTTGCTCATTCGAGGACATCCACTTGTTGTTTTGATTGTTTGGGTTCTTTTCTTTTGCCTAGTGGATGGACAAGGATGCCTAAGAACCTTCTCTAGCTATCTATGCTTTTCTTGTCTCAAACTCTATTCATGCTACATCACAAAGTTTGATCAAGTCAGATTTGAACCACTCTGTGTGAGGAGCACTCGGAGTCCCCGATTCGTCATAGACTTAAACTTCCAAAACCTCTTTGTGTGTTTCAGTCTGACCGATTCATCCATTTTGGTCATACCGAGATCATTAAGTTGATCTGGGTTTTCAACCTCGGTGCAACCGATTTGAACTTTTCGGTCACACCGAGTTGCTGTAACTGCTTGCAGTTATGCATCTCGGTGCCACCGAGTTGTTCCACTCGGTCACACCGACAGGGTCAGGCTATATATATCCACGGGCCAAAATTTGGAAATTTTTCCGAACCTCTTCACCCGCGCACAGCCTTCTGTCTCCTTGGGTCTCCGGATCGTCCTCCTCATCCCCAGCGACCTCCAGCCGCTGGTCTCTGCCGCCGTCAACGGGATTCAACTCCACCGTTGCCGCCGTAGCAAGTCCATCACGAAACTTGGGTATGGATTTGATCTTTGTGCTATTCCTCACTCCGATTCCTAGCACATTGCATTGCCATGTATCTTGCCACGATTGAGATCTTCCTATCTAGCGAAAACACTCCGTAGATTAGTTTTGAATTGAAAATTTAGGGTTAGGTTTCCACCGAACTCATCTCGGACCGATCGAGTTGTAGAAATCGGTCCCACCGATTTGGCTCAGGCCAGTGCACTTGTGATTCTCGGTCTGACCGAGAATTGCAAATCTGTGTGTCGAGTTCGGTTCTTTGTGAAACCCTAGCAGTCTCGGTGCCACCGAACTGTGACTCGATCTGACCGAGTTCACTAGTTTAGGTTCCAAAAGATGCTTCGGTATCACCAAGTTTACAGATCGGTAGCTCCGAAATGCTTTCCTTGGAAAACTAAAACTAAGTTTTTGACTCAATCTTTTGTAAAAACCTCTGTGCTTTGTGATGCTCATCCACTCTACCTCATCTATAACTATTCACATGGTCTGCTGTCAGAGTTTGCATCATGTCAGATCAGAGTGACAGTTAGAACAAGTCTGAGGAGCAAGTTCAGTTAAGTGAGGGCACTAGTCCCTCTAGCAATTCTGATGAGGGTAGCAGGAGCACACCCAGCAATTTGCCAGAGGCAGCCACCAGGGCCAGAAAGAAGGAAGACATCTGAGTCTGGAGATGAGGACTATGTGGCTGTTGAGGATGAGGCCACTTCCAAGAAGAAAGTGCTGAAGAAAGAATATGGCACTGCTGCCACAACAAAGCCTGGACTGAAAACTAAGATGCCAGCAAGAAGACAACCCATGTCTAAGCCAAGAAAAGTTGCCACTAGTGAAACCATGAAGTTCACCATTGAGTCTGATGATGAAGCTGCTGGCCAAGATAAGAAGAAAAAGAGATTCAGAACTACTACTGCCAAAGTACTTGGGAAGCCCTCAATGAGGAGAGACTCTGAAGAAGAAGAGGAAGAGGAAGCTGCACCAGCTCCTAAAGCTCAAAAGCTAATGGGAGATGCTATAAGGTCAGGAGCTTATAAACTCCAAGATGGGCACTCGCACATATCTCTTGGACAAGGAACACCTGCCCATCTACCCTGATTTTGAGGACAACACTGTTGTGATGGATGACAATGAACCATCTTATGTGCAAGCACAAGAGAAGAAGGAGAAGGCAAGGGCTGAGAAGGCTGCAAAGATGCCAACTGCTGAAGAGGCATCTCAGATTCTTCTGAAGAGCAAGCAAGATCAGCTTGTCTACTTGATTGCCTCCACTCTGAGGATTGAGAAGGGCTTGGCCACCCTGACTCAAAACCAGCAGAGCTTGGAGAGAATCATGGAGCAGAAGTTTTATGCTCTTCATGTCAAAATTACTGAGATCCAAACCACAGTTGAGCAACTTCAGGAAGAAGTGGAGGAGAAGAAGGGCAAATCAACTATAGATGCTTTTGCTAGAGTGCCCAGAAGTCAGAGATCTACTGCAGTGCCTGTTTCAGACACCAGAGCTACAGCATCAGCACCAGCAGCAACAGCTCCAGTTCCACCTCCAGCACCTACTCCACCAGCTCCAGCTACTTCATCTGAAGCCTTCATCCTTGGAGTCATCTCTACACCAACCCATGAAGACCAAGCCTGAGAGTCGTTTAGCACTATGCATTTTTTATGAACTTTTTGGTAACTTGTTACCAAAGGGGGAGAAAATGTATAGATCATAGGCTTCGAGAGAGAGTGTTGCTTTTGGTCTCTCTTGTCTTTTTGGTTGAACTTCGTTACTTGCTTGTTTGCTTGATACTCTATGCTTTTGTGAGATACTTGGATGATCATGTGTTTGATCATATGCTACCTTAATGCTTGTTGGATGACATTATCCTTTATCCCTATATGATCATTCACTTTGCTTGGTGATGAGTGCATGTATTTAATTATTTTCATTTTGAGCGCTCCACCAAGATGTATGTGACATGGAAGAGTAACCCATGATCCTAACTCATTGTGCATTTGCAGTCCAAAGCAAATTTTTAAATAATGCACAAATTTAGGGGGAGCTCTTACTTTTCACATAGTTCTCAAAGCGACAATGTTTTTCAATCTTATTATCATTTGTCGAAGCTTTGATCTATATGTTGTCATCAATTACCAAAAAGGGGGAGATTGAAAGTGCAACTATTCCTGGGTGGTTTTGGTAATTCCTAACAACATATATCTCATTGAGCTAATGCTACTTCAAGATAAATATTTCAGGAAAGCTCAATGATTGGCATGGCATGGATGAGAAAAGTGGATCCCTCAAAATGCTAAGGACAAAAGGATTGGCTCAAGCTCAAAGCACAAGACTCTACATTTTCTATTTTAGTGATCCAAGATCACATTGAGTCCATAGGAAAAGCCAATACTATCAAGGAGGGATGAGGTGTTGCTTAATGGCTTTCTTGCTCTAAGTGCTTAGTGATATGCTCCAAAGCCCTCAACTACTTTCTCACATCCACATTTGACCCAAACCAAAAGTCTAACTCGGCCCAACCGATTCTTTCTATCAGGCGCCACCGAGTTCAGATGTCATAGACACTGCCACAAACCCTAGGCAAATCGGTATCACCGATAGGGATCTCGGTCTCACCAAGATGGGGTTGTAATCTCTCCATTTCCATTCATAACGCTTCGGTCAAACCGAGATGAGCGATCGGTCCCACCGAGATTACAATGCAAACTCTCTGTTTCCTTTTCGTAACGTTTCGGTCTCGCCGAGATGAGCGAATCGGTCCCACCGAGTTTGCCTGACCAACTCTCTGGTTAGCTTATTACCAAAATCGGTCTCACCGAGTTTGTGAATCGGTCTCACCAAGATTACGTTATGCCCTAACCCTAATCATATCGGTCCTACTGAGTTGCATGTCGGTCCCACGGAAAAACCTAACGGTCACATGATTTGCTGAATCGGTCCGACCGAGTTTCTCAATTCGGTCTCACCGAGATTGGTAAGTTGTGTGTAACGGTTAGATTTTGTGTGGAGGCTATATATACCCCTCCACCCCCTCTTCATTCATGGAGAGAGCTACCAGAACATGCCTACACTTCCAACATACATTTTCTGAGAGAGAACCACCTACACTTGTGTTGAGACCAAGATATTCCATTCCTATCATATGAATCTTGATCTCTAGCCTTCCCCAAGTTGCTTTCCACTCAAATCTTCTTTCCACCAAATCCAAATCCTGTGAGAGAGAGTTGAGTGTTGGGGAGACTATCATTTGAAGCACAAGAGCAAGGAGTTCATTATCAACACACCATTTGTTACTTCTTGGAGAGTGGTGTCTCCTAGATTGGCTAGGTGTCACTTGGGAGCCTCTGACAAGATTGTGGAGTTGAACCAAGGAGTTTGTAAGGGCAAGGAGATCGCCTACTTCGTGAAGATATACCCTCGTGAGGCAAGTCCTTCGTGGGCGACGGCCAGGGTGGGATAGACAAGGTTGCTTCTTCGTGGACCGTTCATGGGTGGAGCCCTCCGTGGACTCGCGCAACCGTTACCCTTAATGGGTTGAAGTCTCCATCAACGTGGATGTACGATAGCACCACCTATCGGAACCACGGGTAAAAAATCTCCGTGTCAACATTGCATTTGCTCCCTTAAACTCCTCCCCTTTACCTTCATATGCAATTGTTTTACATTCCGCTGCTATACTCTTAGAATTGCATGTGTAGGCTGATTGCTTGACTTGTGCTAAGTTGCTAAAATCTTCCAAGAACTAAAATTGGGAAAAGGCTAGATTTTTATTTGGTCAAGTAGTCTAATCACCCCCCTCTAGACATACTTTCAATCCTACACCTATGCTAATACCTCTGCTATCTTCAAGAATGCTTGGTGGCAGTGTCAGAATTACCTGAATAATATGTACTTCACTGGCAAAGAAACTCATAATATTCCCTTACGTTCTCCCGAGACACATTTACTAGACGATGACTGGGAATGCCTTGTTCTGTACTGGTCCCGAACCAAGAATGTGGTAAGGTCTATGAGCTCATTTTTTAAGTACTATATGCTTGCGTCTTACTGTACTCTGTTCATGTAGAACAAGTGCTTAAACCTGAAGAACAACTTTTGTCATTTAAGATTCCATTGCTATCGTGCATACTGCTTTGCTCTTGTATCATTGTATTTACTCATACAAAATTATTTTTTAAATTGAAGGATCCAATCGAAACTCCAATGGCACAACAGGTATGTTTACGCATATTTCTTTAACAGGTCTGCTCTTATAAATAGCTCTGCTGATTTCAATTTCAATTGTATATGCAGTTGACTTCTCATATCATGCACATTACTAGGATCACAACAGAGCCAATAGTGTTGTTGTACATGTAGACCCCGTAGTACCCATCTGAAATCTTGTTGAGCCGTGTAGTTTCCCATGCTTTGTATTCTTTTAGTGCTGCTTTCTCTTGAACTGATATGATTTGAACCGTGTCTCTATTTTGATTTGGCAAGACAATGCAGTGACCATAGGACATAGATATATGTTTGTTTGATGCTTTTATAATGTACTACTTGGCAATAGAAGACTTGGTAGTTTAATCTTGTCCACCTTACTAATGAACTGGTTCACCGAAATGAGTTTCATATACTAGTACCTGCTAAACCTGTTATGTGTATGCTTGTTTCTTCTTTTAGAATAGTGACAAAATATTGGGGAAGAGTGCCTTTTTAAGAAATGGTAAAGGAAGTAATGCAGATAAGGTTCGGGATAGTTTGACATCCTTGTTGTTCTCCAACAAAGCTGATAAAACAGCTAAGGAAAACTATACTGGAGACAGCGAGACAACCCCAAAGTCCTGCCTTGGTTTAGTGTTCGAGTTACTGGCCACTACCGCTGGCACAAGCTATTCAAACTCACTGTGTGAATCAGTTCGGTTTCTTGAGTCTCAACTACAAGCTGAAAAACATCGATCAGTTGTGCTGCGTCAAGAAGCGGAATGACTGCGAAAGTCCATGGAGCATTCAGATGCATACTTTCTGGTGCAACAGCAAGCGTTGGAGGATTTTAGCGCCAAACAGGACAAAGCTAATAAGCTTGCTAAGCTTATTGCCAACATGGTGGATACCCATGATAACATTTCTTGAGCTCTTCTGAAGTTGTTTCAGTTTTGGACTTGTTTTCCTGCCTTGTTTATTTGCACTGGTGGCCAATTTAGACGGCCAGTGTATGTAATATACTGCTTTGTTCCCTATATTTGCACTGGTGGCGAACTTTGATGCCTAGTGGATGTAATATGTGTAATAGACGTAATAGCCTAGCGTTAGTTGCTTGCTTATTTATTTGCTTATTGTCTTGTTTAGTTGTTTGCTTGTAGTCACTGCAGTTCTTTTTCCGCATTTTTCTAGTGGCCACAATAACCTATTTTTGGTAACTAGGCCACAATAACCATGGCAACACACAGACTGTTGTAACCATGGGCCTCCTATGGGCCGTAGGATCCATGGGCCTTCTACGGGCCATATGATCCATGGGCCTTCTACGGGCCGTGGGATCCATTGGCTTTCTATGGGCCGTAGGATCCATGGGCCTCCTACGGGGCGTATAATCATTTCGCGAAACACGGGCCGTACTATTCATGGACCATAACAGGCCATTAATAGGCCGTATTTGATAACGCTATGAAAACAGCCTAGTGGGTTAACGAGCCACAAACGGGCCAAATGTAACCACGGGCTGAGTTTGGCCCATAAACGGAATAGGCCATTAATGGACCGTAACTAACCAAATTCTAGAAATGAGCCCAAGAATAAATGTGCCCTTAGAAGGCCAAAACTTAACACGGGCTGGAAATGACCGATGGAATACTGGGCCGTTAATGGGTATAAAGCGATACACTGTTCATTATGGGTCAGTTTCATCTCGGGCCTTTAATGGGCCCAGAGTTACAAAGGGCCTCCTATGGGCCGAAAGACGTCATGGGCCATACATGGGCTGGAAGTTACAATGGGCTGGTATCATATTGTACGGCCCAGATGACGCTACTGGGCCAAATTCCGGTAGGTCGTGAGTTAGCGTGCTGTAAATGGGCTATATTCGAACAGTCCGTTAATAGGCTTTGCATGGGCCGGCGTGCTACCTTTTGACCAAGTCGAACGGGCCGGCCTTTTCACTCGAATGGGCCTCTGTTGGCCCATGCCACGTGTCAATGAATCATAGGTGCCTTCGGTCCAATGAGTGGATAACATCTGTCCCAATGGTGAGCCGACACGTGGTTACTCTGGCCATTGAGAATTTTACACCTAGAAAATCCCCATTGGTCTGGGCTGTTAACGGGTTATCGGACCCAAACCGGAACCCAATAGCTTAACGGTGACCCGTTACGGTGGATGCCACATGTCGGTCACCCTTGACGAAAGCACTTCTGTGACGCACAATTTATCGTCATGGAAGTGGACACTTCTGTGATGATAATTTTGGTAATGTCATGGAACACTTCTATGACAGCACAGGCATGACTATCTTGATTTTCTCATAAAATCGTCATGGATGTACATGCATGACAGAAAACGTGACCTACTGTGACAAACATGTATCATCACAGAAGTGTATTTTTTTTGTAGTGTAGCTGGCAACTCGGCCTTACACTTGTTGTTCTGCTGGCGGCCGTTCTCGCCAACCGGCTTGAAGGGCGGTGCGGGCAACGCCTTGCCGGCCTCGTCCACTACGACATGGATCTTCATGGCGGAGTCGGCCATGGCGTACTTGTCCACCATGACCATAAGCACGGCCATGGTGGTTGGCTCGGAGCGCAGGAGCTTTTGCGTCAGGAGGGTGCCATCCCAGCAGCCGCTCCCAAAGTACTAGATAGCTTGAACCTCATGGACCACCTCGTAGTTGTTGCGGAGCTCATTCTAGCATGCAAGGTACTCACGTTTGGTCTCGCTCAGCCCCTACACGCACATGGCAAGCTGACTGGGACGGCTGGGTCGCTTGTCGGTGCCGGTGAACTTGCGCACGAAGGGCTCGAAGTTGAGCCACGAGTTGACGCTGCTAGCCGGCAGGCTGTTCAGCCATATCCGGGCCGAGCCCTGGAGCATGACCGGGGCATAGCGCACGGCCCGACGCCGGTTGCTGCCTGCGATGCCAGTGGCGGTGGTATAATCTATGAGCCAGTGCTCTGGCTTGACGATCCTATTGTACTTGGGGGTGTCACGAGGGAGCGTGAACCCTTTGTGGAAGGGCTTGTCGCGGATCCGCGGGTTGAAGGAAGCTGGCCCGACCGCGTTATCTTCCTCCAACTCGAGGGAAAGGGCGAGTTGCTCGATGTGGTCGCGAGCGTCGTTGTTGTCGATGTCGCGCGGGCCCAGCCAGGTTGCGACTAGGCCACGGGGAGCCGGGTCAGTTGAAGCTGGACGGCCACGCCGGACGGATGGCGGGGGAGGGTCTTGCCGGCACCGGTCTTCTACAGCCAGCTCGTTGCCTAGGTCGCCGCCAGCCGTCAGGGTGCAGTTGCGCCAGGTTCGGGTCCGGCCGGAATGAGCCTCAGTGTGGCGTGGAGAAGACGCCGTGTTCTGTTGCTCGGGCTCTTTGGTGCGGTGCGATTCGAACGCTGCGAGAGCGTCAAGGCATTCATGCTGCATGTTCGCAACGGTGAGAAGCTCATGCATGCACTGCAGGCGCTCCTCGACACTACAAAAAAAGACACATCCGTGACATTTTGGGCCGAACGAAAAAAAAATCTGTCATACTTATGACACATCTATGACGATAATTGTGACAAAACCCGGTATCATCATAGATGTTGGGGGCTCCTACTTCTATGACAAAAAATCATGACAGGAAATGGGCTTTTCGTCCTGGGAGGGCCGGAGATGCAACTGCATAACATTCTTTGGGCCGTCCATGATGGAAAAAACCGTGGTAGAAGCAAGGGCGAGGAAAGTTTCGGCGAGTTCCCGGTTACGGTGGGTGGTCGGGGCCGAGCGATGCACGAAGGTTTGCGCGTTTCACTCGTACACATACACGCGTGCGTGCAAGGCGTTGGGCTCTAACTGAACCCGAGCGAGGCGTTGGGCTCTAACTAAACCCGAGCGATTGCACTGCAGGCTATGCGTTACTGAACCCGAGCCGATGGCTGTTAACTGAACCCGCTCGAGCGATTCCTTCGCTACTGCTGCTAACTGAAGCCGATCGATGCTGCCTCTGGATGAACAGTGAGCGTTGCGGGGGGGGGGTGGTTGGATGAATAGTGAGCGGTGGGGGTGGATGAACAGGACCCCGTGGTGTTGTCTCTGGATGAACAGGACCCCGATCGATCGAGCCGGTTGCGGCTGGATGAACAGGACCCCGTGGAGGGCTGGATGAACAGGACGACCCCGTGGAGGGCTGGATGAACAGTAGATGGTGGAGGGGTGGATGAACAGTAACCCGTGGAGGGGTGGTTGAACAAGAGCCCGTGGAGAGGGGTGGTTGAACAGTAGCCGGTGGAGTAGCGCGCGGTGGAGGCTGGATGAACAGGAGCCCGTGGATGAACAGTCGCAGGTGGAGGCTGGAGGAGGTCGACGGTGGATGAACAGTAGCCCATGGAGGCTGGAGGAGGTCGACGGTGGAGATGAACAATATCCCGTGGAGTCCCGTTTTGCGGTACGCCACACCCCTCCCGATGAAGAGGACCCCCGTTTTGACCGTAGCGCTCCAACACAAGTCCGTTTCCCCCGTTTTGCAGTTCGCCACACCCCTCCCGATCAACAGGACCCCGTTTCGACCGTAGGAGGTCCAACACAAGTCCGTTTCCTCCGTTTTTGCGGTACGCCAGACCCCTCCCGATGAACAGGATCCCGTTTCGAACGTGGACGGTCGAACACAAGGCCGTTTCCTCCGTTCTACGGTACGCCAGGCATTGTTTCCATCGCCTGTTCCGTCCAAGCCCTCCCGATGAACACGACGACGCATTCCGTTCCGACCCAGCCGGGTGGCTCCCCATGAACACGACGACGACGATGTTTCTCCGTTCCGACCCAGCCATGTACACCAGTCCTCGCCGTACGTATGCGCGAGTAGGCGTTTGAGACCCCGTCCGTATGTACGTACGTGACCGTATTTTCTTTCTTGCACACTGGCAGATGTACGTAAGTGTACATGCTACGTACGCGCCTCTACATCGACCAATATGTACGTACACGTTCGCGACCAGAATGACAACGCTACATACGCTTCGACTGTTGGGGAACGTAGTAATTTCAAAAAATTTCCTACGCACACGCAAGATCATGGTGATGCATAGCAACGAGAGGGGAGAGTGTTGTCCACGTACCCTCGTAGACCGAAAGGGGAAGCGTTTAACACAACGCGGTTGATGTAGTCGTACGTCTTCACGATCCGACCGATAAAGTACCGAACGCACGGCACCTCCGAGTCCAGCACACGTTCAGCTCGATGACGTCCCTCGAACTCCGATCCAGCCGAGTGTTGAGGGAGAGTTTCGTCAGCACGACGGCGTGGTGACAATGATGATGTTCTACCGACGCAGGGCTTCGCCTAAGCACCGCTATGATATTATCGAGGTGTAATATGGTGGAGGGGGGCACCGCACACGGCTAAGAGATCAATGATCAATTGTGTGTCTAGAGGTGCCCCCCTGGCCCCGTATATAAAGGAGCAAGGGGGGTTCGGCCGGCCAAGGGGAGAGGCGTGCCAGGAGGAGTCCTACTCCTACCGGGAGTAGGACTCCCCCCCTTTTCCATGTTGGACTAGGAGAGAGAGGGGGAAGATGTGGGGGGGGGGAAGGAAAGGGGGGGCACCGCCCCCCTCTCCTTGTCCTATCGGACTGGGGGGAGGGGCGTGCGGCCCTGCCCTGTCCTCCTCTCCTCTCTTCCACCTAGGCCGACTAAGGCCCATTAAGTTACCGGGGGGTTCCGGTAACCTCCCGGTACTCCGGAAAAATCCCGATTTCACCCGGAACACTTCCGATATCCAAACATAGGCTTCCAATATATCAATCTTTATGTCTCGACCATTTCGAGACCCCTCGTTATGTCCGTGATCACATCCGGGACTCGAACAACCTTCGGTACATCAAAACATATAAACTCATAATATAACTGTCATCATAACGTTAAGCGTGCGGACCCTACGGGTTTGAGAACTATGTAGACATGACCGAGACACCTCTCCGGTCAATAACCAATAGCGGAACCTGGATGCTCATATTGGTTCCCACATATTCTATGAAGATCTTTATCGGTCAGACCGCATAACAACATACGTTGTTCCCTTTGTCATCGGTATGTTACTTGCCCGAGATTCGATCGTCGGTATCTCGATACCTAGTTCAATCTCGTTACCGGCAAGTCTCTTTACTCATTCCGTAATACATCATCCCGCAACTAACTCATTAGTAACAATGCTTGCAAGGCTTATAGTGATGTGTATTACTGAGTGGGCCCAGAGATACCTCTCCGACAATCGGAGTGACAAATCCTAATCTCGAAATACGCCAACCCAACAAATACCTTTGGAGACACCTGTAGAGCACCATTATAATCACCCAGTTATGTTGTGACGTTTGGTAGCACACAAAGTGTTCCTCCGGTAGACGGGAGTTGCATAATCTCATAGTCATAGGAACATGTATAAGTCATGAAGAAAGCAATAGCAACATACTAAACGATCGAGTGCTAAGCTAACGGAATGGGTCAAGTCAATCACATCATTCGCCTAATGATGTGATCCCGTTAATCAAATGACAACTCATGTCTATGGCTAGGAAAGATAACCATCTTTGATCAACGGGCTAGTCAAGTAGAGGCATACTAGTGACACTCTCTTTGTCTGTGTATTCACACAAGTATTATGTTTCCGGTTAATACAATTCTAGCATGAATAATAAACATTTATCATGATATAAGGAAATAAATAATAACTTTATTATTGCCTCTAGGGCATATTTCCTTCAGTCTCCCACTTGGACTAGAGTCAATAATCTAGATTACATAGTAATGATTCTTACACCCATGGAGTCTTGGTGCTGATCATGTTTTGCTCGTGGAAGAGGCTTAGTCAACGGGTCTGCAACATTTAGATCCGTATGTATCTTGCAAATTTCTATGTCTCCCACCTGGACTAAATCCCGGATGGAATTGAAGCGTCTTTTGATGTGCTTGGTTCTTTTGTGAAACCTGGATTCCTTTGCTAAGGCAATTGCACCAGTATTGTCACAAAAGATTTTCATTGGACCCGATGCACTAGGTATGACACCTAGATCGGATATGAACTCCTTCATCCAGACTCCTTCATTTGCTGCTTCCGAAGCAGCTATGTACTACGCTTCACACGTAGATCCCGCCATGACACTTTGCTTAGAACTGCAACAACTGACAGCTCCACCGTTCAATGTAAACACGTATCCGGTTTGCGATTTAGAATCGTCTGGATCAGTGTCAAAGCTTGCATCAACGTAACCATTTACGATGAACTCTTTGTCACCTCCATAAACGGGAAACATATCCTTAGTCCTTTTCAGGTATTTCAGGATGTTCTTGACCGCTGTCCAGTGATCCACTCCTGGATTACTTTGGTACCTCCCTGCTAAACTTATAGCAAGGCACACATCAGGTCTGGTACACAGCATTGCATACATGATAGAGCCTATGGCTGAAGCATAGGGAACATCTTTCATCTTTTCTCTATCTTCTGCAGTGGTCGGGCATTGAGTCTTACTCAATCTCACACCTTGTAATACAGGCAAGAACCCTTTCTTTGCTTGATCCATTTTGAACTTCTTCAAAACTTTGTCAAGGCATGTGCTTTGTGAAAGTCCAATTAAGCGTCTTGATCTATCTCTATAGATCTTGATGCCCAATATATATGCAGCTTCACCGAGGTCTTTCATTGAAAAACTCTTATTCAAGTATCCCTTTATGCTATCCAGAAATTCTATATCATTTCCAATTAGCAATATGTCATCCACATATAATATCAGAAATGCTACTGAGCTCCCACTCACTTTCTTGTAAATACAGGCTTCTCCAAAAGTCTGTATAAAACCAAATGCTTTGATCACACTATCAAAGCATTTATTCCAACTCCGAGAGGCTTGCACCAGTCCATAAATGGATCGCTGGAGCTTGCACACTTTGTTAGCTCCCTTTGGATCGACAAAACATTACGGTTGCATCATATACAACTCTTCTTCCAGAAATCCATTCAGGAATGCAGTATTGACATCCATTTGCCAAATTTCATAATCATAAAATGCGGCAATTGCTAACATGATTCGGAAAGACTTGAGCATCGCTACGGGTGAGAAAGTCTCATTGTAGTCAATCCCTTGAACTTGTCAAAAACCTTTCGCAACAAGTCGAGCTTTATAGATAGTAACATTACTGTCAGCGTCAGTCTTCTTCTTGAAGATCCATTAATTTTCAATGGCTTGCCGATCATCGGGAAAGTCAACCAAAGTCCGTACTTTGTTCTCATACATGGATCCCATCTCGGATTTCATGGCTTCAAGCCATTTTGCGGAATCTGGGCTCACCATCGCTTCTTCATAGTTCGTAGGTTCGTCATGGTCTAGTAACATAACCTCCAGAACAGGATTACCGTACCACTCTGGTGCCGATCTTAATCTGATTGACCTACGAGGTTCAGTAATAACTTGATCTGAAGTTTCATGATCATTATCATTAACTTCCCCACTAATTGGCGTAGGTGTCGTAGAAACTGGTTTCTGTGATGATCTACTTTCCAATAAGGGAGCAGGTACAGTTACCTCATCAAGTTCTACTTTCCTCCCACTCACTTCTTTCAAGAGAAACTCCTTCTCTAGAAAGGATCCATTCTTAGCAACGAATGTCTTGCCTTCGGATCTGTGATAGAAGGTGTACCCAACAGTCTCCTTTGGGTATCCTATGAAGACACATTTCTCCGATTTAGGTTCGAGCTTATCAGGTTGAAGTTTCTTCACATAAGCATCGCAACCCCAAACTTTAAGAAACGACAACTTTGGTTTCTTGCCAAACCATAGTTCATAAGGCGTCGTCTCAACGGATTTCGATGGTGCCCTATTTAGAGTGAATGCAGCCGTCTCTAAAGCATAACCCCAAAACGATAGCGGTAAATCAGTAAGAGACATCATAGATCGCAATATATCTAGTAAAGTACGATTATGATGTTCGGACACACCATTACGTTGTGGTGTTCCGGGTGGCATGAGTTGCGAAGCTATTCCGCATTGTTTCAAATGTAGGCCAAACTCGTAACTCAAATATTCTCCTCCACGATCTGATCGTAGAAACTTTATTTTCTTGTTACGATGATTTTCAACTTCGCTCTGAAATTCTTTGAACTTTTCAAATGTTTCAGACTTATGTTTCATTAAGTAGATATACCCATATCTGCTCAAATCATCTATGAAGGTGAGAAAATAATGATATCCGCCACGAGCCTCAATATTCATCGGACCACATACATCTGTATCTATGATTTCCAACAAATTAGTTGCTCTCTCCATAGTTCCGGAGAACGGTGTTTTAGTCATCTTGCCCATGAGACACGGTTCGCAAGTACCAAGTGATTCATAATCAAGTGATTCCAAAAGTCCATCATTATGGAGTTTCTTCATGCGCTTTACACCGATATGACCTAAACGGCAGTGCCACAAATAAGTTGCACTATCATTATCAAGTCTGCGTCTTTTGGCTTCGACATTATGAAGATGTGTGCCACTACTACCGAGATTCATTAAAAATACACCACTCTTCAAGGGTGCATGACCATAAAAGATATTACTCATATAAATAGAACAACCATTATTCTCTGATTTAAATGAATAACCGTCTCGCATCAAACAAGATCCATATATAATGTTCATGCTTAACGCTGGCACCAAATAACAATTATTTAGGTCTAATACTAATCCCGAAGGTAGATGTAGAGGTAGCGTGCCGATGGCGATCACATTGACTTTGGAACCGTTTCCTACGCGCATCGTCACCTCGTCCTTGGCCAGTGTTCGCTTAATCTGTAGTCCCTGTTTCGAGTTGCAAATATTAGCAACAAAACCAGTATCAAATACCCAGGTGCTACTGCGAGCTCTGGTAAGGTACACATCAATAACATGTATATCACATATACCTTTGTTCACCTTGCCATCCTTCTTATCCGCCAAATACTTGGGGCAGTTCCGCTTCTAGTGACCAGTCTGCTTGCAGTAGAAGCACTCAGTCTCAGGCTTAGGTCTAGATTTGCGTTTCTTCTCCTGAACAACAACTTGCTTGCTGTTCTTCTTGAAGTTCCCCTTCTTCTTCCCTTTGCCCTTTTTCTTGAAACTAGTGGTCTTATTGACCATCAACACTTGATGCTCCTTTTTGATTTCTACCTCCGCTGCCTTTAGCATTGCGAAGAGCTCGGGAAT
Source organism: Aegilops tauschii subsp. strangulata (assembly GCF_002575655.3). Lineage (NCBI taxonomy): Eukaryota > Viridiplantae > Streptophyta > Magnoliopsida > Poales > Poaceae > Aegilops > Aegilops tauschii. The sequence continues at coordinate 468,321,341 of NC_053036.3, read as the reverse complement.
TGTCTTATTCAGCCCTTGCATGTTATAGTTCATCACGAAGCTCTTGTAGCTTGGTGGTAGTGATTGAAGAATTCTGTCAATGATGCTATCATCCGGAAGATTAACTCCCAGTTGAATCAAGTGATTGTTATACCTAGACGTTTTGAGTATATGCTCACTGACAGAACTATTCTCTTCCATCTTGCAGCTGTAGAACTTATTGGAGACTTCATATCTCTCAATCCGGGCATTTGCTTGAAATATTAACTTCAACTCCTGGAACATCTCATATGCTCCATGACGTTCAAAACGTCGTTGAAGACCCGGTTCTAAGCCGTAAAGCATGGCACACTGAACTATCAAGTAGTCATCAGCTTTGGTCTGCCAGACGTTCATAACCTCTGGTGTTGCTCTTGCAGCAGGCCTGGCACCCAGCGGTGCTTCCAGGACGTAATTCTTCTGTGCAGAAATGAGGATAATCCTCTAGTTACGGACCCAGTCCATATAATTGCTACCATCATCTTTCAACTTTGCTTTCTCAAGGAACGCATTAAAATTCAACGGAACAACAGCACGGGCTATCTATCTACAATTAACATAGACAAGCAAGATACTATCAGGTACTAAGTTCATGATAAATTTAATTTATATTAATCATATTACTTAAGAACTCCCACTTAGATAGACATCCCTCTAATCATCTAAGTGATTACGTGATCCAAATCAACTAAACCATAACCGATCATCACGTGAAATGGAGTAGTTTTCAATGGTGAACATCACTATGTTGATCATATCTACTATATGATTCACGCTCGACCTTTCGGTCTCAGTGTTCCAAGGCCATATCTGCATATGCTAGGCTCGTCAAGTTTAACCTGAGTATTCTGCGTGTGCAAAACTGGCTTGCACCCATTGTAGATGGACGTAGAGCTTATCACACCCGATCATCACGTGGTGTCTGGGCACGACGAACTTTGGCAACGGTGCATACTCAGGGAGAACACTTTTATCTTGAAATTTAGTGAGAGATCATCTTATAATGCTACCGTCAATCAAAGCAAGATAAGATGCATAAAAGATAAACATCACATGCAATCAATATAAGTGATATGATATGGCCATCATCATCTTGTGCTTGTGATCTCCATCTCCGAAGCACCGTCATGATCACCATCGTCACCGGCGCGACACCTTGATCTCCATCGTAGCATAGTTGTCGTCTCGCCAACTATTGCTTCTACGACTATCGCTACCGCTTAGTGATAGAGTAAAACAATTACATGGCGATTGCATTGCATACAATAAAGCGACAACCATATGGCTCCTGCCAGTTGCCGATAACTCGGTTACAAAACATGATCATCTCATACAATAAAATTCAGCATCATGTCTTGACCATATCACATCACAACATGCCCTGCAAAAACAAGTTAGACGTCCTCTACTTTGTTGTTGCAAGTTTTACGTGGCTGCTACGGGCTTAGCAAGAACCGTTCTTACCTACGCATCAAAACCACAACGATAGTTTGTCAAGTTGGTGCTGCTTTAACCTTCGCAAGGACCGGGCGTAGCCACACTCGGTTCAACTAAAGTGAGAGAGACAGACACCCGCCAGTCACCTTTAAGCAACGAGTGCTCGCAACGGTGAAACCAGTCTCGCGTAAGCGTACGCGTAATGTCGGTCCGGGCCGCTTCATCTCACAATACCGCTGAACCAAAATATGACATGCTGGTAAGCAGTATGACTTATATCGCCCACAACTCACTTGTGTTCTACTCGTGCATATAACATCAACGCATAAAACCAGGCTCGGATGCCACTGTTGGGGAAAGTAGTAATTTCAAAAAAAATCCTACACACACGCAAGATCATGGTGATGCATAGCAACAAGAGGGGAGAGTGTTGTCCACGTACCCTCGTAGAACGAAAGCGGAAGCGTTTAACACAACGTGATTGATGTAGTCCTACGTCTTCACGATCCGACCGATCAAGTACCGAACGCATGGCACCTCCGAGTTCAGCACACATTCAGCTCGATGACGTCCCTCGAACTCCGATCCAGCCGAGTGTTGAGGGAGAGTTTCGTCAGCACGACGGCGTGGTGACAATGATGATGTTCTACGGACGCAGGGCTTCGCCTAAGCACCGCTATGATATTACCGAGGTGTAATATGGTGGAGGGGGGCACCGCACACGGCTAAGAGATCAATGATCAATTGTGTGTCTAGAGGTGCCCCCCTGCCCCCGTATATAAAGGAGCAAGGGAGGGTTCGGATGGCCAAGGGGAGAGGCGCGCCAGGAGGAGTCCTACTCCTACCGGGAGTAGGACTCCCCCCTTTTCCATGTTGGACTAGGAGAGAGAGGGGGAAGAGGTGGAGGGGAGGAAGGAAAGGGGGGCGCCGCCCCCCTCTCCTTGTCCTATTCGGACTGCGGGGAGGGGCGTGCGGCCCTGCCCTGGCCTCCTCTCCTCCCTTCCACCTAGGCCCACTAAGGCCCATTAAGTTACCGGGGGGTTCCGGTAACCTCCCGGTACTCCGGAAAAATCCCGATTTCACCCGGAACACTTCCGATATCCAAACATAGGCTTCCAATATATCAATCTTTATGTCTCGACCATTTTGAGACTCCTCGTTATGTCCGTGATCACATCCGGGACTCCGAACAACCTTGGGTACATCAAAACATATAAACTCATAATATAACTATCATCATAGCGTTAAGCGTGCGGACCCTACGGGTTCGAGAACTATGTAGACATGACCGAGACACCTCTCCGGTCAATAACCAATAGCGGAACCTGGATGCTCATATTGGTTCCCACATATTCTACGAAGATCTTTATCGGTGAGACCGCATAACAACATACGTCGTTCCCTTTGTCATCCGTATGTTACTTGCCCGAGATTCGATCGTCGGTATCTCGATACCTAGTTCAATCTTGTTACCGGCTAGTCTCTTTACTCGTTCCGTAATACATCATCCCGTAACTAACTCATTAGTCACAATGCTTGCAAGGCTTATAGTGATGTGTATTACTGAGTGGGCCCAGAGATACCTCTCCGACAATCGGAGTGACAAATCCTAATCTCGAAATACGCCAACCCAACAAATACCTTTGGAGACACCTGTAGAGCACCTTTATAATCACCCAGTTACATTGTGATGTTTGGTAGCACACAAAGTGTTCCTCCGGTAGACGGGAGTTGCATAATCTCATAGTCATAGGAACATGTATAAGTCATGAAGAAAGCAATAGCAACATACTAAAGGATCGAGTGCTAAGCTAACGGAATGGGTCAAGTCAATCACATCATTCTCCTAATGATGTGATCCCGTTAATCAAATGACAACTCATGTCTATGGCTAGGAAACATAACCATCTTTGATCAACGAGCTAGTCAAGTAGAGGCATACTAGTGACACTCTGTTTGTCTATGTATTCACACAAGTATTATGTTTCCGGTTAATACAATTCTAGCATGAATAATAAACATTTATCATGATATAAGGAAATAAATAATAACATTATTATTGCCTCTAGGGCATATTTCCTTCATCGACCAGGTGGGTCCCGACTGTCAGGCACTTCCTTGCGTGCGAAGATGTAGCTGGTGGGTCCCAGCAGTCAGGGGGGCGAATCATTTTTTTCCCCGGATGCACTTCCTTGCGTGCGAAGATGTAGCTGGTGGGTCACAGCAGTCAGGGGGCGAATCATTTTTTCCCCGTAATATGGACGCACTGACTTGCGTGCGAAGATGTAGCCGCTAGGTCCCAGCAGTCAGGGGGGAAACATTTTTTTCGCGAAATACGGTGGCCCGTTCAGTTGGTCCCTGCTGTCAGGTGGAGGAATCATTATTTTCCGCGTAATAAGGAGGCACTTCCTTGCTGCGGCCATGGACACAGCTGTCAGCCTCTCCACGTACAGTCCATGTCTGATGGAAGTCGTTCCTTGACCACGTTGACCACGCTGCGCCGAGAGCACTAGGGCAGTGGATGACGGCGAGGCCTAGGAAAGGGATGACGCGGAGCGGGGGAAGACGCGGCAGTGGATGCCCACGCGTAGAGTTTCCGTTGCCTGTGAGTCAATGATTTTAATCAATAGAAGGGCATTAGTACCATGTGAAAGGATTCATGGTCGGTGGTTTTTTAAGTTTTGGTTTCATTCTGCTTTGGCTGTTGTACTAGTCTAGTCGTCCTTTAGAGTTCATTACTCTACTGATCTATCCGGTTAGACAATGATTTTATTCAAATACTCATGTATATCATTATGTGAGATATTGAACTAAGACGTCCATGGCTCTATGCTTACCACGTGGTTTTAAAATGTTTTTTTCTTCTGATTGGTACTGAAACTACCTGCATCTAGCTAAAACTAACACGAGAGGTTACCTTGGTTACAAATTTGGAACTTGTTCGCATTGCTCTTACACAAGCACCTTATGAACTGGAACTAATTAATTTCTGCCTGTAATTCAATGTTTTGTTTTGCAGGGAAAAAGCGGGCTTAACTAAGTAGCAACCCTCGTGAAAGCCAGCACAATCGAGTAAGTTGTTCTCATACACTTTTGTGCGAATTTTTTTACATGGACTGAGTTCTATAAATTATTCAATGTCTTGTAGAGTCGATGGTCTACCATAAGTTATACAAACACGAGGAGGCATTGGAATAGCCAAAGCAGACATCCATGACAACAATGATGGCGTCCCTCGACTGAAGATTAATATATTTTATCTTATTAGTTTTCTCGTTTTCCAATTAGAGATGAGGAAGTACATTGGTCCTCTATAGATAGATTTCGACTCATATTTCTTAACTGATAAGTACTTTTAGTATTATAGTTCGGAATTCTGTTACGTTATATTATTTCTTATTAATAAAGAAGTGCATATATTCTTTCATTATTCAAAAACTTGTGGCTATATTGATTTCTATGTCAATCTTCAAATGTTGTATGATACATAGAGTGGTCGTCAACGATTCTAAAGGTTGTCGAACATGAAGTTCTACAAAAACAAAAATGATCACCATTTTAAAAACAAGTGGTAGCTAAAAATTAACCAAATAGTTGTAAAGATAATGGTCATCAATAATATGACGTGTCCATTAATGATAATTCTTTCACCACGGGAAAATTATTAACGAGGACAAATGGTTGTTGATACTAGAAGTGTGGTCGTCGTTGGCTCAGGATTAACGACAACAAACCATCCCGTCGTTACAAGAATAACGGCCGAAAAAATACTTTTAACGATGGAGCCTATCACGACCACCATATTGTGGTCGTTACTGATCTTTAACGACCACAATATGACATTTAACGACCACATATACCATCGTTAAAAATCATTTCCCTAGTAGTGTTATATCTGACAGATAGGAAGGAAATTATGGCAATTTTGCAAAAAGGTACCCACACATCTCTCCACATTTGCAAATAAGGCCTTCCCTCGTTCATCCTTTTCTCTCACAAGATAAAATACTCATACAAATGCATCTTGATGTTACATGCAACGCACGGGCATTATGGGGGTTCAGCTAAGAATATAATACTCAGACAGGCTCACGGTTCTGGACTTTGGGCCGCAGGCCCACCCTGCATGTTTGGGGGCCCATGTGTTCTACCTCAGCGCTTTTCATATTGCAAGCGATCGGTACGGCGCTGGTTTTAGATGCTATCGCAAGGATAATACACAGAATTGAATAAAGCACGGCAGCTATTGGAATGAAATCGAACGACAGATCCTAACCAACAATGAGAGTTGCAATTCTATCAACGATATACCATGTGATAAATAATACTGTCATACTACTTATACACACAGGACACTTGTTTCACCATGCCAGATTATTACATCAAAATCTCTCCGAGGATAGATCAGTTCGGCAGTTGCGTGCTGCTACTGAAGAATTTCAAAGTTGATTTGGACCAGCTCTCCTTGCCCAGAAAGTTTGATTTTGACATCATCCCCTACCGCAAGATATGATTTAGATTTGAACCTTGACCATCCTTTAGCATCAATCGTCATGCGACCATCCTTTGTACTTACGGTATATTGAGCAGGTTCATTCACACCAAGGCTGCGCATGGTAAGAGAAACTTGGCGGCGGTCGCCCGGATTGTTGAACGACTCCCTCGTTTCTCTAGGAATTCTCTGTTTGCAAACAAGAAGACATATCCAAACAGTTACATCAACACAGTGAATCATGTGAAACAACATGGAAATAAAAAAGAACGAAGCACTTGGGCGGCCAATGCTTACCAAGAAGGTGGACATGTCGGTTTTTGTAAGGACATTGGTATATGAAGTGCGAACTGCAGCCCAGTCTATTGCCGGTGCAACCGCTCGTTGGGTTGCCGCTGCACGGGCCGGAGCAGATGCAAGTGCAAGTGTTGGTGCAGGTGCCGAAGCCGCCGCTGCTGCCGGAGATGGTGCTCCTTGTAGAGCTGGTGCCGGTGTCGGAGCAGGTGCCGGTGTCGATGCCCGATCCTCCGGTAGATTAGCCTGATCCGCTGACGCGGCCGGTGCCCAATCCTCTACTGGATCAGACTGAGTTGGTGCCGCTGTCAGTGCTAGAGCAACTGCCGATGCTCGATCCGTTGCTGAAGGTGGTACCGATGTGCGAGATAGCGGCGATCGTGTCTGGTCTGCTATGATCAGCTTTCTAACTTGACTAGGATCCATGACCGTGATCCAGTTTTTTTCTTCATTTCTTTTAAATGCAAGAAGGACTAATTGTGGCGTTTTTATTAAACCAAACTGCAGTTCATCATAGGGATTCAACTTGTACTCAGACAACAGACTGATCCAATTTTTTCCATTAATATAAGTGATGGACAGTGCCTTCGTTACTGACACGACATAAGAAGTGAAACCTGCAAAAATATCCATCGTAGAGCAAACCAAACGGTTTATTCTGTGATGAATGTCACATGGCACAACCTGCATCGTAAAATTGCAGGAAAAGAAAGAAAACATGACATTAAATCAATAAGATTTAGACAGTAAATCAATAAGATTTACTTGATGTGACAAGAGTGAATCCTTACCAGGAAATCACTATGTTGAAGTACTAAACAGAAGATTGATCGTCCAACTACGGGTGGCATGCAGGGGCCCCGCCTACTCCCACAAGCAGGACAATCCAAAGGTCGTGACAAGTCATATGGACCGAACATCCATGGGACTGGAAATCCTGGTGGGTGCGATAAACCCTGCAATGCATACAGATATTGGAGTGTAACCATAATTGATAAACCGTCCTCACAAAAAAGATGATCTGGATACTTCAAAATATACAGACTGAATTGAGTGGACAGACATTAACATAGACCGTTCTCAGGACTGACCACACACCAAAAGCGGCAGTACTAATAAACAATATAGGGTTCACAAACACAAATCAAGTACTAAACAATAATCAAGTACTACAGACAAGAAAAGTTGCACTAATTAAACTCTGCAGACTATTTCTTGCCACCGACCTACGGGATGAACCCCGCATAACTGACTAGGCCATGGACTTCTTGAGAGATGTCTACATGCACCAGCACCATCTCGTCAACCTTGGAGAACCTAACAGAGTGGTCTTTCCACTCATAAACATGATGATGAAGACAGGCCGCATCAGATTTGTTGGGAAGCTTTACAAGAACCACACCCTTCGTAATCGAAGGCACAGCCAGGAAATTGTTGTGGTCAAGTACAGCCTCGAGAACACGCCTGACAACAATGCTACAGGAAAACACTAGTTCAGGACACATGGCGAGAAGGACACACCAGCTGGATAGTTTAGCAGTAGAACTCATCCTCGGGTCTTCCAGTTCACACGGCATGACTTTGAGAACTTCATCTCCACCGCGGATCTGGTTCTAATTCAAACTGAAACCATATTTTATTACTACCTCCGTTCAGAAATATAAGATGATTTTCGATATTATACTCCATATATGACTACATATACGCACAGAAATGAGTGAACAAAGACACTAGAACATGTCTTCAAAGGCATGAGAGTAGAGGGATTACTTGCAATATCCATAACACAAGTTACTGAGGCAAATATACCCTCTTCAAAGGTAGCATTGATGTTCATAAAGTACTCCCTCCGTCCCAAAATTCTTGTCTTAGACTTGTCTAGACACGGATGTATCAAGTCACATTTTAGTATTAGATACATCCGTATCTAGACAAATCTAAGACAAGAAATTTGGGATAGAGGGAGTATTTGAAAGTAATCTATAAGAAATCAGTGTCAACCTGTCGCATGTTTTGGTCAAAAGAGGAATTTAGAACCGTCATTTGGCACACTAAAATCACATGCAAGATCACCCAGAAGTTGTACTACTAGTACTAATACTGCGTGTTAGATGAAAAAACAGGATCAAGATCGAGAAAAAGATCTTCAAGAAGAGATATTACCTAGATTTGCTTAATGAGGGATCGCGGAGAGGGGGGCTTCGGCAGGGTGATGGCTTTGAGCTTGTCTGCGGTAGTCTCGGCAGGGCTTGCACTTCTTCGTACCATGAGCCTCGACGGTTTTGGCCAGAGCCATAGACATCACGTCGGCCGGTGCTCCAGCGTCCATCTAAGAGAGGAAGCTGAGAGAGAAGAGTGAAATGAGAACGAGATGAGGGAGAAGCGAAGTGAGTGGTGGGGGTTTTCTTCAAGAGAGGAAGCTGAGAGAGAAGAGTGAAATGATGGTTGCTTCGTCCGTCCAACTTACTACTGGAAAGGAGGGGGTTTTGTGATTTGACGGCTCGTTGGGCATTACTGCGGCGCTTCGATCGGGGTAGTCTACCGTCACTCTACTACGGAGTAATTTAGTGCATGGCTGGTGGACCCAGATGCTCGCTGTCCCACACGTCTGCGAAAGTGAGTAATTTAGTGCATGGCTGGAGGAGGATCCGCACGGTAGAGCATGTCCACTGTTTTTCTGAAGAAAAAATGATTACAGCAAGCGTTTCCACTCTTACGAGGGAGGAGTGCGAAACACGACAGCCACTTGAACATACAGAATGCTCCTACTGCTAGGCATGTGCAGTGGTTCATACGTCAGTACTACATAATCTTGTTGCTAGTGTAGTAAGATAGGACGATAACAAATGATGTTGTGCGCATGTCAACTATATGAACATTAATGTAGTAACATAGTACCGCTTTTTCGACTGTCCGGTCGAGAATGAACCGTGAGATCAATGTTAACAGAACTAGGTCTACAATGCACGGAGACTACGGTGCTACAGTACTCCATGAAACATGAACCATATGAAGCACGAATAGTGTTAGGCAGGGTGTATGAAGGGTGCATGGGATGGGAGCAAAAGTTCCCTTCTCGACCCACTTTTGGGTGTTTGGCAGAGTGCATGAAGGGTGCATCAGTCCACACTAGTAGGTTAACACAAATACACGAAGAGGAAACAACTATATTGAGATGAGAATGCAACCAAACACACCCACACGCTTTCTGCTACAGTGACTGATCTACACCGTCTGAGTTTGATCCAACGGTCATGTTGCGCTGAGACATGGACATGCCCATGCAGAGGGCGCCTAAACACCACCGAAGTCCCTCTCCTTCTCGAGGCGCACGATGTTGGTGATGCAGGGGGCAACCGCCCGCAGAGCCCGCTCCCGGTCGACGGGAGCCAGCTCATCAAAGACGGCGTCCAATGGCATGAATGGATTCCGATGACGGAGCCCTGAAAGGATTCGCCCAGCAATGGCGAGGGCAGCCTGCAACCCCTCCTTGTCCAGCTCCGACCCCACCATCGCGCGGAGACGGCTCAGCTCCTCGGAGATATAGGTGAAGAAGGAGACCAGGTCAGGAAGCCGCAGCTCGTTGAAGTCGACCGGGTGGTCAAACCGGTTTAGCCCAATGGCCGGCATGGTCGTGCTGGCACGACGGTAGGCATTGCACAGCCGCAACACGTGTGTGGCAACTTGGTTCACCAAGTGGCTGAGGCGATCCTGGACCTCGTCACGATCGGCCCGCTCGCGCTCCAGCCGGCTCCCCTGACGGCCTATCGTATCTCCCGCTTTCTGCAGCAACGACGCCGATGCCTCGAGCATCTTTGTGGTGGACGCCTGCCGCTTTTGAAGCTTTGTGAACTCCCGCACATAATGGAGGAGCATGGCACTCCTCTCCTCCTTGAGCTCACGGAGCTCCATGTCCTTGGCCCTGAGCTTCACATCCTTGGCCTGGAGCTCCTGTGTCAGGAGCCACACCTCGGACTCCGTGATCTGCTGCGCCGCCATGGCACCAGGTAGAAGCAATGGGGAGAGGAAGCAAAGGGGGCAAAACGGCTGAAAGGCAGTGCAATGTACGGGAAGGCGGAGGGAGCCAGCCGAGGAGCGGGGAATCTTTTGGTTTTCACCATGGTAAAACACCAGTCGACGATTTCTCACATCAGGGAGCAGTGGGTTTTACAGGCGGAGTCATCATGACTAATTGCTGCCGCACCTGCTCCCGTCAATCAAAACATTAAAAATCCTGCCGCACCTGCTCCCATCAATCAAAAAATTAAAAATCCTGCCGCACCCAAACACCAGAGCAATGCCGCGGTGGATAATTAAATTTACCTGGCGGCAAGTAGATAAAAAAAAGGGTGAAAAAACAAATGTGGCAGCGGCCTAGCTAATCGGTCAAACTAGCCCAACTAGCTAGCCACCGTGCTTCATTGATGTACTCGGCGGGAAAGGTGGTCTTTCGTGATTTGACGACTCATTTACTTGCTTCGGCGCTACGACCGAGGAGGACCCAGAAAACGCGCGGTAGGGCGTCCCACGTTAGGAAGAATATATGCGTGCACCACCCAGGAGGACCCTGAAACCGCGTGATAGGGTGTGCCACGTCTCGGCATGGAGGAAAAATGTGCGTGTAAAAATATACCTATGGTTCGACCTTGAACCCAGCCAGTCGGTCGAAAACACCCCACTAGCCACACAGCTTCATCATGCTAACGTGGCACGGAGGATAGATGTGATTAGCTCCATCTCGACGAGCCACAACGTCTCTTGTTCTAGGCGATTCTTCTATTTTCCAAGCTTTTTTTAGTTGTAATAACACCACGGCAAGCTAGCGCCGCTCTTCTGTGTGCCCGTGCAAAGGTTAGACGATGGAGAGAAGAGAGAGATCACAGACCTGGGACCCACCAGTATGTGAGTCAATGGTCATGCACGTGTTGACGAGGCACTCCCTCTACTCTACTCAACGCAATACTGCATAAAATCAAGTTATGGGACAAAGCCAACAACCGTTGTTGTTTCAGGCTATCGACTTACACTTTGTAGTCGAGGTTGCCAGTTTGAATCTCGTCTTTCAGATTTGTTAGTTTAGGGTCCAAATTTGATTAATGACTAGTGGGACCCCCATGTGTTGTTCCGATATTTCAGTGTAGGATGGTTTTTTTGAACAAACCCTTTGCGCGGTTAGACAAGTAACAGCACGAGTTACACATATTTTGCAAGTTTACGAAGAAAAATGACAGCAGCATAGAATATCACATCCACCCCGCATCTTAGATGCTATGGTGATACGAGTTTTTACATCGTTGGAAGTGAGATCCAATGGCTTGGGAGTAGTCTTTGTAATTATGCACAATTTCCAAACTCTCCAAAGGTTTTTTTGCAAATAAAACATTCAGGCCTCGTGTGTGCCACTGCATCTTGGATCCAACGGCTCCCCGTTGCTCATATTAGGTGCTCCCCGTAGCTTAATTACCCGCTACGGTGATATGAGCATCTAGGCCGTATGATCAGTGATCAGATGGCACATGCGTAGTACTTGTACTTTCTGCACATTTCCCAAACTCTCTCAGTCGTAGATTGCAAAAACATTCAAACCTCCTACCGTGGGCCGTTAGATCTTAGTGAACTCGTATCAGCATAGAATCTACGGTGCGGGAGCACCTCATATTCTCCCGTGCGAGAAAACATAAGGTGCTATCGCAGCTTGGATGCTACGGTGATACGAGCTTCGAGGTCGTTTGATCTGAGATCCAATGGCATCTGAGCAGTCTTTGTGCTTGTAAGCAGTGGCCAAACTCTTTGGGGTCTTTTCTGCAAAAAACCATTCGAACCACCGAGGAGGTGTTGGGGCACAAATCCAACGGCTCCGAAGAGCTTGTATCACCAAAGCATCTAAGGTGTGGTAGCACATGATATTCTTACATACAGGAGAATATGATGTCCTCCTTCATCTTAGATGCTACGGTGATACAAGCTTCGAGGTCGTTGGGTATGGGATCCAAGGGCATCTGAGTAGTTTTTGTACAAATTGTGTGCAATTCTCAAACTCATCAAGGTTTCTTGTAAAAATATTAAGACATCACGTGAGCTGCTATATCTCAGATCTACAAGCTCCAAGCAAATCGTATCGGCATAGAGCATCTAAGGTATGGATGTTGGAAATATGCCCTAGAGGCAATAATAAAATGGTTATTATTATATTTCCTTGTTCATGATAATTGTCTATTATTCATGCTATAATTGTATTAACCGGAAATCATAATACATGTGTGAATACATAGACCACAACATGTCCCTAGTGAGCCTCTAGTTGACTAGCTCGTTGATCAATAGATGGTTACGGTTTCCTGACCATGGACATTGGATGTCATTGATAACGGGATCACATCATTAGGAGAATGATGTGATGGACAAGACCCAATCCTAAGTATAGCACAAGATCGTGTAGTTTGTCTGCGAAAGCTTTTCTAATGTCAAGTATCATTTCCTTAGACCATGAGATTGTGCAACTCCCGGATACCATAGGAATGCTTTGGGTGTGCCAAACGTCACAACGTAACTGGGTGGATATAACGGTACACTACAGGTATCTACGAAAGTGTCTATTGGGTTGGCACGAATCGAGACTGGGATTTGTCACTCCATATGGCGGAGAGGTATCTCTGGGCCCACTCGGTAATGCATCATCATAATGAGCTCAATTTGACTAAGCAGTTAGTCACGAGATCATGCATTACGGAACGAGTAAAGTGACTTGCCGGTAACGAGATTGAACGAGGTATTGGGATACCGACGATCGAATCTCGGGCAAGTAACATAACGATTGACAAAGGGAATTGTATACGGGATTGTTTGAATCCCCGACATCGTGGTTCATCCGATGAGATCATCGTGGAACATGTGGGAACCAACATGGGTATCCAGATCCCGCTGTTGGTTATTGGCCGGAGAGATGTCTCGGTCATGTCTGCATGATTCCAGAACCCGTGGAGTCTACACACTTAAGGTTCGGTGACGCTAAGAGTTGTTTTTTAAAATAGTATGTGGTTACCGAAGGCTTTTCGGAGTCCCGGATGAGATTCCGGACGTGACGAGGAACTCCGGAATGGTCCGGAGGTGAAGATCGATATATTGGACGAAGGGTATTGGAGTCCGGAATTGTTCCGGGGGTACCAGGTGACGACCAGCGTGTCCGAAAGTGGTTTCGGATGCCCCGGCAAGCGTTGGGGGGCCTTATGGGCCAAGGGGAGGGGGCACATCAGCCCACTAAGGGGCTCAGCGCCCCTCCTACCCCATCTCACATAACCTGGAGAGGTGGGGGCGCCTCCCCTAGGGCAGCCACCCTCCCGGCTTGGGGGCAAGTTTCCTAGGGGTGGGGACCCCCCAAACCCATCTAGGGTTTCCCCTGTGGCCGCCGCCCCTCCCCTAGGGAACCCTAGGGCGCCTCCTCCTCGCCCCTTCCCCCTATATATAGTGAGGGAGAGAGAGGGCAGCCACACCCCTTCCCTGGCGCAGCCCTCTCCTCCTCCAACTCCTCCCCCTCTTCCGTAGTGCTTGGCGAAGCCCTGCCGGAGAACCCCGAGCTCCTCCACCACCACGCCGTCGTGCTGCTGGAGTTCTCCCTCAACTTCTCCTCTCCCCTTGCTGGATCAAGAAGGAGGAGACGTCCCCGGGCTGTACGTGTGTTGAACGCGGAGGCGCCGTCCGTTCGGCGCTAGATTGGATCTTCCGCGATTTGAATTGCCGCCAATACGACTCTATCAACCGCGTTCTTGTAACGCTTCCGCTTAACGATCTTCAAGGGTATGAAGATGCACTCCCTCTCTCTCGTTGCTAGCATCTCCTAGATTGATTTTGGTGACACGTAGGAAAATTTTGAATTATTACTACGTTTCCCAATAGTGGTATCAGAGCTAGGTCTATGCGTAGATTCTATGAACGAGTAGAACACAAAGTAGTTGTGGGCGATGATTTGTTCAATTTGCTTACCATTACTAGTCTTATCTTGATTCGGCGGCATTGTGGGATGAAGCGGCCCGGACCGACCTTACACGTACTCTTACGTGAGACAGGTTCGACCGACTGACATGCACTTGATGCATAAGGTGGCTAGCGGGTGTCTGTCTCTCCCACTTTAGTCGGATCGGATTCGATGAAGAGGGTCCTTATGAAGGGTAAATAGCAATTGGCATATCACCGTTGTGGCTTTTGCGTAGGTAATAAACATTCTTGCTAGGAACCCATAGCAGCCACGTAAAACATGCAACAACAATTAGAGGACGTCTAACTTGTTTTTGCAGGGTATGCTATGTGATGTGATATGGTCAAAAGGATGTGATGAATTATATATATGTGCTGTATGAGATTGATCATGTTCTTGTAATAGGAATCACGACTTGCATGTCAATGAGTATGACAACCAGCAGGAGCCATAGGAGTTGTCTTAATTTATTGTATGAACTGCGTGTCAATGAAAAACGCCATGTAATTACTTTACTTTATTGCTAACCGTTAGCCATAGTAGTAGAAGTAATGGTTGGCGAGACAACTTCATGAAGACATGATGATGGAGATCATGGTGTCATGCCCGTGATGAAGGTGATCATGCAGCGCCTCGATGATGGAGATCAAAGGCGCAAGATGATATTGGCCATATCATGTCACTTTATGATTTGCATGTGATGTTTGTCATGTTTACATCTTATTTGCTTAGAACGACGGTAGCATAAATAAGATGACCCCTCACTAAAATTTCAAGAAAGTGTTCCCCCCTAACTGTGCACCGTTGCGAAGGTTCGTTGTTTCGAAGCACCACGTGATGATCGGGTGTGATAGATTCTAATGTTCGCATACAACGGGTGTAAGCCAGATTTACACATGCGAAACACTTAGGTTGACTTGACGAGCCTAATATGTACAGACATGGCCTCAAAACACAAGAGGCCAAAAGGCCGAACATGAGTCGTGTAGTAGATACGATCAACATGGAGATGTTCACCGTTGATGACTAGTCCGTCTCACGTGATGATCGAACACGGCCTAGTCGATTCGGATCATGTATCACTTAGATGACTAGAGGGATGTCTATCTGAGTGGGAGTTCATTGAATAATTTGATTAACTGAACTCATTATCATGAACATAGTCTAAATTGTCTTTGCAAATTATGTTGTAGATTAATAGCTCGCGCTTTAGCTCCTTGTTTTAATACGTTCCTAGAGAAAGACTAAGTTGAAAGATATTGTAAGAAAATTTGCGGACTAGGGCCGTAGTCTGAGGATTGTCCTCACTGCTACACAGAAGGCTTCTGTCCTTGATGCACCGCTCAGTGCGCCAACCCCTCTGTCGTCGTCTGTGGATGTTGTGAACATCTGGCAGACATGTTTTGATGAATACCTGATAGTTTAGTGCGCCATGCTTTGCGGCTTAGACTCGGGGCTCCAAAAGCTTTTTGAACGCCATGGAACATATGAGATGTTCCAAGAGCTGAAATTGGTATTTCAGGCTCATGCCCGTGTTCAGAGGTTTGAGACCTCTGACAAGATCTTTGCCGACAAGATGGAGGAGAATAGCTCAGCCAGTGAGCATGTGCTCAGAATGTGTGGGTACTTCAATCGCTTGAATCAAGTGGGAGTTAATCTTCCAGATAAGAGAAGTGATTGACGGAGTTCTCCAGTCACTATCACCAAGCTATCTAGAGCTTCGTGATGAACTATAACATGCAAGGGAAGTTGATCCAGGAGCTGTTCGTCGTGCTTAAGGTCGTAAAGGTAGAAGTCAAGAAGGAGAATCAAGTGTTGATGGTTAACAAGAGCACTAGTTTCAAAGAAGGACAAGGGAAAGAAGGGCAACTTCCTGAATGGCAAGCCAGTTGCCGCTCCAGTGAAGAAACCCAAAGAACCCAAACCCGAGACTATGTTCTTCTATTAGAGGAACGGTCACTGGTAGCGGAACTGCCTCAAATACTTGGTAGATAAGAAGGCTGGCAACTTCAACAAAAGTATATTTAATATATGTGTTATTGATGTGTACCTTGCTAGTACTCCTAGTAGCACCTGGGTATTAGATACCGGTTCAGTTGCTATGATTGGTAACTCAAAACAAAAGCTGCGGAATAAACGAAGACTAGCGAAGGGTGAGGTGACGATGTGTGTTGGAAGTGTTTCCAAGGTTGATGTGATCACCATCGCACGCTCCCTCTACCTTCAGGATTAGTGTTGAACCTAAATAAATGTTGTTTGCATTGGTGTCTGCATTGAGCATGAACATGATTAGATCTTGTTTATTGCAATACGGTTATTCATTTAAGTCTGAGAATAATGGTTATTCTGTTTACATGGATAATACCGTCTATGGTCATGCACCCAATTTGAATGGTTTATTGAATCTCGGTCGTAGTGATACACAGGTTCATAACATTGTTGCCAAAAGATGTAGAGTTGATAATGATAGTACCACTTTTTGTGGCGCTGCCGCTTAGGTCATATTGGTGTAAAGCGCATGAAGAACCTCCATATCGATGGACTTTTGGAGTCACTTGATTTTGAATCACCTGACACATGCGAACCATGCCTCGTTGGCAAGATGACTAAAACCCCATTTTATGGAACAATGGACCGGGCAAGTAACTTACTAAAATCATACATGCTGATGTGTGCGGTCCGATGAGTGTTGACGCGTGCAGTGGATATCGTTATTTTCTCACCTTCACCGATGAATTGAGTAGATATGGATATATTTACTTAATAAAGCGTAAGTCTGAAACGTTTGAAAAGTTCAAGCAATTTCAGAGTGAAGTTGAGAATCATCATAACAGGAAGATCAAATTCCTACGATCTAATCAAGGGAAAAGTATCTGAGTTATGAGTTTGGCAATCACTAAAGACAAGGTGGAATCGTTCCACAGTTGACGCCACCTGGAACACCATAGCATAATGGTGTGTCTGAATGTCGTAATCGCACCCTATTGGATATGGTGCGATCTATGAGGTCTCTTACCGGTCTACCACAATCATTTTGGGGTTATGCATTAGAGAGAATTACATTCACTTTAAATAGGGCACCATCTAAGTCCATGGAGATGACATCGTATGAACTATGGTTTGGCAAGAAACCTAAGTTGTTGTTTTTTAAGGTTTGGGGCTACGATGCTTATGTCGATAGGCTTCGGCCAGAAAAGCTCGAACCCAAAGCAGAAAATTGTGTCTTCATAGAATACCCAAACAAGACGATTGGGTGTACCTTCTATCTCAGATCTGAGGGCAAAGTGTTTGTCGCGAGGAACAGGTCCTTTCTCGAGAAAGAGTTTCTCTCAAAAGAATTGAGTGGGAGGAAGATAGAACTTGATGAGGTTGTTGAACCTTTACTTCAACCAGAGAGTAGCGTAGCACAGAAAAATGTTTCTGTGGCACCTACCTTAGTTGAAGAGAAAGCTAATGATGATGATCATGGAGCTTCAGATCAAGTTACTATCAAACCTCATAGGTCGACAAGGGTGTGTACAACTTCTGAGTGGTAACCCTGTCTTAAAGATGATGTTGTTGGACAACGATGAACCTATGAGCTATGGAGAAGCAATGGTGGGCCCGGATTCCAACAAATGGCTGGAAGCCATGAAATCAGAGATAGGATCCATGTATGAGAACAAAGTATGGACTTTGCTGGACTTGCCCGATGATCGACAAGCCATTGAGAATAAATGGATCTTTAAGAAGAAGACAGCCGTTGATGGTAATGTCACCATTTATGAAGCTCGACTTGTCTCAAAGAAGTTTCCAACAAATTCAAGGAGTTGACTGTGATGAGACTTTCTCAATCATAGCGATGCTAAAGTCTGTTAGAATTATGTTAGCAGTTGCTGCATTTTCATTTACGAAATCTGGCAGATGGATGTCAAAACAAAGTTTCCTTGACGGTTTCCGTGAGGAAAGGCTGTATGTGATACAACCAGAAGGTTTTGTCGATCCTAAGGATGCTAAAAGGTATGCAAACCCCAGCGGTCCTTCTATGGACTGGAGCAAGCATCTCGGAGTTGGAACATACGCTTTGATGAGGTGATCAAAGCATTTGGGTTTATACAAAATTTGCAAGAAACTTGTATTTGCAAGAAAGTGAGTGGGAGCACTACAACATTTTGATAAATATATGTGGATGACATATTGTTGATCAGAAATGATGTAGAATTTCTGGAAAGCATAAAGGGTTGTTTGAATGGAGTTTTTCAAAGGAAGACCTATGTAAAACTGCTTACATGTTGGGTATCAAGATCTATAGAGATAGATCAAGACGCCTGATAAGACTTTCATAGAGCACATACCTTGACATGATCTTGAAGGAGTGCAAGATGGATCAGTCAAAGAAGGAGTTCTTGCCTGAGTTGTAAGGTGTGGAGTTAAGACTTGAAGCTCGACCACGGCAGAAGAAAGAGAAAGAACGAAAGTCGTCCCCTATGCCTTAGCCATAGGCTCTATACGATATGCCATGCAGTGTACCGCGATGTGCCTTGCCACGTGTCCGGCAAGGGGTATAAGAATGATCCAGGAGTGCATCATTGGACAACGGTCAAAATTGTCCTTGGGAGTAAGGAAATGTTTTCTCGATTATGGAGGTGATGAAGAGTTCAGCATAAAGGGTTACGTTGATGCAAGCTTTAACACCTATCCGGATGACTCTGAGTAGCAAACCGGATACGTATAGTGGAGCAACCATTTGGAATAACTCCAAGTGGAGCATAGTAGCAACATCTACAATATAAAATAGAGATTTGCAAAGAACACACGGATCTGAATGTTGCAGACCCGTTGACTAAAACCTCTCTCGTAAGCATAACATGATCAATCCCCAGAACTCATTGAGTCTTAATCACACGTGATGTGAACTAGATTATTGACTCTAGTAAACTCTTTGGGTGTTAGTCACATGGCGATGTGAACTATGAGTGTTAATCACATGGCGATGTGAACTAGATTATTGACTCTAGTGCAAGTGGGAGACTGTTGGAACTATGCCCTAGAGGCAATAATAAAATGGTTATTATTATATTTCCTTGATCATGATAATTGTCTATTATTCAGGCTATAATTCTATTAACCGAAAATCGTAATACATGTGTGAATACATAGACCAGAACATGTCCCTAGTGAGCCTCTAGTTGACTAGCTCATTGATCGACAGATGGTTACGGTTTCCTGACCATGGACATTGGATGTCATGGATAACGGGATCACATCATTAGGAGAATGATGTGATGGACAAGACCCAATCCTAAGCATAGCACAAGATCATGTAGTTCGTCTGCTAAATCTTTTCTAATGTCAAGTATCGTTTCCTTAGACCATGAGATTGTGCAACTCCCAGATACCGTAGGAATGCTTTGGGTGTGCCAAACGTCACAACGTAACTGGGTGGCTATAAAGGTACACTACAGGTATCTCTGAAAGTGTCTGTTGGGTTGGCACGAATCGAGACTGGGATTTGTCACTCCGTATGACAGAGTGGTATCTCTGGGCCCACTCGGTAATGCATCATCATAATGAGCTCAATGTGACTAAGCATATAGTCACGGGATCATGCATTACGGAACGAGTAAAGTGACTTGCCGGTAACGAGATTGAACGAGGTATTGGGATACCGACGATCGAATATCGGGCAAGTAACATACCGATTGACAAAGGGAATTGTATACCGGATTGTTTGAATCCTCGACATTGTGGTTCGTCTGATGAGATCATTGTGGAACATGTGGGAACCAACATGGGTATCCAGATCCCGATATTGGTTATTGGCCGGAGAGATGTTTCGGTCATGTCTGCATGATTCCCGAACCCGTAGGGTCTACACACTTAAGGTTCGGTGACGCTAGAGTTGCTATGGGAAATAGTATGTCGTTACCGAAGGTTGTTCGGAGTCCCGGATGAGATCCCGGACGTGACGAGGAACTCCGGAATGGTCCGGAGGTGAAGATCGATGTATTGCACGAAGAGTATTGGAGTCCGGAATTGTTCCGGGGGTACCAGGTGACGACCAGCATGTCCGAAAGTGGTTTCGGAGGCCCCGACAAGCGTTGGGGGGCCTTATGGGCCAATGGGAGGGGGCACATCAGGCCACTAAGGGGCTGAGCGCCACTCCCACCCCATCTCACGTAACCTGGAGAGGTGGGGCGCCTCCCCTAGGGCAGCCACACGTCCCGGCTTGGGGGGCAAGTTTCCTAGGGGTGGGGGCGCCCAAACCCATCTAGGGTTTCCCCTGTGGCCGCCGCTCCTCCCCTAGGGAACCCTAGGGCGCCTCCTCCTCCCCCCCTTCCCCATATATATAGTGAGGGAGAGAGAGGGCAGCCACACCCCTTCCCTGGCGCAGCCCTCTCCTCCTCCAACTCCTCCCTATCTTCCGTAGTGCTTGGCGAAGCCCTACCGGAGAACCACGAGCTCCTCCACCACCAGGCCGTCGTGCTGCTGGAGTTCTCCCTCAACTTCTCCTCTCCCCTTGCTGGATCAAGAAGGAGGAGACGTCCCCGGGCTGTACGTGTGTTGAACACGGAGGCGCCATCCGTTCGGCGCGAGTACGACTCCATCAACCACGTTCTTGTAACGCTTCCGCTTAACGATCTTAAGGGGTATGAAGATGCACTCCCTCTCTCTCGTTGCTAGCATCTCCTAGATTGATTTTGGTGACACGTAGTAAAATTTTGAATTATTACTACGTTCCCCAACAATGGAGGCACATGATATTCTCCCGGTGAGGAGGGGTGGGGGGTGCACAACCAATCGGTGGTTGGGAGGGTGGAGACAAATATAATCTAAACAACCCTAAACAGAGCTTCACAATTTTATCTAAGGTCGAGGGGTTGACCCCCGACAATCATAGCTCCGCCTAAACACAACATTTGCATGAACTCTAGTACTAGACTTAATATTCATGTTTCAGTTTCATGTTCATTTTAAATATTGAATTGAGGACCATGCATGTCTTAAATTTTACTCCCTTCGTTCCTAAATATTAGTCTTTTTAGAGATTTCAAATGGACTGGCACATACGGATGTATATAGACATATTTTAGAGTGTAGATTCACTCATTTTGCTCCGTATGTAGTCACTTGTTGAAATCTCTAAAAGACTAATATTTAGGAATAGAAGGAGTATTTTTGAATTCGTGTCATACGTGCATGGTTTGGAAAAATAGATGCTCTATAATTATTGGATTGTTGTTGTGTTCATGCGTGTCTGTGTCTCTCTATGTGTGTGGTCATATGCTTGATACATACAAAATTTTCTCACCTCTATATTGTTCATCTTTTAAATTTGAATTTGCATTGAAAAACTTACTAGGGATACCATGAAATGTGAAATCCACATTGCGATCACTATATCACAAACTCACTCTAATTCAACAACTCGTCATAAATCATTTACCACGTTGAGATTAGTATTTGCAAGGAAAATACGGGCATTGTAATACACATAGATTCGTTCGGCAATTTAAAAGGTTCCTTTCGTATTCTCGAAGTACGCACATTAGGCAACCCCAACCAGTCGAGCCTCAGCGTTTCGAGTCGAAATATGTGGCGGCCAGAATTCCAGCCCTAGGAAATTCCCCTCATGTCCCCGGTCCATAATGACTACAGATGAACAACGGAGGGATGCTTTAGTAACTAGACAACGTTACCTACCATGCCGAGCACGGTTCAATTCCCTCGGTCGCCGCTCGCTAAGTTCACCCGTCAACTGCATTGCCTAGTACTACTACTACACCAGGATGAGCACAAAATTGAGCCCTTTTGTTCGTGCCTAGTACTTGAGTTAATATATCAGGCAATGCACTGGTACAGAGGGATTATCCTTTTACTCTGCATATATAACTTGTCTGAAGTCTAACTAAGCAAATGTTTGACCAAATCCTTTCTTAAGAAATACAACAGGACAGATGTATGGCTTGAAAATTTATTGCATGATGCAGGTTATGATATTGTTTCGAATCCTGGATCTTAAATTTCAGAAAATCCAAACGTGACCATAAATTCTCGAAACTGAGCATGGTCACGTGATATGGCACAAATATTACTTCGTAATTTTTTTCTTCAATTTGAGACAAGCTGATTATGACAAGTTGCACAAATGAAGAGCCAAGGTATTTTGGAACAAAGACCTGTCACGTTAAGGCGAACGCTTTCAGTATTGAAACCGTGGGCGTTTACGTGCCGCCACGAGTCCCGCTTCTCATCGGCAGGTGTCGTCCGAGCAAGCGTGTGAGTCGACGGGAAGCGTGCGAGCATACCGATGCGCCGGCTGACAAGGAGGCATGCGAGCAGACCGCTGTGTAGGCTCACCGGGAGGCGAGCCCTTTGACCAGGCTCCGCCGCCCACCTTCGTCCCAACTGCTCCCACTTTTAATGTCGCCGGCACCGCAGTTTAAAGTCAACCCCGCACTACCCGGTATCGCTACAACCTTCTCTCTTCCTCTCCGATTCTCCTGTCATCTACCTCCAACTAGCCTGACCTAAACGTACGCCATGCCGCATCGTGATGGTCTGCCCTTAGTCTTCCAGTTTCCTGACAAAGACACCCAGCCGGAGTCTCAAGAACATAAGGCACTTTGGGACGAGCTTGAACTGGCCTTGCGGGAAGACGCCGCGCCTGTGCCCGCTCCCGTTCCGGCTCCCGTCGCACCGACTGCGCCAGCACCCATCCCCGTGGCATTGATGGGCTGGGAGCCACACGTTGTCGCCGAGCTTGATGCCACAGGGTTCCACGAGGTCCCCGCCGACTTTCACACGCCCGTGCACCTGCCAGTGCATGCGCCTGCGCATGCACAGACGCGCACGCCCGTGCCGGTGCCTGTTTCACCTGCCAGCGCATGAGCCTGCGCGTGCACTGACGTGCGCGCCCGTGCCGGTGCCCGTGCACACGAATGTCTCCGCCGCGCTGTTGACAGCGCCTTTCGCTCCGCTGGGGCCAGTGCCCCCCTCAGCGGCATGGATGGCCGCCGTCGACCGCTTCCTTGCACCAACGCCAGTCGCCTCCTCCCGCAAGTTCACTCGCTCCAAAGTCCAGAACATTTTGGCCTTCCTTGAAGCTAGGCCAACGTCCAGGAGTACGCCAACAATGGCGCAAGATGATGCCGTCGATGTCGGTCAGTGGCCCGACGACACACAGAGCACGGCAGAGGAGCCGCTTCCCACCACAAAACGCCCCCGCCGCCGCCGCGTAATCTAAATTTGCCATGAAAAACGTTCGGATTGCCATGCTTAAAATCCGAATGTTTATCATTTTCGTTTATTTTATATCGATCGTCGTTTAAATTAAAGTCGGAGTCAGACAAAAAGAAATCTATGGTTTGATCGATTGAATGTTCTGGTAGAGCCGTATCAAATTAAATATAAAACGTCATCAAGCCACATGTATTCCTTGTCATCCAACGACCTAGACTGCTTCAATGTTGAGCGCTCAACACGTTTAGCGTGCAGTTAATTTCATGGCAAAAATAGTGCTAATCACATAATAACACGCAAATAATATCCTACTTAATATCCGCATGCACTTAATATACTTCGAAATTAACGTGCATTGCATGTACACACTGACTAGTGCTGCTAGTATGTGAAACTGGTGCCGTAACTTGTGAACGCGTCCAGATATGGTCAACGGCAACATCGCCCGCGAGTTCTTCGTGTTTGCCCATGCGTCTAAACGCACACGGGGAGGAGAGAGAGAGAGTACACATGGAACCCACCAGTAAGTGAAGGCGAATAGTACTAAAATAATATTACATGTTATCCATTAAATAGGCTATGGTAATATAAAAACATTATGTGAACAAAGGGGGGTACAAGAAACATTGTTGTTCTACGTATGTTGCCTATTGACGTGCAGCTTGAAGCCCCTGGTCGCATGTTCGATCCTCGTCCTTTATTTTTTAATTTGTATATGGGTCCAAATTTGTTTCATGACATGTGGGCCCCTCGGTGTGTAGTTTGTAGCACTTTAATTTGTGGGTCAAAATTTGTTCCATTCCAAGTGGTCTATCGGTGTGTAGTTTTGTAGCTTATTTATAATAATTAAAGAGAACAATAGATTTTTTTGGAATAATACCATGGTTCTACGTTGAAGGCGAGAAAGGACGTGCGAGAGAGCGATGACCGAGCCAGAGGGAAATCAACTAGGGGAGTTGCGGGAGTTGCAACGGTGTTTGGAGTAGTTGTGGGTCGAATGCTACGAAAATATAATCTAAACCGACCAGAATAAATGCCTATACAAATTAATCCAAGGTTGGAGTGCCCCTCGCAATGTAAATAGCCCTGGCTTTGCGAGGGATGGAGAGGTAGCTTCAATGCGTGGAAGATACGGTGTGAGAAAGCGAGGTCAATCGAGAGACATATAGATAGAGAGACAAAGTGAGTGTGGTACGACATTCATTGACAAGATATATATGCTCTGGAGAGATATTGTCCGATTGAGGTTTTGGCAAGGGTGAGGGCTGTAAGATAGAGCTTGAGAGATGATCCAGTCATAGACGTGTAGATATATTTTGTGCGTGGGAGGAAGCAAGGTCAATCGATCACATAGGGTCGCCGTGCGATCGAAAGAGTGAGACGGGTTGGAGAGAGTGACCTAGATAGACAATGTGCGTGAGAGAGTATACAATGTGAATAGGTCGAATTGGGCTCAAACATGGTGATATATCATTTTTCAAGAAAGAGCGAGGTCAACCGAGACATACAAAGAGAGAGAGAGAGAGGGATATATATATATATAGAGAGAGAGAGATTGAGCGAGCGTGGCCCGCCATGAGGTCGAAAGAGTGGGGGCGGCTTGGATGAACTGACCTAGATAGACAATCTGCGTGAGAGAGTATAGAGTGTGTCGATCGAGGCCCGAATAGGGGGAGATATCATTTGTGTGTGAAAGAAAATGAGGTTAAACAAGACTCAGATAAAGAGAGCGAGATTGAGCGAGTGTGGCCCGCCGTGCGGAAGAAAGAGTGAGACAGTCTCGAGGGAGTGACCTAGATAGACAACGTGCGTGCATGCGCATGAGAGATTGGGGGGCTAGATTGGCAATGCATGTATTAATTTAGCGTGAGAGGGTGAGAGGGAGAGGGAGAGAGAGCTCGGCATGGTGTGCACTGGCGGGTGTGTGAGGTAAATACATTTGGTAACAGAGTGGAAAAAGGGGGCTGTGTAGTTGAGATAGTTAGAGATCGAAACATGGAGAGAAAGAATGAACGTGTGTTGGAAACCGATACCTTCCTAAGGTGGTTAGGAGAGGAAGATTGACCGATACAGGGTGGTTGCGGGGGGGGGGGGGGGCGGCTAAAAACAACATTTGAATGTAGATAGTACGAGACTTAATATTGATGTTTCAATTCGGTGTGCATTGTAAGATTTGAACTAAGGACCATGCATATGGGTAATTATTTCGAATTCGTGCCATACTAGGTTTCGAAAAGTTAACATTGACTCGATTTGTTGTGCTATTTGGTAGGTCATATGTTAGAATCCATCCAAAAGTTTTCTCACTACCATTGTGTTCATCATATACATATGAATTTGTATTAAAAAAGTAGCATGGATATAGTGAAATGCGAAATCCACGTTAGGATTGGAGATCGCTACATGACACACACTCTAATTCAAATAAAAATTATGTGACACACACTCTAATTCACGTTAGCATGGATACCGTGGTTACCTTTTCGATTTTTTTTCAAATAACTCCTCATTAATTAATTTATAGTACTCCCTCTGTTCACTTTTATAAGACCTTGAAGACATTTCAGACAATGTGCAAAACAGTTCATTTTAAGTTGTCTGAAACGACTTACAAAAGTGAACGGAGGGAGTATCTCGTTTTGAATGACTAATTATTGCAAGGAAAACACGGGCATAGTAATACATACAGACTCGTTTGCAAATGAAAGAAGATTCGTTTGCATTCTCAAATGTAGGCGCACCAGGCAGACCAGGGTCGTGTCGTGGTGGTCGCGTGTGTCGGACGGGCGCGTAGCACCCAGCCACCCACGCCCCTACCTCCCCCCACCCCCCATGAATAAGAACGACGACAAAATAAGTTCGCGCTTCCACGTTTCGGATTGAAATATCTGGCGGCCCCAATTCTAGCCTTGCAAAATCTCCCTTCTCCACCGTCCCCTTCCGCGCCCAGAATGCTCAAATCCCTAATTCGCTGCCAACCCAAGCAAAGTTCGAATCGCCCCTCGTCTCATCTCTTTCCCCACCTTTGTGCTGGACGACGATGACGAAGACGACGGTCACGCTACACCACCGCACCGGAGCTACCTCATCTACGCCCTCGTCCACCGCACCGGGTGGTCCACTGACAACGTCGGCCGCCGCAACCGACATGCCTCACAGACACCGACTTCCACCGCATCAGGTGCGCTTCACCGACGCCGTCTCCCTGCTCACCTAGGCTACTTCACCGAGCACATCGTCGCACCTCTGCCCCCCGAGGCCATTGGGGCTTCACCAACGGTCTCGTCCACCGCATTGTAGCTCTCCGCTGCCACTCAAGATCTGCGTCCATGCGCGGCCAACCAACACCAGCGCATCACCCTCAACGGCTCTGAAGTGACCCGCACTCTAGCTAGGCAAGCATGCCCAAACGCCGGCCCGAACTAGGTATCCACACATCACTCCCTTGTGCACTATTCCGACGATGTTTGGATATCCTTTCACTGCTCTCTTAGCTTACACGCCTATGCAACTCTGACTTTAACTCTTATTTCTTCTGGAGATATCATCTGAAACAAGCAAATCCATTTTTTAGCGAAGCATGACGGCGCTACGGGATCTGGTACACGTCCTGCACACCCGTATAACCTTGTAATTATCTGTCCTCTGGTACAACATCAAGGTCGATTCCTCTTATTTGATCAACCATTCGCCGTGTCAAAAATGCAGAGGGGGATGCAAGGAGAACAAGGCCTACACATCCAAGCAAGTGGTAACATGGACTTGTACATGGAACATCCCAAGCGCAAGCAGAGCTGCAGTGAGCCTGTATAACGAGCTAGCGTAAGTCCCTGCATTTCATTTAATTCTTACTGGCATTCGTGTATGATTTGTGTGCAGTGGCGGATCCACGAATTCAAGTTACTAGGGGCGAACATTTAACTTAAAAAATACGAAGGCACTTGCACTCCGGAAATCAACATAACTTGAGAAATGTGAAGCTACATGCACTTTGAAAACCAGCTAATGATCCAAAGTAGTTCAGATTATAAACACTAAATGATGCAAGCACCAAAAAACACAAAATGCAACATGGTGTACAAGGACTACAAACATGGTATGTACCTCTTGAATTATTCGCTCTCTGGCTGAAAATAAAGTGTAATTGCACCTATAACCAGTGCGCAAACTGCATATCAATATATCTATAATGCACAAGTATGCCAATAGTTTCAAACAACAGATTAGAAAAGTATTTATGCTATGTTGTCATGATACGGGGACTTTCTGGTAGATGGCCTCGACGTTTCCTCAAGCTATGAAAATGCACTATAATTTGCTTGTCATCAATGCCTGCAAATCTCTATGTCTCCCTCAACATAGCAGATCATCATTAGACACTAAATCCTTCAATGAGCTTGGAAAATGCTTGCATTAGATCCCTCATTAGACACTATATGTTCATCACCAGGAGCATGTAAAATGTTTGCATCAAATCCTTCATTAGCAGTCAGTTCATTAGACACTTCAGGCTCAAGAACAACATGAGCTTGTATGTTTGCACCGGAAACTTGATTAGATACATCAGATTCAGTCAGTTCAGTATTGATTGGGGGAGTTATAAAATGAGTAGAAATTGGTTTCATTTTCTCATAGATTCCCTACATACAAGCAGTTTTACAACACCGTTAGGTTTAACTATTGTCCAGAAATTGAAGAGTTGAATTAGATATAATCAGGGATGTGATGTACCTGCTCGTTACGCATGCTAATATTGCAAGCTGCGACTATCCGTTTGCGCAAGCTCGATGCCATGCCCGTGCTGCCGCCGCGGCCTCCCGCGCAGGCTACACCCAGGGTTGGATCTTCATCTTCTTGTCCTTCCGTTCGCTTGAAGCCCGGCGACCGCCCTCCAACGAGGGCGCAAGGAAGTGATGTCTCGGTCGGTCCAGCGGCGGCTAGGTTAGGAGCGAACCAGACTAGAGGCTGGAGCGAATGAATTGGGATTTTCCCTGCTGTCGATCGATATGGGAGGCGCTCATTTGGGTCGCGAGCCTGCTATAGGGCCTGCCTTGCACTTATGTTATTGGCCCATCCAAATTGAAACATTTTTCTTCATTTTTTACATTGCCTGCTCGTGTGTTGGGACGAACAAAACTAGCCTGGGCCAACCTGGACGACTCAAACTAGGTGCACACTTTCCAGCCTCCCGAGGCGGCTGCCCATACCAGCCCCTATGGTGGGTCGCCCCTTTTTGCGTGTATAATTGGGGTAGTGAAAAATATTCCAGTGGCGCTTTTGATTTACCCACAGAATGGTTGAATTGCTTGTTTCTATGAACTGAGTTCGCCAATAATGTGAAGGATGCCAGTCTTTTCATCCTATTGTAGATTGCTTAGATCTCGATATGCCAAAAGTAATTGCATGAAATATACAATAAAAGCCAGTTTGATGTGTGTGGCTACAACTAGTCTGACTACACGTCCTCATATAACATATCAAGGATGCACCATCTTACCAGATTAACCATTCGACTTACCAATGCAGTGTGGGAAGAAATAAGTATTGGGACTGCGTATCCAAGCAATTAATGTCATGGACTCCTTCGTACAACCTTGTAAGCGAAAAAGAAGTAGCAGTGTGCCTGTACAAAGAACTAGCGTAAGTTCAGTTACCTGCTTCTCGGAATATTAGTTAGCCACTTATTGCAAAATTGTTCAATTACGTTGCTTGGCTTAATTTAGTTTTCTACTGATTACATGATGCCACAGCCTGTTAATCCTATTATAGACTGCGCCTATCTATGTGTTTGATACTTACTGTTAAGAATTACCTGTTTGCCTGAACTTAAATAGCTACTTGTTTGTTTAACTTTTCAGCATCCAATTGAAACTCTTTAATTCCTTGTTTGTTTAACTGGTTTGCTGTTATAACTCCCAGTTGAGATATTTTGCTAACTTCAACTTTTCTGAATCCAATCAGAACTTTAATGGCAAAACAGGTTAGCCCAAGATCAAAGAGCGAGGTCCCCATGGACGTTGTATCATCCCACAGTAGTGGCACCGGCCCAATCGTGCATTATGAATTGCCAACTGCTGATGCTCTAGAGGCTAAACTAGTGGTAGAAAGAGATTCTGCTTCTGCACTTAGAGATAAAGTTGACATGTTGTGGAAGCAAACACCACAATCACAAGCAGTACTCAAGACAACCATTAAATATTTGGTGGATTTCAAAATGAAGCAAGCTGAGACTAACCACATTGTTAAGGTCCTGAAGGAAAAAAGGAAATTAAATTCCCACTTGGTAAATCATAGGTGAAATGGTATTTCCATCGTTGAATAACCTTTGTGTTGTTTGTTCATGTAATCAATCGAACCATTTGTTTTAGAGATCATGTAATAATTGTTTTTTGTTTTTTGGTTTGTAATTTCATTTGAGCACAAGTCTGTATTAATTGATAAGACCCAGAGACATTTCATTTTGATTGATGTGCCAGACCTACAAATATGCCAATCGGGCTGAATGTGCATTCAGCAATAATAGTAGTATAGATGGACCATAAGTGGCACGAATCGGAAAGGGCCAAGATGCTGTAGTAGCTTGGCTAAAAAAAGGATGTTGTTGTAGCAAAAAAAGTACAGCGGCCTGGCTTATGTATGTTAGTTGATATTATTGATCCACATACTCTATAAGTGTTTATATGTCTGTTAGTTCTGTACATTCTTGGTTGATTGACTCGGTATTTGAATCTTGATACATTGCTTGTGTACATATCTAAATGGGAGTACACATTATGTTGCGTGTGACATTTGAGTTGGACATGAAGTGTTCCAAATATTCGAATTCACCTTAAACTGGAATCTAGCTTCTGAATTTGAGTATCAGCATTTGTAAACCATATTCATATATGACAGGGGAATACATCTTTGTTGTCCTTTTGAAGATATATAAAAACACATAGAATGATTTATGAAGATTCGTATAGGAATACAAAATGGATTCGAATTTAGTTGCCAGGGTAAACGTGGATGCTTATTGTCCCAAAATTCGAAAGAAGCGGCAAATGTCCACTCCCACGTCGGCTGCCCGAAGCCAAGTGTTTGTGAGATGGAAATTACTGTCTACCCATTACACGGACGATCCATCGGCCCGATTTCCACTGCTCTAAATAGGGGTAGGTTAGTAACTTCAATTAGACGTGACACGACCGCCTCTGAGCCATTTCGACACGGTGGGCGCCAAACATGGGCGGCAAAACACATTTGATTCAAGCTCGTCCGAAAGACCTGTGTTTCTCCCTCCATTTCCCCATTCATACACGGTGGGCGGCAAAACAAACTCGACTCGGCCGAAATCGATGTAGGCAAATATTTTCAATAGGGGCAGGTTTGTAACTTCACTCAGACGTGACACAACCGCCCTACCTGTCATCCCCGTTCATACACCGGTGCCAACCATGGGTGCCAACCACCCTCTCCTCGCCCGAAATCGCTCTGGGCAAATATTGGCGAGATCCGAGATTACCGTCCTATCCCCAACCGACGATTCTTCCGAATTTTAAACGGGGGCTAATTCGTAACTTTCCCATATTTCAGACAGGCGCGTCCCAAAAACATGGTTCCTTGTACCTCTCCCTCCATTTTCCCATTCATACACCGTCCACGCTAGAACACCATCCCCACACCAGCCTACGTCTGCCACCCCATCCATCCCCGCCGTCCTCCACCCCATCCATCGCCGTCGTCCTCCACCACATCCATCGCCACCATCCTCCACCATGCCGGAGCACCTACCAAAACCGCGTCGTCCACTGCTAGAGATGGACGTTTCTCATCCACGGTGACGGACCAATAGCCTTGCATCACGTCCTCTCGCTTCATCGGCGTCGTCGTCCTCATTTGCCGGGGCCGCTCACACGACCTTCTCTTCCACCGCAACGGGACTTATCCCCCGATGCACCCATCTATCGTTGCAGATCTGCTTCAACACCACCGACAGCCATCGCACCCCCGATGCCTACACGGCGCCGCAAGAGAGGTGGTACTTCATATCTCCTCAATTTTTTGATCTCAACCAGAAAATAGGCCTTAACTTGGTTACTCTACTTTCTTTTCAGCTCTTAGAATTTAGTTCTTAGTTCGAAGCAAACAATGGATGCTAAATATCATTTCTCCGGTTTGCAGCTTCAAATCTTGTCACGACCGGATTTTTGGGATAATAATTTCCCAGAAAAACGGCCTTTGTGCTCACCAGCCCCAGGATTACTGTTAGCTGTTGAGGCACCAACTTGATACAAGAATTCCAAGCAAGGTACAAAAATATGTAGTACAAGACCATTGTGGCCTAGGAGTACAACATTTGGTTTCTAATGGTTGAGGGCGGAAGCGGTTGGATACATCTGCGTCTATGGGACTCCATTTCCCACAAGAACAGCTAACCAGGATAACTCCTATCTTTGCAAGGCTGCTATTGTCGCTGCGCAAGTACCGGGGCCGTCATCGCGATGCTTATCTCCAAGCAAGGAATCTGGCCAAGACAATAGCCAGGGACAAGCCAGTGAGTACGTTTGAATGTACTTGCAAACATTAAGAACACGGGTATAATATAATAAGGGACACTCCTGCTCCGAAATAATTATGATCACAACGTCTGCCACGAAAGTCTGCGCTGCTCGCATGCAGAGATAATATGAACATGCAGTACGTGGGTGAGTGCTATGAAAGTACTCGCAAGATAGTTCAAACATAAGATATAACAAATGTAAACACGATGCATGAGAACAGATTAACAAGTGCAATCAGACATAGAGATAATGATGCATGGGAAACAAAAGAGAAGTCGGGCGGTAGTCCTCCCGAAATCCCAAAGTAAAATACTGAGGGCCAAGCGAGTGTCTGAATGACTCCTCGAGAGGAAAATGCAAGAGTAGCCATGCCGCAGTCGGGCGTCTGAGCGACACCACATAAAGGGCTTATAAAAGATAAATAAACAACAAGCATGCCGCAGTCGGGCGTCTGAGAGACACCACATAAAGGGCTTATAAAAGATAAATAAACAACAAGCATGCCGCAGTCGGGCGTCTAAGCGACACCACATAAAGGGCTTATAAAAGATAAATAAACAATGAGTATCCAGGAGGTAGAACCATCCCAGGGACACTCAATAAAATACAAAATGTTAATGGTTAGTCCATAATGATAACAAAATTAAAACATGATCCTCAGATGTCACAGGTCATAAACAAAAGTCTAGTCTAGCCGTTTCTCCATCCGAAGACCGTCACTGAGTTCTAGCTAATTCGTTCTCCATCCGAATACCGTTACTATGATCCAGTTAGCCGTGTCTCCATCCGAAAACCGTCACTGAGTTCTAGCTAATTCGTTCTCCATCCGAATACCGTTAGTATGATCCAGTTAGCCTTGTCTCCATCCGAAAACCTTCACTGAGTTCTAGCTAATTCGTTCTCCATCCGAATACCGTTACTAGATTCCACTCAGACTGTGGTCCTTACCTGTGAACATGGCTATCCAACAGGATATATCCTCTTCAGAGGGAGTACAACTTTCCCACGAGTAACGGATTTACTTAGTCCATCAGGACTAATTCCGCCTACGGCCTTTTAATTGAAAAAACGCCTGACCTGCACACACCAGCTTAACTCACCGGTGTTTGGAATCACCCACGACACCTGCCAAGCAAAACTCTAAGTGGGGAGGCTACAACCTCGATGTAGCATGGGATCACAAAATTTATATCGCGCGCAAACTAGGGGAGCTACCCCTTCGGCTACAACCGAAACACCCATGCCCCCGGACCAGGTGGCATGCCTACCGGATGCCTCCGGTATCTTCCACCATGGCCTCTCTGTATGGTGTGTGCTTTGGTAAGGGGTTGACAACTTACTGGACCATACCCCGTCTGCGACAGGGACAAGTGGTAGTACCAACAAATAAGGAAGTTACTGATCAAAACTCGATCTACGACCGACTCAGGTGGTACAAGTATCCTCCAACAATATTACCATTAGTGGAATAAATCACCACTCATCAAGCCTCACCATGCCATGCCGGACATACTCGTCTCGACGAGGGACTAGGGACAAGCTCGTGTCTACCCAAGACCACGACTTTCCCGGCTTCCTTCCGGTATGCATGAGGAGCTCACGAGGATGATCCAAATCACTAGCGTATCCATTGCTGACCACAAAATATCTCCAAAAAAGCACTCATGCACGAGACTTTATCGTTACATAAAGATAACGCATACTCCAAGCCAAATGGTGTTGTAATCGTATCAGAACACCACAACAAATTATTATGCCAGAGTTCAGAAATGCTTGCCATCAAGAGTATGCAAGGGATGCACTTTTTGGAAGCTTTCCCTTTTCTCCAAAAATCCTATTTTGAGAAATATCCAAACAACACATATTTCAAACACAGTACAAAAGGTTGTCTCAGATATTTTTGAAATAAATCTTAAAATAAACTAGGTGGAATTTGAGAGAGGTAGCAAAAAGAATCAATTCATTTGGAGTTTTATTTTAAAAGTTATAGCCAGTCAAAGTTTGGCCAAATCTCTGTTTTTAAATAAAACCAGAAAAGAAAACGTTTCGGGAGAAATACGCTTTCGCAGCAGAGGAGACATACTCGGGACTTATGTGCCTTCACTTAAACAAAGGAGACGGCGCGCGGGTCACTGACAGTGGGTCCAGAGGGCCCACTGGTCAGGTTTGACCGTTCCTCCCTCTCCCTCCTCTTCTCTGCCCGACGGGAGCGGGACTCCAGCGATCGCCGGTGACGAACGGCGGCTCCTCGAGGGCATCTGAGGGCAGGGATGGACTGGCCAGACCGAGGCGGTCCCCTTGGTGGTCGCTGGGTCGTCGGAGGTGGAAGGAGTCGCCGGCGGCGAGCTCCGCGGCGGAGGGGGCTACGGTGGAGAAGTGGTTTTTGGGCTCCGGTGGTCTCCGATCGAGGTTGGGTAGTTGGGCAGCTCCGCAAGGACAAGGGGAAGCTACTGGTGGCGTTGGTTGGGCGAGGGAGTGACTGGCTACGACGTATCGCACCGGAACTTGGCGGCGGCCGAGCTGGCCGGAGACGAGGACGATGGCCACTACGGGTCGATCCACTGCTTGGGGAGCGCTAGGAGGAAAGTCTGAGGTTGCCTGAGGTCTTGAACGAGCTCGGGGATCCCTTAAATAGGCGCTCGAGGTTGGACCGCGGCGGCTGAGGATAAGATCGCCGGCGACAGCCGTGCTGTAGCTGCAGGGCGACGTGGCGGCGACGAGCGCGTTCCGACGAGCTTCGGGATAAGACTGAGCTGTTCATGGGGGCAGCTGGCGCGCTGGTGTGGTTTGGGCGGTGCCGAACATGGCAGAGGCTCACTGCCGACGCCGGCGTGCCACCAAGGGCTCTGCCAGCGGCGCTGCAGGGCGCCAGAGATGGCGTGGAGAGGGGGCGAGCTAGTGCGCGGTTCAGCGGTGGAGCAGGGGCCAGGGACGGGTCGCGTCGAGTGCGGCTGTGCGGCGCGGCGGCTCAGTGCGCGCGCGTGCAAAACGTGCGCTCTGGGCGCGCCCAGAGCACGCACGGAACCTGCTCGACGAAATGCCAGGGCTGTCTAGAGAGCGAGGGTGGGGCTGGCAATTAACAGGACTAGGATAGAGACAACCAGGAGTTCAGTGGACAAGGTTGCTGGGTCATTAGAACAAGATCACAGTGCAAACAAAGAACTCATGCCAAAACAGACTGTGCACACCAAGTGTTCGACAGAATGCCAAGTGTACTTAGGCAACTCTTGGAGTGGCCAAAATCTCCAGATCAGGGTCTCTTTAGGTGTGGATGATGAAGGCAAGATCATATGGGCAAAACCAGAAACTTGTTAGTGTAGGTTTTGCAAAACTCCAGTTTTGGACAGAAAGAAAAAGGGTTTATTGCATGCACTTCAAAACCTCCAATGAGTCCACTCTTCTGGACTTAAGGGTTTTGAAGGGAGGGCTACAAGTAGGAAAAAGGGTCATGGGCACCAGAGCAAAATAAAATAGAGTTGCAGTTCAAATCACCAAACTGGGCCAGAATGAAAAAGAGGTTGATTCACTCAAATTTTTCAAAGAACATCACTGGTTTTTGCATAGAGTTGAATTGTATGCATCCAATGACATCTCCAAACACTTGGAAGAATTTTTGAAGAAATATTTAAATGGGTTGTAGTGCAAAAGTGCCTACTGGACCAGATTGGAAAAGTTGGTGTAGAGCTCAAAATCTCCAATGGCCAAAAGGTATTTTTGCATAAAAGTGACGTGGAAACATCACATGACATCCCCAAATTTTGGTGGAAATTTTAAATGCATTTGTCAAATGGTTGTAGTGCAAAACATGCTCCAAATTCAAAAGAAATCATTTTAAAAGAATAAAGCTCTGGGAAAACAAATCTTGCAATAAATCCACTGATAAAGAATTTTTTTATTAAAGAGAGTATTCAAGTCCAACAATACTCTTTGAAGTTTTTTTTTCCACTAGAGGCAAAAATCCAAAACCACAAAGGGTAAATCTTGACAAAATGGAAAAGTTTTATTTCCTGGCAACATTTTAATAAATAAAACAAGGTCAAAAATTTTGGGTGTCACAAATCTGCCATGGCACAGTCATAATACGGTTTAATTGATCATGCTTAGGGTTTAATTGATCATGTTGGTTCTGTGGTGGTTTCTTTAATAGAAATCGGAGGGGAAACCCTCTTTTGATAAAAAATATGCTTAGAGTTTCCCCCTTTTATGATCACTATACGATCAGAATACGTGCTTTGTCGTGGTGGGTGCACGGCAGATGCCATGGGATGGCTAAAGAGAGGAGGAGGCTCGAGGGCACTGGTGGGCTCCAGAGGCGGGCTTGGCATGTGCGAGCGCGGGATGCAAGACATACCCAGGTTCGGGGCTTTCCGGAGAGATAACACCCCTAGTCCTGCCGAGTGTGGTTTGATGTGCGATAGTGCAAGGTTGCTCCTAGAGCTGTATGGAGGAAGAAGGAAGGCTGGCCAAGGCTTAGGCTGCTCCATCTTCCCGGGTGGATGCTACTGCTTGGTAGCTAGTTCCTCTATGCTTTCCTGCTTGCTTACTTCTCTACGTGCGTTACCTTCTACTTGTTCTGGTGTGTCCTCCTCGTGTATGCGTGGGCTCCTGGAGGGTTTTATAGGCCAACCCCCCAGGGTTACAATGGTAATGTTACAAGTTGGTGGGTCCGGGTCGTCGGCGTCTGGGGACCCGGACTAGGACCCGCTGGGGTCCTGTGGTTCGCCGGGCTCCCCTAGGTGCGGGCCCCGCGTGCCTAGGGGGACAGTGCGTCGTCTTGTCGATCGTTAGGGCATGGCCGAGTCGAGTCATGTACAGTGGCGCTCCGTCAGGTCGCCGCTTGCTGTTGTCAACGGTGATGGCGGGGCACTGTAGCCACGCCAGCCCTGGTCAGCGGGTAGGTGAGGGGCACTGTTGCCACGCTCCGGCTGACCAGAGGCATGGGCAGGGCACTGTTGCCTTGGTCATCAGTGGCTGAAGACTCATCCCATCGTACGGCCTGGATGGGACGGGAGCTGACCCATGGCTGGGTTGCGGAGCACGCCACGGGTGGAGCTGCCTTGTTGAGGAAGCCTTGGTCGCGCCGGGTTCGGCTGTCTTGTACTAGTTGTTGAGGCCGAGTCGAGGTACTTGGCCGGGTCGGAGAGTTTGTCCGGGTTGCGGGGTTTGGCCGGGTCGAGCGACCCAGCCAAGCGCGTGCCGGCTTGAGGGGCGACGCCAGCCCCGTTGTTTTTGAAAAGGATCCGGGTTCCGTTGCCTGCCCGGGGTTCATCCCCCCGACAGTGGTCCCCGAAGCTGTGAAGGTCTGCCGCCTTCGGATGAGTGGGCCTTCGCAGTTTCCCCCTTAAGCAAGGCGAATTCTACGAGCGCCGGTTCCGACAACACCCACTGTGTGCCGGTTTTCTCGGAAACCGGATCGCAGCATCCTGGTGGTGGTGGGAACCGAGGAGTCCATCGAATCTTGGGGCAATCCCTCGGGCTTCGCGCGGGCGCCACGTGGTGCCCGGAAGTCGGAGGAGCCTGACAGGCCACGCGCGTGACGGGACTGGGCGACGGGCTGGGGCCCGCTGCCGCGCTCCCTTGGCCCACGCGTGCCGATTTATCGCGGCGTCCGGGGGCCGGTTGCTCTTCCCCAGGCAGTTATTGCGTGCGCACGTGCGCACTTATTGCGGGGTAGTGGGAAGGGTGAGCGCAGACGATCCCACTCCCCCACGTTCAAACCGAAGGTTATAAATTGGGAGCAAGGGGGGCGGCGGACATCATTCTCGCCCGCGCCCTCCTGCTCCTTCGCTCTTGCTCTGCTTCTCGCGACAGCCGCACTGCGACGCCCGTTGCTTTGAGCAGAACCTTGCCATCGTCCGTCTTCTTTCTTCCTCTCTTGCTTTCATTGATGGCGCTGCCGTCGGGCTCTTGGATGGGCTCGAACGTCACCGTTGAGGACATCGCCCGTCTTCACGCGTCCCGACGCTTGTCGCGGGAGACGGACGTCGCCGTCCGCCTACCGCGCGGCGAGCAGAGGCCACAGCCCCACGGGTTGGAGCGCGTGGTCTTCCTCGCGCATTTCGAGCGTGGATTTGGGTTGCCGGCGAGCACCTTCTTGCGCACGTTCCTGGAGTTCTTCGGGCTCCAGCCTCACCATCTCGGCGCTGGCGCCGTCGTCCAGCTTTCGGGCATCGTCACCCTCTACGAGGGGTATCTAGGGGTCGAGCCTATGATCGACCTCTAGGCGCACTTCCTCTCCCTGAAGCAGCAGGGACCGACGGCCGGGGAGTTCGCCGACTGCGGCGCCGCCGTTATCTCGAAGCGGTCGGGCGCGGACTGCCCCAAGATTCCGCTGGAGGATTCTGCCAAGAAATGGCAGAATTCCATCTTCTACGTCCGCAACTTGGGTGCGGACTGTATCAATCTTCCGGCCTTCGCCATCGAGCCGCCGCGGGCGAAGATGAACTGGGGCTACTCCCCCAGGCGCCCGTCGCAGGAGATTCTCAATCTCTGCGAGCGGGTGGTAGTGATGAGGACGTGGGAGGGGCTCACTGGCAACGACCTCATTGCCGCGTTCATTATGCACCGGGTTCTCCCGCTGCAGAGGCGCTCCTGCCTCATCGGCGAGATGGCCGGTCTTCAAGATCCCAATCGCATGGGGTCGGCGCGCCTGACGGCGGAGAAGATCGCGCGTCGAGTGAAAGACATCTCCAAGGCCAACCTTGGGGAGGACTGGCGGTTCGGCAAGGTGCCGTCCAGCGAGTCAAATCCGGCGCCACTGGTGAGTGTTTGGTCTCCTTACTTTGCTGCCACGCATCTCCTTGTTCTCCCTGACGCGACGCGGGAGGTGCTTCTGAATGCCGTCCGGCCACCTTACGCCCGGGCTCCGTCGCAGGTGGTGCGGGTGGCGTCGGAGGAGCCCGCGGCCCACGGCGGGGAGGAGGAGGCCGAGGTCGACGCCGGCGCTGGGCGTCGCGTGTGTAAGTCTTGTCTTTTCCTTAGTGTTTCTCGAATTGCTGATCGCGACACGGTGCGGGCGATGCTGACGCCCGTTGTTGGTGTAGTGGCGCTGGGCGGGGGAGGCGGCAACGCGGGCAGAGCCAGGTCGTCACGTGGGACGGCGCCGAGCCGCCCGCATGGGAAGGACAGCGTCGCGCCGCGGCCCTGGGCCCCGAAGCGCGCGGCGGACCCGGCCGGAAGCGGGAGGCCGGCCAAGAGGAAGCGCGGCACCGGGCACGGGAGGCCGGCCCCCGGCCGGTCTTGACAGGCTAAGTTTCTTCTCCTGTGCGCGTCCGAACGGTCGAGCTGGATTTGCTTTCGCTCATTCTGTGTTCTTCTTCAGGTCACCGATCGCGCTGGCGAGGGCGGCGGCGGATGCCGCGGCCGCCGAGGAGGCCGCGTTCCGCAGGAGCCGGTCCGACCCCGTCGATCAGGTCGAGGTGGAGGAGCGGGCCGACCCAGACCTCGGCCTGGATCCGACCGACGCCGAGGGCCTGGCGTGGCGGGACAGGAACAGGGCCGAGGCGGAGTTGGAGGCAGTGTCGGTCCGGGCTTGTACCGACGCTGCGGCAGCGTGGGCGTGAGCCGGCATGGAGCCGGCATGGCGCGAAATACCGGAGGGCTCGGTGGTGGCGGCGATGGTCTTCGAGCCGTCGTCGGTGGGGGAGCGCGACCGTGGAGGCCGGGCTGAGGTGGTGATCCTCGACCAGGAGGTCGTGGAGGTGGAGGACGACAGCCCGCCGCGGGTCGATGCCGCCGAGCGTGCGGGGGCCGACGGAGGCGGCGGTGGCGCCGTCTTGGAGGAGGCGCCGCGGGTGGAGGTGCCGCAGGCCACCCCGGCAGCTGGGTCGGTGGTGGCGCAGCAGGCTGCCCTAGCGTCTGGACCGGTGGTGGCGACGCAGGGCGTCCCGGCATCTGGGTCGTCGACGGCGCTCGGCGGAGGTGCTGGAGCGCGTGGGGAGCGGCCAGTGGGGAGCATGCTCTAGCGCCCCGGCAGGGAGGGCGTCGGGTCGCCGCGCCGCAGCCGGCGCGGAGCGGGAGCGCCGTGGTCTTCGGACCTCAGACCCAGGAGGAGGCGGCGATGGAC
This sequence comes from Aegilops tauschii subsp. strangulata, assembly GCF_002575655.3. Lineage (NCBI taxonomy): Eukaryota > Viridiplantae > Streptophyta > Magnoliopsida > Poales > Poaceae > Aegilops > Aegilops tauschii. Next base: position 468,281,298 of record NC_053036.3, on the reverse strand, counting down.
GCCGTCAGCCGCTGTCTGCGTGGCCGGACGGACCGGCTCGAGGCCTTCGTCCAGGCCGAGGTGGAACGGACGCGGGACCTGGAGCGCGCCGTTTTGGTAAGCTTCTTCTGCAATTTCTTCTTTGTGGGGGCGCGCCCGCGCACCCACTAGGTGTAGCCCCCGAGGTTCGGGCCAACTATGTAGTAGTTGGGTCGAATCTTTAGAATGTCGTCCTTGTTCTGATCACTGCTTTCTTCAGCAAGTCGACGCCTACCGGGTCGGCGCCTTCAACCGCCTCCTGGGCAAATACCGGGAGCTCAAGGAGCACCTCGCCGCCAAGGAGGAGGAGCTCCGCGTTGCCGCAGGTATCTTCATGCTATTTTCTAGTGGGGGCGTGCTAGCGCACCCACTGGGTGTAGCCCCCGAGATTCGGGCCAACTGTGTAACAGTTGGGCCAAATCTTAAGTCTTGCTTTTCCTTTCCTGAGTCTTCCTTTTTGCAGCCGAGGTGATGTCCTGACAGACCCGGCTGCTCCGGGCTGGTCATCACTATGACCGGCTTGTCGCTGACACCGGCCACCTTGGCGCCGAGGTGGCGCAGGCGAGGGCGGAGGCGGCAGCGGCCAGGCGGTCGCTTGACGAGGCCAACTAGCTGCGGGAGCAGCTGGCGGGTCATAAGAGCCGCCTCGAGGCCGAGGTGGAGCTCCTTAGGGCGGAGGCCGCCAAGGTGGTGGAGACGCTGCAGGCCCTGGTCGAGGCGGACCAGTGGCGTGGCAGGCTGGCCGATGACAAGGGCCGGCTCCAGGCCGAAGTGGAGCGCCTGAGGGAGCAGGCTGCTACGGCAGAGGGGGCCCGTCAGGATGAGGCCCGCCGTCGCGAGGCGGCCGAGAAGGTGGCCGCTAATAAGTACGCCGAGTTGAAGGCGGCCCTTGCCAATGCGGCCGACCTGGAGAAGGCGCTACGGGAGCGCGACCGCGCCATTGAGCAGGAGCGGCGCGGTATGTTGCTCGAAGCGCAGCACCTGGAAGAGTCCTTCTCAAGTAAGTGCTTTTCTTGCTTTCTGCCGGGTTGGCATCCGGCTTTTTGTCCTTGTTGTCCTTTTTCCTGACATGCCTCGCTTTCTAGCAAGGGCCTTCCCGCAGACGCATGGGCTAGCGGAGGAAGCCGTCCGCTTTCAGCGTGACCCGACGGGAGTCGTCGGGTCCAGGACGGACCCGCAGGTGGTGTGGACCTTCCCGGAAATTATGACCGCCGCTGAGGCCCGCCTGCGGGTCTTGGGAGACTAGCTGGGGCGGCAGTCCCAGGCCGGCACGGCAATGACGACAGCCCTTTGGCCGGGCTCCGTCGAGCCGAACAGTTTCACGTGGCTGGCGCGTTGGCTGGAGATGGGGCCGGACCGGCTTCCCGAGTGGCGCGTCTCCGCCGCTCGTGCTGGTGCTAAAATGGCGCTCCGGTTTGCACTGTCTTGGCATCCGGACCTGCAGCTGGATGCGCTGATGGGCCAGCGGGCCGGCTCGAAGCAGCTGTTGCAGGAGCAAGCCGGCCGGATTGCTTCCCGGGCCAGCTATATCGCCGAGTTCGCCTTCCATGACGAGTTGCACCTCGAGCGGACGGAGGACGGCGGGGTCGTGGCCTGCAACGACTACGGCCTGCTTCTTCATGACCTGGAGGGGAGCTCCGAGGAGACGGGCGTCTACCGCGACGGGGTGCCGAGGAGGACACCGGTACCTTGCTGGGCCCGGAGGCCGCCAGGGGAGAGCCGTCGATGTCGCGACACGGCGCTGGAGATGCTTGAGACGTCTTAGTAAGATTTGTTAGGTAGCAAGTCCACCCACCCACTGGGGGTTCTGGGTGTAATGAACTCGGGTCGTGGGCCTTTAAATATTTATGTGTGTATGTCGTGAATGTTTTTACTCTTGCTTTTCGTTTTTGAACCGATTTCTTGCGCTTCTCCTTTCTCAAACCTCCCCCCCCCCCCCGCGAGTTAGACAGCCGAGGCTCTGGTCTGTGACAAGGAGTTCGGTTCTTTGAGAGAAGCGCGCAGTACTTTGGGCTTCTCAAAATGTTGAGCGCGAGCGAAACACCCACTGGGTCGGCTGGCGGCAAGCCGGCGGAGCCAGTTGGCGAGCAGCCGGTCGTGCGGCTGTTTACTTTTTATTTTTTGGAGCGACGGGCCGGGTTGGTCGACCCGGCAGCCTTTGACTTGGCGTTTGAAGCGTGAAGGGGCTCTTCTCTGTTGTGCTTGCCAGCCGACAGACGAAGCCGGGTCTGTGGCTTAGGGCGAAGTGTGCCACCACGGCGACCTTACTGCATCAGGAATCACCAAGTAAGGCGGCGGGGTGGCGATCAAGCTGGCAAGCCCTCGAGCCCCCGGGTCAAGCGAGTCGGACCGGCGGCCGGGTTCAGGAGCATAGTGATGCTAAAAAAGTAGGGACACAATAAGTTGGTCGACAAAAGGCAGCCCCCGAGTCTCATTCGGGGACCCCATAGTTTCATGCGTTTACAAAAGGCGACGATACATACACTCATGCGGCTAACTGTAAAACGGGCGGAGGAGTTCCGTGTTCCACAACCGTGTCGTTTCTTCGCCGGCGGTGTCTCTCTTGCGCTTGTTTGACTTGCGTGCGTCAATGAGGTAGTAGGCGTTGCGATCGCGCAAGGCCCTGCTCACGATGAATGGGCCCTCCCATGGAGGGGACAGCTTGTGCTGGCCGGCTTGCTCTTGGATGAGTTGGAGGACGAGGTCGCCCTCGCGGAATGCGAGGGGCTTGATCTTCTTGCTGTGGTAGTGCCTCAGGCCTTGCTGGTAGATGGCCGAACGGCTGAGCGCCAGGAGGCGGGCTTCTTAGAGTAGGTCGACGCCATCTTCGCGGGCTTCTCTGGCTTCGGCTTCGGTGTACATCACGACACGCGGCGTGTCGAACTCGACGTCAGTCGGAATGATGGCTTCGGCTCCATAGATGAGGAAGAACGGGGTGAACCCGGTGGACCGATTCGGCGTGGTTCGGAGACTCCAGAGAACGCCCGGCAACTCGTCGAGCCAGCTGCCGGGTGAGCGGATGAGTGGCTCGACGAGTCGCGGCTTGATGCCGGACAGGATGAGTCCGTTGGCCCGCTCGACCTGCCCGTTGGACTGCGGGTGTGCAACGGAGGCCAGATCGAGGCGGATGCCGGAGACGGAGCAGTATTGCTCGAGCGCGCCCTTGGCGAAGTTGGTGCCGTTGTCCGTGATGATGCTCTTCGGCATGCCGTAGCGAACTGCGATGTCGTTGATGAACCGGACGGCTGTTGGCCCGTCCAGTTTCTTGATTGGCCGTGCTTCGATCCCCTTGGTGAACTTGTCCACCACCACTAGTAGATGCGTCATGCTGCCTCTGGCGGTTTTGAAGGGTCCCACCATGTCGAGTCCCCAGATCGCGAAGGGCTAGGCGATCGGAATGGTGCGGAGTGCTGACGCCGGCTGGTGGCTGTGTTTGCTAAAGCGCTGGCACCCCTCACACTTGAGAACGAGGGACTCAGTGTCTTGGAGGGCTGTGGGCCAGTAGAAACCGTGGCGGAAAGCCTTGGCCACCAGGGATCGCGACGCGGCGTGGTGCCCGCATTCGCCCTGGTGTATGTCGAGGAGGATGTCGACGCCCTGCTCCTGCTCGACGCAGCGCTGGATGACACCGGTGGAGCTGCGCATGACGAGCTCGTTGTTGATGATGTTGTAGGCGGACGCCCAGCGCTGCACTTGCCGGGCCTCGGTCTCATCCATGGGAAGAACCCCGTTCTCCAGGAATTCTGATATTGGCAGGGCCCAAGACGGAGCCGTTACCACGGCGTAGACGGCCACCGGGGTGGGATCCGGGTTGGCAGCCCCCGAGCCAAGTTGAGCAGCCCCCGGGTCGGGGATGGCGACGGTCGGGTCTGGGGCGACGGTGGCCAGGTCGAGCTGAGCAGCCCCTGGGCCGGGTCCGGCAGCCCCCGGGCAGGGTTCAGCAGTCCCCGGGCCGGTTGAGATGCAGCCGGGTCATCTGGAACGTCGATGGACTCGGAGTCCGGCGACGGCTTGACGGATGGCTTGTGCAGGTGCTCAAGGGAGACGCCAGACGGGATGGACTGTCGGGACGAGGCGATTTTGGCGAGCGTGTCGGCCGCTTCGTTCTCCGCGCGCGGAACGTGGAGGAACTCGCAACCCTCGAAGAACCCGGACAACTTCTGGATGAAGAAGCGGTAGCTTGCCATGTTGGAGTCGCGGGCGTCCCACTCGCCGGAGCACTGCTGCACCACCAGGTCCGAGTCGCCGTAGCACAGTATGCGCTGGATGCCGAGTTCCTTGGCAAGCCGGAGGCCGTGCACAAGGGCTTCTTATTCGGCGACGTTGTTGGAGGCGGCGAAGTGGATCTGGAGTGCGTTGCGGAGTCGGTCGCCCTTTGGGGACGATAGCACAATGCCGACCCCTAGGCCGAGTCGCATCTTGGACCCGTCGAAATGCATGCGCCAGTGCGTCGAGTCGGGGGTCGGCGGTAGGTACTGGGTCTCGGTCCAGTCGACGAGGAAATCGGCCAGGGCCTGAGACTTGATCGTGGTGCGGGGCTCGTAGAGGATGGTGTGGCCGGCCAGCTGGAGCGCCCATTTGGCGACCCGGCCAGAGGCATCCCGGCACCCGATGATTTCTCCGATCGGAGCCGTGCTGACCACAGTGATGACGTGCTCTTGGAAGTACTGCTTCAGCTTCTTGGCGGTAAAGTACACACCGTAACACATCTTCTGGTAGTGCGGGTAGTTCTGCTTGGAGTTGGAGAGCACCTCGCTCAGGTAGTAGACCTGGCGCTCGATGGCTTGGATCTTGGCCTTCTCTGGTCGCTCGACCACCAGCACCGTGCTGACCGCCCGTGAGGTCGGGGCTATGTAGAGCAACAGCGGCTCCTTGTCGGACGGCGCGGCCAGGACTCGTGCAGTGGAGAGCATGCGCTTGAGGTCCCGGAAGGCCTCGTCTGCCTGGTCGTTCCATTCGAACGACTTCGTCTTCTTCATCACCTGGTATAGGGGGAGCGCCCTCTCGCCCAGCCGGCTTAGAAACCGGCTGACCGAGGCACAGCAGCCGGTGAACTTCTGGACATCGCGTAGCCGAGCCGGCTTGCGTATGCGCTCGATGGCCTTGATCTTCTCCGGGTTCGCCTCAATGCCGCGTTCCGAGACGAGGAAGCCGAGTAGCTTTCCGGCCGGGACGCCAAAAACGCATTTTTCCGGGTTAAGCTTGACCTTGTATTCGCGGAGGTTGGCGAATGTTTCCTTCAAGTCGTCGAGGAGCGTGAGGTGCTGCTTGGTCTTCACCATGATGTCGTCCACGTAAACGTGGATATTGCGGCCGAGTTGCAGCAGCCGGCATTTCTGCATGCAGCGTTGGAAGGTGGCGCCGGCATTCTTCAGGCCGAACGACATGGTGATGTAGCAATACGCCCCAAAGGGCATGATGAAGGACGTCTTCAGGGCATCGGCCGGGTCCAGCTTGATTTGGTGGTAGCCGGAGTAAGCGTCCAGGAAGGACAGGAGCTCGCACCCGGCGATCGAGTCGATGACTTGGTCGATCCGCGGGAGGGTGAACGGATCCTTGGGACAGGCCTTGTTGAGGCTGGTGTAGTCGATACACATGCGCCAGGTCTCATTCTTCTTTAGGACGAGGACTGGATTGGCCAGCCACTCGGGGTGAAACACTTCCATGATGAAGCCGGCCGCCAAAAGCTTGGTGACCTCTTCACCGATGGTTCTTCTCTTCTCTTCGGAAAAACGTCGCAGGGGTTGACGGACAGGCTTAGCATCCTTTTGCGCGTGGAGTTTGTGCTCGGTGTACTTCCTCGGGATACCCGACATGTCCTTGGGGGTCCATGCAAAGATATCCCGATTCTCATGGAGGAAGTCAACGAGCTCGCCTTCCTATTTGCTGTCGAGGCGGGCGCCTACGACAACGTACTTGCTGCAGCTGGGGTCTTCCGGGTTCAGCTTCACTTTCGTGGTCTCCTAGGAGGGCTTGAAGGCGGCTTCGTCGGCCGGGTCCCCGGTTGGGATCGACGCGGCCGAGGCCACGCCCGCCATGGCGACGATCCGGTCGAGCTGGATCCGCTCCTCGGCAATGACCAGTGACTCGGCCAGCTTGGCGCCGTCTCGGGCACACTCAGGACTTGCGGTAGTCGCCGGTAATGGTGATGAGGCCCTTCGGACCCGGCATCTTCATCTTTAGATACGCGTAGTGGGGGACCGCCATGAATTTGGCGAGCGCGGGTCGGCCCAGGAACGTGTGGTATGCGCTGGACAGGTCCACCACCTCGAACCATATTGGTTCGCGCCGGAAATGGCTGCTGTCGCCGAACAGGATGTCGAGCCGGACCCGGCCAATGGGAGAGCAGGAGAGGCCGGGTACGATGCCATGGAAGATCGTCCGGGTTGGTTCCAGGTCCTCAGCCTTGAGGCCGAGTTTGGTCATCGTGTCGAGGTAGAGGATGTTGATGCTGCTGCCACCGTCGATGAGGACTCGGGATAACTTGCACGTGCGCCATGCGACGATGGTGGGGTTGAGGACGAGGGCGTAGCCACCCGGATTCGGCATGACTGCCGGGTGGTTCTCCCGGGTCCAGGTGACCGGGCGGTCCGACCAGTGCATGAACTCTGGTTTGGCCAGGACGACGGTGTTCACCTCCTGCCGAAGGAGGCGCTCGTTGCGCTTGTCATTGCCGAGGCTGGTGAAGACGATGTAGGCCGCATTCTGGTCCGGGTAGGCGTCGTCATGCATTGCGCCGCCGGCTGGAGGCGGTGGTGGAGGCGGAGGCGGCTGCCCCGCGCCTGGGGCCGGAGCCGGAGGAGCCGGGACGTCGCCCCTCATGATGCGCTTGGTGATGCCGCACTGCCGAAGCGTGTCCGTGGATGGCCTCGCGCCGCTGTGGTGCTTGTAGGGGGCGTCGAGCATCTCTTCGAAGCTCATGGCGGGTTGCCACGCCGTCTTGCCGGGCTGCCGGCGCTTGGCTGCCGGGTCCGCCGCGGGCTCGGCGGCTGCGACAAGCCAATTGTCGTAGCGCTGTGCCGGCTGGTCGGCCTTGCGCTTGTTGTTCTGGTGGTGCTGCTGCCGACTGCTTTTGCTGGCCGGCTTCGGAGGGGGTACCGTTTTTGCCTTACTGGCTTCATCCAGTGCCACCTGGATCTTCATGGCGGAGTCGGCGTTGGCGTACTTGTCCGCCGTCACCATGAGCGTGGCCATGGTGGCCGGCTCGGAGCGCAAGAGCTTGTGCTCGAGGAGTGTGTCGTCTCGGCATGCGTTGACGAAGTACTGGATTGCTTGGACTTGATGGACGCCCTCGCAGCTGTTCCGGAGCTCGGTCCAGCGTGCGAGGTATTCGCGACCGGTCTCCGTAGGCCCTTGCACGCACATGGCGAGCTGGCTAGGACGGCCGGGTCGCTTGTAGGTCTACGTGAAGTTGCGGACGAAGGCTTGCTCGAAATCGACCCACATGTTGACGCTGCCCATCGGCAGACTGTTCAACCAGGTGCGGGCCGACCCTTGGAGCATGACTGGTGCGTAGCGCACGGCGAGTCGGCGATTGGCACCGGTGATGCCAATGGCGGTGGTGTAGTCGGTGAGCCAATCTTCTGGCTTCACCGTCCCATTGTACTTGGGGGTGTCGCGGGGAAGCATGAACCCTTTGGGAAAGGGCTCTTCCCGGATGCGCGGGCCGAAGCACGCCGGCCCGATAGCGCCGCTTTCTTCCACCTCCAGGCAGTGAGCGAGCTGGTCAAGGCGGTAGCGAGCGTCGGTGTCGTCGAGGGCACGTGGGCCGAGTCGACCGGCGGCCAGGCCACGGGCGGCCGGGTCGGTTGGAGCCGGACGCCGGCCATGCTGGCCGGGTCCGCGCTGGATCTCCGGGACGAGCTCGTCGCCCAAACCTCTGGCGGCCGTGGCGGCCGGGTCGCGCCGAGTCCGGGTTCGGCCAGAGTGCACCCGTGTGCTAAACTTCGCCGAGCCCACCGGTGCGGGCGGTGCCGGATCCCACCGGCCTGGCGAGCTGGTTGAGGCGGTCCTGCTTGGCGTTGGCCGCGTTGAGGAGGTCGCGCATCCGCCCGATGCGCTCCTGCAGTTCTTTGCCCGTGAGCTGATCCAGGTCGACTGCTGCTGCCTGGGCAGGGTGCATGTTCTTTGCTGGGGTCTCGTAGAGGATTGGGACGGCGCCGAGGGCCCGACCGATCGCTCCTCCCCAGGCGCGCACGTCGGCGACCCGGCTCGGCTCGGCCGCGGCGGTCGTGAATCTGTAGGCGGCATTGCGCTCCAGCTGAGCGGAATCCAGGCAACGCTGGGTGGCGGCGAGCGTCTCGGACAGGTCCAGCATCTGCTAGCGCCTTTCCTCGAGCTGGGCTCGGGCCTCAGCGACGTTGGTGGCGTTGATGTCGGTGCCGATGGGGACGCGGAGGCTCTGCATCACGGTGCGCAATGGATTGGACGTCTCGGTCCGTTCCGCTACGGCCTTGGCTTCGGCAGCCTTCCTTGTCTTGCTCGACGAGGAGGAGGCGCCGTCACAAGTGAGGAAGACCTCCACGTGGACATGCATTGCCCCAGCGGAAATGCCACCGCCGAGGGAGAGAGGGGAATCGGAGTAGCTAAGTACCTTGCTGGGGTACTCGTTGGCCGCGGGCGCATCAGAGATGCGCAGCGCGGCGAAGGAGGCGGCGAGTGCATCGACGACGCCGTCCGCCAGCATGACGGACTCGTCGAAGTAGGAGAAGGGCCCCGTCTGAAGCATGCTCCCGGCCAGCTCCTCGAGCTGCCCCACGGTGGGCGCCAACTGTCGTGGTGGGTCCACGGCAGATGCCATGGGATGGCTAAAGATAGGAGGAGGCTCGAGGGCACTGGTGGGCTCCAGAGGTGGGGTTGGCATGAGCAAGCGCGGGACGCAAGACATACCCAGGTTCGGGGCTCTCCGGAGAGATAACACCCCTAGTCCTGCCGAGTGTAGTTTGATGTGCGATAGTGCAAGGTTGCTCCTAGAGCTATATGGAGGAAGAAAGAAGGCTGGCCAAGGCTTAGGCTGCTCCTTCTCCCCGGGTGGATGCTACTGCTTGGTAGCTAGTTCTTCTATGCTTTCCTGCTTGCTTACTTCTCTACGTGCGTTACCTTCTACTTGTTCTGTTGTGTCCTCCTCGTGTATGCGTGGGCTCCTGGGGGGTTTTATAGGCCAACCCCCCAGGGTTACAATGGTAATGTTACAAGTTGGTGGGTTCGGGTCGTCGGCGTCTGGGGACCCGGACTTGGACCTGCTGGGGGCCTGTGGTTCGCCGGGCTCCCCTAGGTGCGGGCCCCGCGTGCCTAGGGGGACTGTGCGCCGTCTTGCGATCGTCGGGGCCTGGCCGAGTCGAGTCATGTACAGTGGCGCTCCGTCAGGTCGCCGCTTGCTGTTGTCAGCGGTGATGGCGGGGGCACTGTAGCCACGCCGGCCCTGGTCAGCGGGTAGGTGAGGGGCACTGTTGCCACGCTCCGGCTGACCAGAGGCATGGGCGGGGCACTATTGCCTTGGTCATCAGTGGCTGAAGACTCGTCCCATCGTACGACCTGGATGGGACGGGAGCTAACCCGTGGCTGGGTTGCGGAGCACGCCACGGTGGAGCTGGCTTGTTGAGGAAGCCTTGGTCGCGCCAGGTTCGGCTATCTTGTACTAGTTATTGAGGCTGAGTCGAGGTACTTGGCCGGGTCAGAGAGTTTGTCCGGGTTGCGGGGTTTGGCCGGGTTGAGCGACCCGGCCAAGCGCGTGTCGGCTTGAGGGGCGACGCCGGCCCCGTTGTTTTTGAAAAGGATCCGGGTTCCGTTGCCTGCCCGGGGTTCATCCCCCCGACATGCTTCGTGTCATAATAGCACTGCTCCACCCATCAAGCTAAACAAGCTTAGTTGTTCAAATACGAATCTGATATTATTAAAACAGAGTCGTTTAATTGGTTAGCTATATGTTCCTAAATTAGTTTCGAAAATGCATGTTCGACGCTCGGGTGTGTATCTCTATAGGGTGCCCACGATGGGCAGGCCCACCCTGGGATTTTGGGTCGTCCCAGGCCCCAATTCTCCTCTGTTCTGCTGCGCGCTTCTGATCTCTACTCGCCCCCAGCCGCCTGCCTCGCCGGCGACTTGCCGTCCCCGGACGGCATGACTCTTGGAGGAGACGCCGGACTAACAGGAGGTCAGGAGCCGCTCGCCCAACAGCGTCACCGCTGCCCGGGCGCGCCTCCGTGCCTACCTTCCCAGTCCGTTCTGGGCTCAGGCGTGCAGCACCCACCAAGCTAACCCGATTTATCCTGAGATACGTCCTCAACACTCAGCAACCACTCCTCATCACCCATTTGCTAATTGATTCATTACTCATTAGGCAGGACTGTCATTAGGGTTTGTTATTTTCTCAGTGCTACCTACACTTAATGGTTCAGATGTATTTCGGTAATCTTTAGTACCTCTAAAGTTCACAGGGTTTTCAAAATTCCGGCCCTCGGAACAGACACTAGTCATTTTGGATTGTTGGTCGTAGTGACATTGACCCAGATTACTACTGCAAGCCAGGTTTGTTGACAATTTTACTTGTCTTTCTTACTCATTCGATATAATATCCAATTATTCACGTCGATTAGTTGCAAACAATAAGTGCTAGACAAACTTCTTGATTCAGATTTTGGATGGTCTATTACTGCTGTTACAATTCTGCATACTTGTCCTAGTAAGCTCGCAAGTAAATGACTGGTTCACTACATCTATGCTTGCCTTGTCATATTTGTTGTCAATATTCTTTTAGGGTGGACCACCCTGTTTCTAAATATTGGAACCGTAGACATGAGTGAATAGTATTTCTCTATGTGATCTCTTCCATCATGTGTGGGCAATGAACACTGCATTGTATAGAAAGAAAGTGTCATTTCCAGCTTTTACATACGTTTCGATCTTTTACATGGAATACAATCTGCCTACTTGCTTTGTGTCGCACTACCAACACTCCACCCTTGAAGCTAAACATTATGCCACTCATAATTCCTTAGTTTACTTGTTCAAATACAAATTTCATATGATTCTAATGTTCCTACTTCAGTTTTGAAATGTGTGTCTGCCTGTTATAGAGACATAAGGGGTTTCTATTTCTGTGTGTGGTCTGGACAACACGGTTGGGGGGTAAACTTTGCATATGCAGGGGTTTATAGGGAGACACTCTTCGAGTTGAATCCGCAATGCATTCCATAGATAATCTGACTACTTTTTTGTTTTCATGAATCTTAGATTCTGAACAACATCATAATGATTATGAGCTTGCGCGCAAGAAAAGAATAAAGCAGAACAATGCCATGGCTGTCAAACTTGGCATTAAGGGACTGAAATAAAGTCTGGATGCAATGCAATGCAAACGCTCTCCACCTATAGATTCATGCTCAGAATATTATCCTAACAGTGATTCTGAGCTAGAGGGAGACCTAACTCAATGTAGCTCCCAAGTGGAGGAGTCAGAGAAAGATGCCCTATCTTATTCACCCATCAAGGTGCTTGCTCTAACTTTCCAAGGTTACATTGGTCGCACATATCTTGCAACTGATGCTTTGCATTGCTTCTACTTTGTTGAACTGCCATTAGCTTAATTTACACATCGTGTATGTGCATACGCCCTGCCTATCCATTTTCAGTACATATTCCATCTGTCATCATACCATATTTATCCATTCAAATGTTGTTCTTGTGTATCACACGTTCAAAAGGAAGAGGGCGATTGCTGATCGTGGAGGAGCACAAGCAAAGTATTTGGAAAAGGTAGTGGCACCTGATAAATCAAGTAGCCCATTTGGTGTAGTTGCAATATCACCTGACCCACAAAACACCCAACTCTAGCAGACTCTAGCCCTACTACACTAGTCATTTCTGATGCCCCAACTCAGCAGACCCCAACTGCAGCAAACAATATGATTATGCCAGTTGACATAGCACCAGCTCTACGACGCAAAAACCCCATTCCAGCAAAGAGTACACCAAATCTAGTTGCCAAATCCCTTTTCGAACTAGAGAGAGCCCCAATTGCAGCAAATAGGACCCCTGTTCCATTTCTTCCTAGTTTAGAAGACGAAGCTTATATTGTTGTCAGGAACTTTGTGTGCATCTTTCCTTCAAGGAAAGATTATACCGCAGACACAGAACAATTTCTAGTCTTCCTCCGCAACTTACGCGTAAGTAATGTACTAATGTTATTCATGGTCATTACTGCATATGTTTCTGATGACAGAAGACACAAGATATCATTCTTTTCAATAGGCGAGGAGCAAACTGGATAGTGAAGACGAGCAAGGGTTGGTTGCGCTTTTTCAAGCACTCGTTGATGAAGTATCGTTCCTACCTGAGGCAAGCGCACTTCGATGGCTAGCCTCTAAACAAAATTTCTGTAAAGTCTCCGGTGCTACATTTATCCGACGGTGAATGGAATAATCTTGTTATACATTGGTCTCGGCTGCAGCATAAGGTACTGTCTATGATATCACGTCACAATTTGAACTACATTTCTGCATTTGCCTTAATGTCTCACTTGTACGAAAACTGTTAGCAGAAGAACATTCGTTCTCAAGGGACCACAGAATCTCGCAACTATACTGCACACTGCATTGCTCTTGTGAGTACCTCTTGCCCTGTATGACCATACTTACTTTCATAGCTGTTTGATTATGTAGCATCACTGCACATGTTAGCCTCGTAATCGTCCATTTGGTGGTCATTATAAGATCCGTATGGACTCTTACATAAATTTAGAATCAACCCAATCCTTTTGAAGAGGTTTAGCTCTGCACTCCTCTTGTGAGAACTGAATGTCGTCTATCACTGTACTTACATTAACAGCTACTCCCTCCGTCCCATAATATAAGAACGTTTTGTACAGTACACCAGTGTTCAAAACACTCTTGTATTATGGGAAGAGGGATTGGTTCATAATGTAGCATTCTGCATCTTATCTCCCTCGCCCACCATTTACTAAAAAAGATCAGATCTATATATAATCTTACCAACAAGTAGAATACACAGACAATGCCAGTGCAGAAGTGTAGCCCATTGCTCTTGTCAGTACATTTTGTCCTGTAATGCTTGTAGTTCCAGGGATTGGTAGTTGATTATGTAGCATCAATCTGCATCTTATCTTCATTATCCTCTATCCCTTCCAGTATTATCATATCTATAATTACTCTCTACAAAATGTAGAGTACAGGCAATGCTTATGAAGAAGATTATGTGCTGAAATTCTTGAGTTATCCTTCCCTTGACATGGAGAAGGGCATTATAAAGCCTGTGTTAATTGTTAATGTAAGTCAGTCCTTCTAAAGCCTTTATCCTCAACTGCTGTTTAATTTGCTCATACTCCCTATCGTTTACTGCTGTTTAGTTAGATGTTTCTACCAAAATGCATGTTCGCAAGAACCGTAAGTTCTAAGTTTTACTTGTAAAACCAAATTCCTTAATCATACAATGCACATTACTCAATACTCCCTATATGTATGCTTGTTTTTGTGGATCTATAGTCCAGTGTGTGGTGAAGCAGCCCAAGTTTGCACCTTGTCATCTCCTGTTTTATCTTACTGATGTGGCTGATGATATGAACAACATGCCATGCCCATTAACCAAAATAGATACAATGATTTTCTTTGCCCTTCATCTATGCCAGTTATGTTGACATGGTAATCCAGTAGTGTGGTGAAGCTCTCCGCATTATGAACAATGCCAAATTATGCTATTGATATTTTGAACTTACTCTTTATTTTCTATTTTGAAATTGGATGGAATTGACAGCACAGTTATCATCTTTGTTTATACACGTGCAAAACCTGTCATCTATCTGCTTTGTTTCAAGGTGATATGCCTGATGGCATGCACAAGTCTGCTGAAGGCTGTGAGACAAACCCAACATATATTGCAGCAAAGAAGGCAAAACATCTTGAAGATAGCGAGACAACCCCAAAGTCTTGTCTTGATGCAGTGTTCAAGTTACTTAAGACCAGCAGTCAGACAAGCTCACAGAATTCGTTGTTTGAATCAGTTCGACTTCTTCAGTCCCAAGTTCTAGTAGAAAGGCATGCAACTCAACTTCGACTTGAAGTCCTATCTCTAAGGAAGATTGCAGAGAACACCAATGATAACCTCATCGCTAAACAGCTACACCTGGAAGCTATGACCAACATGCTAGGCCGGTCTCACAGCCTTGCTCAGCAGCTTGCGCAGCATTTCCCTCGCAAGGTTAACCTTTCTTGAACTGTCTTGGAAGTGGTCTCGGTTCAGTATTATTTTGTTACGCTGCAATGGTGCCAAGTTTTTGTAATCTGCTTCTTCGTTGCGCTTTATGATCACTGGTGGCGAACTTCGATGCCTAGTGGATGTAATATACCATAAATCCTCTATTGTATAGTGTAGGTTTATTCTCAGTTACTATGCCGTAATTTCTTTATTGTATAGAGTAGGTTTGTTGTTAATTCCTACTAGTTACTGCCATCATTCGCTATCTGAAAAAAATCAGATGTAGTCGACCGGGCCGAAACATTCGACTCTAACGGGCCTGGTTTTTAGCGGGCCACAATTGGGCCGGCCTGCGTCTTTCTTGGGCCCGAATGATTGGGGCCTTCACACTTTGCGCCAGGCCCACAACTTACACCGGCCTATATTTTAGTTGGGCCTTTTGTGGACCCAGCACTTAGTTTGGCCCAGGTAGCGTTGGGCCATTAACAGGCTGAATATTGTACTGGCCTGTTACGTCCCAGATGAAACCATGGGCCTTTAGCAGGCCGATATGCATGTTGGGCCTCAATTTTCACTAGTCGTCGACGGGCCTTCAGCAGGCTGAAATGTAGACCGGGCCTTTTTGGGCCCAGTGAGGTCACGGGCCATTACCAGGCTAAAACATATCTCGGGCCTTAGTTGGCCCACTGATATCATGGTCCTTTAAGAGGCCGAAAGCTTAGTACATGCATAAACGGGCCGAATAATGTGACAGGCCTTTAACAGGCCCAAAGTCACGTTGGGCTTAACTATTGCCACCTTTATCATGGGCCGTTAGTGGGTCCATGGGCAGCACGGGCCATTCCCAGGCCGAAAGTCACACCGGGCTGAAATGGGCCCATGTCTACATCGGGCCTCTAACAGGCCGAAAGTCACTGGGCTGTAATTGGGCCCAAATATTCGGCGAACAAATTAACGGGCTAGATCTGGCTTCGGGCCGTAAATGGGCCCAAATATTCGGCGAACAATTAATGGGCCAGATCTGGCTTCGGGACGTAAATGGGCCTTTATTAAGTAGGCCGTTATAGGGCTGGCCCACTAGTACCTAAGTAAGTACTACGAGCCTTTGACTGGGCCGGCCTTTTTAACCTATATGGGCCTCTGTTGGGCCCAGCTACGTGTCGACATATCATAGGCATGTCTCCTCCAATGGACGGGCGGCATCTGGCCCACTGACGAGCTGACAGGTGTTCCCTCCGGCCAATCAGAAATTTACACGTGGAAATTTCCCATTGGTCCGGACTGTTAACGGGTTATCGGATCCAAAACCCGACCCAATAGCTTAACGATGTTCCGTTACGGTGGATGCCACGTGTCGGTCACCCTTGACGAAAGCACTTCTGTGACGCGCGATTTATCGTCATGGAAGTGGACACTTCCGTGATGATAGTTTTGGTAATTTCATGGAACACTTCTACGACAGCACAGGTATGACTATCCTCATTCTGTCATAAAATCGTCATGGATGTACATGCATGACAAAAAACGCGACCTACTGTGACAAACATGTATCATCATGGAAGTGTATTTTTTTGTAGTGGTAGCTCCTCGCCCTATCGCTGCTCCAGGCCCACGGCGGCCGCCTCCGCGGCGCACATGTTTTTGACAGGGGTGTCGTAGACGGGCGGGACCGTGCCCAGTGCATGGCAGATGGCGCCGCCACGGGTTCGCACCTAGGGCGTGGCCGATGGCGCCGCCACGGGTTCGTACCTTGGCAACCCGGATGGGTTCTGCCGCAGCCGGCGTGAAGCCATACGCGGCGCCGCGTTCCCACTGGATGGACTCCAGCTGGTGCTGCGTAGCACCAAGTGTTGTCGCCTCATCCAGCAGGAGCTTGCGCTCCTTGTCAAGCTGAGCCTTGGCCTGGGTGGCATTGACGTCGGTGGTGATCGGGATGCTGAGGTTCTGCAGTGTGGCGCGCAGCGGGTCAGTCGTGCTGGCGCGCTCCACTGCGGCCTTGGCAATGGCGGCCTTCTTCGGGGTGCTAGAATAAGTGGAGCCGGAGCCGGTGACGAGCACCTCCACCCTGGTGCAGAGATCTGCCATGTCGTCGGAGATGTCGCTGCCAACGAGGACGGGGGAGTCGGTGACGTCGAGCACCTCCCTGGGGTACTCGTCGGAGGCGAGCGCGACGAAGACGTGCAGCGCCTCAAAGGGGACAATGGACGGGCCAGTGAAACCGGCCAGCGCCGCACCGAGCGTGGGGACCACGCAATGCATGATCTCCGTGTCGGAGTCGATGAAGGGCCCCGTTTGGGATGTAACTCCGGCCGATGCCTCAAACTGCCCCATGGTGGGCGCCAATTGTTGTGGTGATCTCACAGCAGATGCCATGGGATGGCTAAACGGGGGGACAAGGACAAGGGCACCGGTGGGCTCCAGAAGCGAGGTTGGCATGTGCAAGTGTGAGGCACGAGACGTACCCAGGTTTGGGGCTCCCCGGAGAGATAACACCCCTAGTCCTGTCGAGTATGGTTTATATGAGGTGGATACGAGCTTGCTACTTGAGCTGTTTTGGGGAGGAAGGAAGATAGGCCAGTGCATAGGCTGCTCCTTCTCTGTGTGTATGTGTGCGTTCTACTGATGGTCGACCCTTTGCATGGAGCAGCACCGGGGGGTCTTATAGGCAGCCCCCCAGGGTTACAATGGTAATACTACTTGGGCACAAGGCCTAGATGTCAGTGTCTAGGAACCAGTAGTAGGGGCCGCCGAGTCTACTGGGTCTGCTTGGTGCGGGTCTCACCGAGTCCGTCGAGTGCGGGTCGTACGGGACTGCCTGGCGCGGTTATGGCCGACTACTGGATACTGTTGGCACACCGTGCTGGATGTCATGGGACGGCAGGGCCACCTTGCTACAGTATTGCGCCTCTGAGACCTGCCCCAGGTAGTGGCTTGGTCGGCACGACTGCCACGCCCGCCGAGGCAGGCGCAAAGAGGGGCGCACTGCAGCCATTCTTACTTGTCGATGGAGGTTGGCTTCTTGGGGCCAGCCGACATGCGCCAGCCGGCTGGCGGGTTGCTGCGGCTGGTCGGGTTGTGTTGTGAAGCCGGCCAGGGTGTGCCGGATTGAGGGGCGTTGCTGGCACCGATGTTTTTGAAAAGGATCCGGGTTCTGTTGCCTGCCTGGTGTCCATCTCCCCGACACCAACTAGCCCTACCAAGAAACCACTACTCTACAAAAATAAGCAAAAACATACCAAAAATTTCTTAATCCGTCGCAATAAAGTACCAAGTGCCGATTAGGCACATTTAAACCCACGTGGCACATTAAGTCAATGCCGTCTATTTGACCGACAAGTTAGGCGTTATGACTTGTGGGACCTATGTGTCAGTCTGGACAAAAATCCCCAAGTCACCTCCTACCTCCGGCCCGTCCACCTAGTCATCCTCGGCAGCAGCCGCTGCCGCCAGCAGAAGGCGAGGTCAAAAGCGCCGGCGGTGCGGAGTCCATCTTCCGGTAGCCCCAAGGACGGCTCCACGTGGTGATCGCGGCCGCTAGCTAGCCAAGCTAGCACACACCCTGCTGGATGCATCCAGCTGCTTGTGTGCAAGGTTTGCTAGCTAGGTTGGCACGACGGTGCGGCGGCTTGCTCACACGTGCCGCGCTAAGGCCAGCCATTTGGCTCGAGCAAAGGCCAGCGCGGTGGCTTGCTCGCGAGTGAGTCACGCTCGGGCCAGCCAACCAACCCGTGCGGAGGCCAGCACGACATCCGCCCGTCCGATGGAGGGGCGGCCAGCTCGCCCATCACCGGCACCGCCGACGAACAGGCATACGAACTGTTTCGAGTAATGCTCAGGAAAAATAAATGATTGGAGGAGGAAGAACAAAATAGTTGCTCACATGTGGGTCCCACCTGCTGTAACTGTAAACACAATGGTCAAACAGACGATGTTGACTTAAGCTGCCTCGTCAGCACGGACGTGTGGGCGAACCCTGTCATAGACGGGTTTAAACGAGCCTAATCGGCACTTGTAGTAGTTTTTGGCGTGGATTAAGAAATTTTGGGTATGTTTTTGATATTTTTTGTACAGTATTTTCTTGCTAGGGCAGGTTGAAAGTGGTAGTGTTTTTGTTAAATACTCTACATATTGTAAGTAGGACTGAAAGTTAAGCTTTGGAAGCCAATAAGCATGGCTAGTTACATGGTACCTATGTTTTTGTAATTCAAACTAAATATTGACCATGAGTGACTAATATCTTGATGAAAAACTCAAAACTATGTTAACAGAAGCGTATTACTGATACTTGTTTCCATAAACTTGGATCTAAGTTCTACTCAATGATTGAGCATGTGGGCCTTAGCACGCTGACTCCCCGAGTGTGTAAAACAAGGTTTTCCTGTCTCCGATAAGTATGGGGATGACAGCGGTGCGCCTTTGGCTTGCTCTAGTGTCCGTAGTGATACTAGGGGGTCTACGGACGTGTAGATGTATTCTTTTTCACATCTCGTGTTCGTCGTACTAGCTCGACTGGTGATGAATTGATGGTAATTGTTTCGCAAGAAAACCTTGGTTGAGCATGTGTGCAAGAGAGAGATATTGCGTGTGTACTATATGGAGACACTGAGGCAGAGATAAGAGATTCTTTGTGTGTTTGTGTGTGGAGGATAGAGAGAGACATGCGAATGGGGCTTTGTGTTGTGCAACATGGAGACAAATAGACATAATCATGGAGTGAGTGTGTGAGATACACATGAGGACATCGGGAGAGAGGTGTGAATTAGAGAGATATAGAATTTTGGTGTGCATGTGAGTTAGAGAGAGAGATAGGGGTATGTATATATACCTATAGCTGGAGAGAATATACAAGGGTGTGTGTCTTAAAAGAAGGATGCAGATAGATGGGGTGGCATGTGTGTGTCTGTGTCTATTTTTGCGCACGCGTGCACTACAAAAAAATACACTTCCATGATGATACGTGTTTGTCACAGTAGGTCACATTTTTTGTCATGCATGTACATCCATGACGATTTTATGACAGAATCATGATAGTCATACATGTGCTGTCGTTCAAGTGTTCCATGACATTACCAAAATTATCATCACGGAAGTATCCACTTCCATGACGATAAATCGCATGTCATAGAAGTGCTTTCATCAAGGGTGACCGACATGTGGCATCCACCATAACAGGTCGCCATTAAGCTATAGGGTTCCAGTTTGGATTCGAAACCCGTTAACAGCCCAGACCAATGGGCATTTTCCACATGTAAAATCATCATTGGCTGGAGGAAACACGTGTCTGCTCCTCGATGGGCCAGATTTCGTCCGTCCATTGGAGGAGGCATGCCTATGATACGTCGACACGTGGCAGGGCCCAACAGAGGCCCATATAGGTTAAAAAGGCCGGCCCAGTCAAAGGCCCGTAGTACTTACTCAGGTACTAGTGGGCCAGCCCAATAACGGCCTGTTTAAACATGGCCCATTTACGGCCCGAAGCCAGATCTGGCCCGTTAATTGTTCGCTGAATATTTGGGCCCAATTACAACTCGGTGACTTTTGGCCTATTAGAAGCCCAATGTAGACATTGGCCCATTTCAACCCGTGTGTCTTTCGTCCTGGGAATGGCCCGTGCTGCCCATGGGCCATATATGGTCTGACGCGACATCCGGCCCACTAACGGCCCGTGATAAAGGTGGCAACAGTTCAGCCCAACGTGACATTGGGTCTGTTAATAGCCTGTCGTATAATTCGGCTCATTGATGCATGTACTAAGCTTTCGGCCTCTTAAAGGCCCATGATATTAGTGGGCCAACTAAGGCCTGAGATATGTTTCGGCCTGGTAACGGCCCGTCATATAACTGGGCCAAAAAAGGCCCGGTCTACATTTCAGCCTGCTGAAGGCCCATCGACGACTAGTGAAAATTGAGGCCCAACATGCATTTCGGCCTGCTAAAGGCCCATGGTTTCTTCTGGGCTGTAACAGGCCAGGAGAATATTCAGCCTGTTAATGGCCCAAAGCTACATGGGCTAAACTAAGCGCTGGGTGCACAAAAGGCCCAACTAAATTTTGGGCCAAATATAGGACAGAGTAAGTTGTGGGCCTGGCGCAAAGTTTGAAGGCCCCAATGGCCATTCGGGACCAAGAAAGTTGCAGGCCGGCCCAATTGTGGCCCGCTAAAAACCAGGCCCGTTAGAGGCAAATGTTTCGGCCCAGTCGGCTACATCAGATTTTTTCAGATAACGAATGATGACAGTAACTAGTAGGAATTAAGAACAAACCTACTCTATACGATAAAGAAATTACGGCATAGTAAATTAGAATAAACCTACACTATACAATAAAGGATTTATGGTATATTACATCCACTGGGCATCGAAGTTCGCCACCAGTGATCATAAAGCGCAACGAAGAAACAAATTACAAAAACTGGGCACCATTGCAGTGTAACAAAATAATACTGAACCGAGATGACTTCCAAGACAGTTCAAGAAAGGTTAGGCTTGCGTGGGAACTGCTGCGCGAGCTGCTGAGCTAGGCTGTGAGACCGGCCTAGCATGTCGGTCATAGCTTCCAGGTGTAGCTGTTTAGAAATGAGGTTCTCATTGGTGTTCTCCGCAATCTTTCTTAGAGATAGGACTTCAAGTCGAAGTTGAGCTGTAGAATGCCTTTCTGCTAGAACTTGGGACTGAAGAAGTCGAACTGATTCACGCAGCAATTTATGTGAGCTTGTCTGACTGCTAGTCTCAAGTAACTTGAACACTGCGTCAAGACAAGACTTTGGGGTTGTCTCGCTATCTTCAAGATGTTTTGCCTTCTTTGCTGCAATATATGTTGGGTTTTTATCACAGCCTTCAGCAAACTTGTGCATGCCATCAGGCATATCACCATGAAACAAGCAGAGAGATGACTGGTTTTGCACGTGTATAAACAAAGATGATAATTGTGTTGTCAATTCCATCCAATTTCAAATTAGAAAATAAAGAGTAAGTTCAAAATATCAATAGCATAATTTGGCATTGTTCATAATGCGGGGAGCTTCACCACACTACTGGATTACCATGTCAACATAAAAAGCATAGATGAAGGGCAAAGACAATCATTGTATCAATTTTGGTTAATGTGCATGGCATGTTGTTCATATCATCAGCCACATTAGTAAGATAAAACAGGAGATGACAAGGTGCAAATGTGGGCTGCTTCACCACACACTAGATTATAGATCCACAAAAACAAGCATACATATAGGGAGTATTGAGTAATGTGCATGGTATGAATAAGCAATTTGGTTTTACAAGTAAAACTTGGAACTTACGGTTGTTGCGAACATGCATTTTGATAGAAACAGCAAACTAAATAGCAGTTAACGATAGGGAGTATGAGAAAATTAAACAGCAGTTGAGGATAAAGGCTTTAGAAGGACTGACTTACATTAACAGTTGACACCGGCTTTATAATGCCCTTCTCCATGTCAAGGGAAGGATAACTCAAGAATTTCAGCACAAACTCTTCTTCATAAGCATTGCATGTACTCTACATTTTGTGGAGTGTAATTATAGATATAATAATACTAGAAGGGATAGAGGATAATGAAGATAAGATGCAGATTGATGCTACATAGTCAACTACCAATCCCTGGAAGTACAAGCATTACAGGACAAAATGTACTGAAAAGAGCAATGGGCTACACTTCTGCACTGGCATTGTCTGTGTATTCAACTTTTTGGTAAGATTAAATATAGATCTGATTTTTTTAGTAAATGGTGGGCGAGGGAGATAAGATGCAGAATGCTACACAATGAACCTATCCCTCTTCCCAATACAAGAGTGTTTTGAACACTGGTGTACTGTACAAAACGTTCTTACATTATGGGATAGAGGAAGTAGCTGTTAATGTAAGTACAGTGATAGACGATGTTGAGTCCTTACAAGAGGACTGTAGAGCTAAACCTCTTCAAAGGCATTGGGTTGATTCTAAATTTATCTAAGAGTCCATAGGATCTTATAATGTCCACCAAATGGACGATAAAGAGGTTAACATGTGCAGTGATGCTACATAATCAAACATCTATGAAAGTAAGTATGGTCATACAGGGCAAGATGTACTCACAAGAGCAATGCAGTGTGCACTATAGTTGCGAGATTCTGTGGTCCCTTGAGAATGAATGTTCTTCTGCTAACAGTTTTCGTATAAGTGAGACATTAAGGCAAATGCAGAAATGTAGTTCAAATTGTGATGTGATATCATAGACAGTACCTTATGCTACAGACGAGACCAATGTGTAACAAGATTATTCCAGTCACTGTCTGATAAATGTAGCACCGGAGACTTTACAGAAATTTTGTTTAGAGGCTTGCCATCGAAGTGCGCTTGCCTCAGGTAGGAATGATATTTCATCAACGAGTGCTTGAAAAGACGAACCAACCCTTGCTCGTCTTGATAATCCAGTTTGCTCCTCGCCTATTTAAAAGAATGAAATGTTGTGTCTTCTGTCAGTAGAAACATATGCAGTAATTACCATGAATAACATTAGTACATTACTTATGTGTAAGTTGCAGAGGAAGACTGGAAATTGTTCTGTATAATCTTTCCATGAAGGACAGATGCTCACAAAGTTCCTGACAAAAATATAAGCTTCATCTTCTAAACTGGGAAAAAATGGAACAGGGGACCTATTTGCTGCAACTGGGGCTCTCTCTGGTCCGAAAAGGGACTTGGCAACTGGATTTGGTGTACTCTTTGCTGGAATGGGGGTTTTGCGTCATAGAGCTGGTGCTATCTCAACTGGCACCATCATACTGTTTGCTGCAGTTGGGGTCTGCTGAGTTGGGGCATCAGAAATGAGCAGTGTAGTAGGGCTAGAGTCTGCTAGAGTTGGGGCCATGTTTTGTGGGTCAGGTGATATTGCAACTACACCTAATGGGCTGTTTGATTTATCATGTGTCACTACCTTTTCCAAATACTTTGCTCATGCTCCTCCGCGATCAGCAATCGCCCTCTTCCTTTTGAACGTCTAATACACAACAACAACATTTGAATGGATAAATATGGTATGATGACAGATGGAATATGTACTAAAAATGGATAGGCAGGGCGTATTCACATACACGATGTGTAAACTAAGCTAATGGCAGTGCAACAAAGTAGAAGCAATGCAAAGCATCAGTTGCAAGATATGTGCGACCAATATAACCGTGGAAAGTTAGAGCAAGCACCTTGATGGGTGAATAAGATAGGGCATCTACCTCTGACTCCTCCACTAGGGAGCTACATTGACTTAGGTCTCCCTCTAGCTTAGAATCACTGTTAGGATCATATTGTGAGCATGAATCTGTAGGTGGAGAGCGTTTGCATTGCATTGCATCCAGACTTGATTTCAGTCCCTTAATGCCAAGTTTGACAGCCATGGCATTGTTCTGCTTTATTCTTTTCATGCGCGCAAGCTCATAATCATTAGAGATTCATGAAAACATAAAAAGTAGTCAGATTATCTATGGAATGCATTGCGGATTCAACTTGAAGAGTGTCTACCTACAAACCCCTGCATATGAAAAGTTCACCCCCCAACCGTGCTGACCAGACCACACACAGAAGTACAAACCTCTTATATCTCTATAACAGGTAGACACACATTTCAAAACTAAGTAGGAACATTAGAATCATATCAAATTCGTATTTGAACAAATAAATTATGGAATTATGAGTGGCATAATGTTTAGCTTCAAGGGTGGAGTGTTGGTAGTGGGACACAAAGCAAGTAGGCAGATTGTATTCCATGTAAAAGATCATAGTTTATGTAAAAGCTGGAAATGACACTTTCTTTCTATACAATGCAGTGTTCGTTGCCCACACATGATGGAAGAGATTACACAGAGAAATACTATTCACTCATGTCTGCGGTTCCAGTATTTTGAAACAGAGTGGTCCACCCTAAAAGAATATTGACAACAAATATGACAAGGAAAGCATAGATGTGGTGAATCAATCATTTACTTATGAGCTTCCTAGGACCAGTATGTAGAATTGTAACTGCAGTAAGAGACCGTCCAAAATCTAAATCAAGAAGTTTGTCTAGCACTTATTGTTTGCAACTAATCGACGTGAATAATTGGATTTCATATCGAATGAGTAAGAAAGACAAGTAAAATTGTCAACAAACCTGGCCTGCAGTTGTAATCTGGATCAATGTCACTACGACCAACAATCCAAAATGACTAGTGTCTGTTCCTAGGGACGGAATTTTGAAACCCTGTGAACATCACAGGTACTAAAGATTACTGAAATACATCTGCACCATTAAGTGTAGGTAGCACTGAGCACACAAAAAACCCTAATGACAGTACTGCCTAATGAGTAATGAATCAATAAGAAAATGGGTGATTAGGAGTGGCTGCTGAGTGTTGAGGACATATCTCAGGATAAATCGGGTTGGCTTAGTGGGTGTTGCACGCCTGAGCCCTGAACGGACTGGGATGGTAGGCACGGCGGCGTGCCCGGGCAGCGGTGATGCTGTTGGGCGGCGGCTCCTGACCTCATGTTAGTCCGGCGTCTCCTCCTAGAGTCATGCCGTCTGGGGACGGCAAGTCGCCGGCGAGGCAGGCGGCTGGGGGCGAGTAGAGATCGAAAGCGCGCAGCAGAACAGAGGGGAATCGGGGCCTGGGCCGACCCAAAATCCCTGGGTGGGCCGCGGCCCACCATGGGCACCCTGTAGAGATACACACCCGAGTGGCGAACATGCATTTTCGAATCTAAATTAGGGACATTTAGCTGACCAATTAAACGACTCTGTTCTAATAATATCATATTCGTATTTGAACAACTAAGCTTGTTTAGCTTGATGGGTGGAGCAGTGCTATTATGACACGAAGCACGTATGTTGATCGTATAGTGATCATAAAAGGGGGAAACCCTAAGCATTTTTTTGAGCAAAAGAGGGTTTCCCCTCCGATTTCTATTAAATAAACCACCATGGAACCAACATGGTCAATTAAACCCTAAGCATGATCAATTAAACCCTATTATGACTGTGCCATGGTAGATTTAAAGCTGCAAATCAGGGAAATGCTATTTAGCATCCATTGTTTGCTTCGAACTAAGAACTAAATTCTAAGAGCTGAAAAGAGAGTACAGTAACCAAGTTACGATCTATTTTCTGGTTGAGATCAAAAAGTTGAGGAGATATGAAGTACCACTCTCTTGCGGCGCCGTGTAGGCATCGGGGGTGCGCTGCCTATCGGTGGCGTTGAAGTAGATATGCGATGGTAGACGGGTGCATCGGGGGATAAGCCACGTTGCGGTGGAAGAGAAGGTCGTGTGAGCGGCCCCGGCAAAGAGGACGACAGCGCCGATGAAGCGAGAGGACGTGATGCAAGGCTCTTGGTCTATTGCCGTCGATGAGAAACGCACATCTCTACAATGGACGACGCGGTCTTGGTAGGCGCTCCGGCATGGTGGAGGACGGTGGCGATGGATGGGGTGGAGGACAGCGGCGATGGATGGGGTGGCAAACGGAGGAGGCTGGTGTGGGGGTGGTGTTCTGGTGCGGACGGTGTATGAATGGGAAAATGGAGGGAGAGGTATGGGTAACCATGTTTTTGGGATGCGCCTGTCTGAAATATGGGAAAGTTACGAACTTAGCCCCCGTTTAAAATTTGGACGTCCCGTCGGTTGGGGATAGGATGGTAATCTCGCATCTCGCCAATATTTCCCCAGAGCGATTTCTGGCGAGGAGAGGGTGTTTTGGCGCCCATAGTTGGCACCCACGGTGTATGAACGGGGCTGACAAGTAGGGCGGTTGTGTCATGTTTGAGTGAAGTTACAAACCTGCCCCTATTGAAAATATTTGCCTACATCGATTTCAGCCGAGTCGAGTTTGTTTTGCCGCCCACCGTGTATGAATGGGGAAATGGAGGGAGAGACGAGGTCTTTCAGACGAGCTTGAATCAAATGTGTTTTGCCGCCCATGTTTGGCGCCCACCGTGTCGGAATGGGCTCAGATGCGGTCGTATCATGTCTAATTGAAGTTACTAACCTACCCCTATTGAGAGCAGTGGAAATCGGGCCGATGGATTGTCCATGTAAGGGGTAGAGAGTAATTTCCATCTCCCAAATACTTGGCTTCGGGCAGCGAACGTGCGAGTGGACATTTTGCCGCTTCTTTCAAATTTTGGGACAATAAACATCCACATTTACCCTGGCAACTAAATTCGAATCCATTTTGTATTCCTATACGAATATTTATAAATCATTGTATGTGTTTTTATATATCTTCAAAAGCACAACACAGATGTATTCCACTATCATATATGAATATGATTTACAAATGCCGATAGTCGAATTCAGAAGCTAGCAGTTTAAGGTGAATTCGAATATTTGAAACCACTTTATGTCCAACTCAAGTGTCACACGCAGCATAATGTGTACTCCCATTTATATATGTACACAAGCGATGTATCAAGATTCAAATACTGAGTCAATCAACCAATAATGTACAAAACTAACAGACATATAAACACCGACAGAGTATATGGATCAATAATGTCAACTAACATATATAAGCCAGGCCGCTGTACTTTTTTTTGCTAGAAGAGCATCCTTTTTTTAGCGAAGCTAGTACAACGTCTTGGCCCTTTCCGATGCGTGCCACTTAAGGTCCATCTATACTACTATTATTGCTGAATGTGCATTCAGCCTGATTGCCATATTTGTAGGTCTGGCATAGCATTCAAAATGAAATGTCTCCGAGTCTTATCAATTAATACAGACTAGTGCTAAAAAAATTACAAACCAAAAAACAAAAAACAGTTATTACATGATCTCTAGAACAAATGGTTTGATTGATTACATGAACAAACAACACAAAGGTTATTCAGCGATGGAAATAACATTTCACCTACGATTTACCAAGTGGGAATTTAATTTCCTTTTTTTCCTTCAGGACCTTAACAATGCGGTCAGTCTCAGCTTGCTTCATTTTGAAATCCACTAAATATTTAATGGTTGTCTTGAGTACTGCTTGTGACTTTGTAGTTTGCTTCCTCAACATGTCAACTTCATCTCAAGTGCAGAAGCAGAATCTCTTTCTACAAATAGTTTAGCCTCTACAGCATCAGCAGTTGGCAATTCATGATGCACGATTGGGCCGGTGCCACTGCTGTGGGATGATACAGCGTCCATGGGGACCTCGCTCTTTGATCTTGAGCTAACCTTTTTTGCCGTTAAAGTTCCGATTGGATTCTGAAAAGTTGAAGTTAGCAAAACATCTCAACTGGGAGTTATAACAGCAAACCAGTTAAACAAACAAGGAATTAAAGATTTTCAATTGGATGCTGAAAAGTACTTATTAACATCATTGTAACCGGTTGTTGCGGCGGCGAAGCAGTTAAACAAACAAGTTTTGCAAAAGGTACCTGTTGTGGCATTGGAGTTTCTCTTGGATCCTGAAAAGTTGAGTAGCCAGTAACGTGATTAGAGCAACCGGTTGCAGCAGCAAAGCAGTTAAACAAACAAGTTTTGCAAAAGGAATCTGTTGTGACATTGGAGTTTCTCTTGGATCCTGAAAAGTTGAGTAGTCAAAAACTTGATTAGAGCAACAAGTTACAACAGCAAACCTGTTACACAAATATATTTTTGAAAATGTACCTGTTGTGCAATTGGACTTCCAATTGGATCCTGAAAACTTGAAGTTGGTAAGATGATTACAGCAACAAGATACAGCAGCAAACCAGGTAAACAAGGAAGTTTCTAAAAACATACCTGTTGTGCCAACGGAGTTTCAGTTGGATCCTGCAAACTTGAATGTTATCAATCATAAATAAAGTGTTGCAAGAGCCATAAGAAACTAACATCAAACTAGTAAACCTAACCAGTTTTGGCAACGTATTTAATTACACATGAACTAGTAAAACTAACAAGTTCTTGGCAACATATTAAAGTAACAAGTCGGTACCGTTTACTAGCAACACAGACATCTGTAAATTTCTTTGATGTAAGCAAAATGATTCCAACACATATATAAGTTAAAAAGACGGTGTCCCTCATATAAACCTGACAGTTGTCCATCTATGAACATGGAAACATTACTAGTGCTACAAGTGATAACAGCAAACCATTTAAACAAACAGGGTATCAGAACGTAAATTACACGTGAATTCTGCTGCACCCTAGAAGTACATATACTAGCTATCTACATGCTTAAGTAGCTATTTAAGTTCAGGCAAACATGTAATTCTCAACAGTAAGTATCAAACATAGATAGGCGCAGTCTATAATAGGATTAACAGGCTATGGCATTATGTAATCAGTAGCAAACTAAATTAAGCCAAGCAACGTAATTGAACAATTTTGCAATAAGTGGTTAACTAAAATTCCGAGAAGCAGGTAACTGAACTTACGCTAGCTCTTTATACAGGCACACTTCAACTTCTTTTTCGCTTACAAGGTTCTACGAAGGAGTCCATGGCATCAATTGCTTGGATACGCAGTCCCAATACTTATTTCTTCCCACACTGCATTGGTAAGTCGAATGGTTAATCTGGTAAGATGGTGCGTCATTGATATGTTATATGAGGACGGGTAGTCAGACTAGTTGTAGCCACACACATCACACTGGCTTTTACTATCTATTTCATGCGATTACATTTGGCATATCGAGATCTAAGCAGTCTATAATAGGATGAAAAGACTGGCATCCTTCACATTATTGGCGAACTCAGTTCATAGAAACAAGCAATTCAACCATTCTGTGGGTAAATCAAAAGCGCCACTGGAATATTTTTCACTACCCCAATCATACACGCAAAAAGGGGCGACGCCACCGTAGGGGCTGGTATGGGCGGCCGCCTTGGGTGGCTGGAAACTGTGCACCTAGTTTGAGTCGTCTAGGTTGGCCCAGGCTAGTTTTGTTCATCCCAGCGCACGAGCAGGCAATGTAAAAAATGAAGAAAAATGTTTCAATTTGGATGGGCCAATAACATAAGTGCAAGGCAGGCCTATAGCAGGCTCGTGGCCCAAACGAGCGCCTCCCATATCTATCGACAGCAGGAAAAATCCCAATTCGTTCGCTCCAGCCTCCAGTCTGGTTCGCTCCTAACCTAGCCACCGCTGGACAGACCGACACAACACTTCCTTGCGCCCTCGTTGGAGGGCGGTCGCCGGGCTTCAAGCGAATGGAAGGACAAGAAGATGATGATCCAACCCTAGGTGTAGCCTACGTGGGAGGCAGCGGCGGCAGCACGGGCATGGCATCGAGCTTGTGCAAACGGACAGTCACAGCTTGCAAGAGCAGCATGCGCAACGAGCAGGTACATCACATCCCTGATTATATCTAATTCAACTATTCAATTTCTAGCCAATAGTTAAACCTGACGGTGTTGTAAAACTGCTTGTATGTAGGGAATCTATGAGAAAATGAGACCAATTTCTGCTTATTTAATAACTCCCCCAATCAATACTGAACTGACTGAATCTGATGTATCTAATCAAGTTTCCGGTGCAAACATACAAGCTCATGTTGTTCTTGAGCCTGAAGTGTCTAATGAACAGACTGCTAATGAAGGATTTGATGCAAACATTTTACATGCTCCTGGTGATGAACATATAGTGCCTAATGAGGGATCTAATGCAAGCATTTTGCAAGCTCCCATTGAAGGATTTAGTGTCTAATGATGATCTGCTATGTTGAGAGAGACATGGAGATTTGCAGGCATTGATGACAAGAAAATTACTACATTTTCATGGCTTGAGGAAATGTCGAGGCCATCTACCAGAAAGTCCCCGTATCATGAAAACGTAGCATAAATGCTTTTCTAATCTGTTGTTTGAAACTATTGGCATACTTGTGCTGGATAGATATATTGATATGCAGTTTGTGCACTGGTTATAAGTGCAATTACACTTCGATATTTTCAGCGGGAGAACGAATAATTCAAGCAGGTACAGACCATGTTAGTAGTGCTTGTACACCATGTTGCATTTTGTATTTTTGGTGCTTACATCATTTAGTATTTTATAATCTGAACTACTTTGGATCATTAGCTAGTTTTCAAAGTGCATGTAGCTTCACATTTCTCAAGTTATGTTGATTTCCGGAGTGCAAGTGCCTTCGTATTTTTTAATTTAAATGTTCGCCCCTGGTAACTTGAATTCGTGGATCCGCCACTGCACACAAATCATACACGCACGCCAGTACGAATTAAATAAAATGCAGGGACTTACGCTAGCTCGTTGTACAGGCTCACTACAGCTCTGCTTGCGCTTGAGATGTTCCATGTACAAGTCCATGTTACCACTTGCTTGGATGTGCAGGCCTTATGCTCCTTGCATCCCCCTCTGCATTTTTGACACGGCAAATGGTTGATCAAATAAGAGGAATCGACCTTGCTGTTGTACCAGAGGACAGATACTTACAAGGTTATACGGGTGTGCAGGATGTGTACCAGACCCTGTAGCGCCGTCATGCTTCGCTTAAAAATGGTTTTGCTTGTTTCAGATGATATGTTCAAAAGAAATAAGAGTTAAAGTCAGAGTTGCATAGGCGTGTAAGCTAAGAGAGCAGTGAAAGGATATCCAAACATCGTCGGAACAGTGCACAAGGGAGTGATGTGTGGATACCTAGTTCGGGCCGGCGTTTGGGCATGCTCGCCTAGCTAGAGTGCGGGTCACTTCAGAGCCGTTGAGGCTAATGCACCGGCGTTGGCTGGCCACGCACGCATGTAGATCTTGAGTGGCAGCGGAGCGCTATGATGCGGTGGACGAGACCGTTGGTGAAGCCCCAACGGCCTCGGGGGCGGAGGTGCGACGATGTGCTTGGTGAAGTAGCCTCGGTGAGGTGGGAGACGGCGTCGGTGAAACGCACCTGATGCGGTGGAAGTCGGTGTCTGTGAGGCACGTCGGTTGTGGCGGCCGACGTTGTCGGTGGACCACCTAGAGTGGTGGACGAGGGCGTAGATGAGGTAGCTCCGGTGCGGTGGTGAAGCGCGACCGTCATCTTCATCATCGTCGTCCGGCACAGAGGTGGGGAAAGAGACGAGACGAGGGGAGATTCGAACTTTACTTGGGTTGGCGGAGAATTAGGGATTTGAGGAATCTGGCGCGGAAGGGGACGGTGGAGAATTGAGATTTCGCATGGCTGGAATTGGGGCTGCCAGATATTTCAATCCGAAATGTGGAAGCGCAAACTTCTTTTATCGCCGTTCTTTTTTTGGGGGCGGGGGAGGAGGGGAGGGAGGGGGTGGGTGGCTAGGTGCTAAGCGTCTGTATGACACCGCGACCACCACGACACGGCACTGGTCTGCCTGGTGCGCCTACATTTGAGAATGCAAACAAATCTTCTTTCATTTGCAAACGAATCTGTATGTATTGATACCTCTCCAACGTATCTATAATTTATGAAGTATTCCTGCCGTTATTTTATCATTCTTGGATGTTTTACAATCATTTTATAGCAACTTTATATCATTTTTTGGGACTAACCTATTGACCCAGTGCCAAGTGCCAGTTGTTGTTTTTTCTTGTTTTTACATTGCAGGAAATCAATATTAAACGGAGTCCAAACACCACGAAACTTTTTGTGGATTTTTTACGGGCCAAAAGACTCCCGACAGGCCAGAGCAGCACCTGGGGGGTGCCCCGAGGGGGGCACAACCCACCAGGGCGCGCCAGGCCCCCCTGGCGCGCCCAGGTGGATTGTGCCCACCTCGGTGGCCTCCCGCACCCCCTCTTTACACTATAAATTCCCAAATATTCCGAAACCCTTCGGGGTTAACCTAGATCAGAAGTTCTGCTGCCGCAAGGCTCTGTAGCCACCGAAAACCAATCTAAACCCCGTTCCGGCACCCTGCCAGAGGGGGGAATCATCTCCGGTGGCCATCTTCTCATCATCCCGGCGGCCACCACGATGAGGAGGGAGTGGTCCACCCTCGCGGCTGAGGGTTTGTACCAGTAGCTATGTGTTTAATCTCTCTCTCGTGATCTATATCATGGGCTTTGTTAACATAGATGGATCATATGATGTTTCTCCCCCCTATACTACTCTTGTTGTGACGAATTGAATCTTTACCCTTTGAAGTTTTGTCATGTCGGATTGAATGTTCAGATTTGGGAACACATGATGTATGTCTTGCGGTATGAAAACTTGAGGTGACAATGAGGTATCGTATTGATTCACTTGATATACGTTATGGTACTCAACTTGCGGATTCCCGCGGTGATATTGGGGTAATCTTTGCATAGGGGTTGATGCACATTTTTATTATCTTTTCTTCGATAGAAACTTTGGGGTCTCCTTATAGTTCTTTGTGTGGATTGAGTATTAGGAATATGAATTTACTTTGGTGTTATCTTAGTACGAACTCTTGATTAGATCGATCGGAAAAGAATAGCTTGCGTTATTCTAGTACGAACTCTAGGATAGATCGAACGGAAAGAATAGATTTGAGGTGGTTTTGTACCCTACAAACAATTTCTATATTTTGTTCTCCACTAATAGGAACTCGGGAGTAATTCTT